>NC_041386.1:480733628-480756601 GCF_002162155.2 Triticum dicoccoides | reverse complement strand
GAAGGAGGCGGGCAGCGGCTCGCGGGCTCGTGGGGGCCGGCGCTGGGCCTGGCGGGCCGCGGCGGTGGAGGCGCCACTTGGCGCGATGGGAGTGGGCGGCGGCGATGTGTCCGGCGCGGTGCAGACAATGTCCGGCCGCGCGGAGACGATTTTTAGGGTTTCGGGGAGGGGGATCCGAGATTTTTGAGGAGGACCTATTTATAGGCATAGAGGGAGCTAGGAGAGTCCAAATGAGGTGTGGTTTTCGGCCACGCGATCGTGATCGAACGCTCTAGAGGATGGAGGAGGTTATGGTGGGTTTTGGGCCAAATTGGAGGGGTGTTGGGCTGCAACACACACGAGGCCTTTTCGGTCCCTCGGTTAACCGTTGGAGTATCAAACGAAGTCCAAATGGTACGAAACTTGACAGGCGGTCTACCGGTAGTAAACCAAGGCCGCTTGGTAAGTCTCGGTCCAATCCGGAAATGTTTAACCCCCACACACGAAAGAAAGGTAAAATTGACCACCGGAGGAGAACGAAGCACCGGAATGCAAAACGGACAACGGGGAAAATGCTCGAATGCATGATGTGAACACGTATGCAAATACAATGCACATGATGACATGATATGAGATGCATGACAACGATAACAACACACGGAGACAAAGACCCGAACCCGAGAAAATAAAATAACTTAATGCCGGAAACGGCAAGAGTTGGAGTACAAATTGGGAAAGTTACATCCGGGGTGTTACAAAATATATATAAAAAAGGTGCAATTGCAAAAAATGATGGGATTATCGTGGCTATTGTAGGGGCCACGTCTGAGGTGGCGACCCTTAAGCGAGCGCTGGACGAGGCCGAGAAGAATTCGGCCTCGGAGCGCACCGAGCGGGAGAAGTATGAGGCCGAGGTTGGCAAGGTGCGGCAAGAGCTCCAGGCTCTCATGGAAAAACATGAGAGTTTGGAGCGTGACTCGAAGACGCAAGCGTCCGAGCTTGCGGTGGTTATTGAAAATGCCAAATCTGCCAAGGCCGAATCCCAGAAGACCCTCCAGGAGTTGGATGAGGTGAAGAAGATTGCGGCGGGTAAGGCATTCTCTATGCAAAGCAAACACATAAACGTGAGTTACCTATTACTTACCCGAATCCGGAGCTCTCCAGGAGCGTTCGCAGATCTTCCCCGGAGTGTATTCGATGCTACCGCATTCTATCGAGCCGAAGAGGGCAGCTCGACGGAGAAGGTGTTCTGGTCTCAGTACGCAGAGGCCGGACACCCCGTGCCCCTGAGCGACCAGCTGAAGCAACTGGTCGAGCTCCACAAGGCGGCCGAACAGGCCATGAAGGGCCTCCTAGTTCGGCTGTGGCCTGGAGAGGCACTGCCTGGGAGCTATTTCGGGCTGGTGCGGCGGCTGGTGGAGGCCTGTCCGAGGCTTGAAGACATCAAGCGCTCCGTCTGCATTGAAGGTGCCCGTAGGGCCCTTGCCTGTGCTAAGGTGCACTGGGGCAAGCTGGATGCGGAGAAGCTTGTGAAGGACGGGCCACCAACGGGGAAAGAGCATCGCAAGCCCGAGAATTATTATAAGGATGTTCCGAAGGGTGCCCGCATTGTTGCGGATGAATGTACCAAGGATGTATTTTTTGAGTAAAACCCGCTCGTGTTATCCTGTGCGCTGAAAACTTGTTCATATGCGCTAAGCAATGCTGCTTGAATTTAAAATATTACCTTCTGTGCGGCTGTTTATCAATATTGAGAGATGGCGAGTCGTCGGCTTCTGCCCCCTTGCCACTAGTGCTGGGGTGTTCGGGGATAAACTTGGGCGCTCTTTTTTCCATATTTGGGTCCTTCGAGGGAGGCGCTCAGCCCAACGAACGAGCCAATTGGACTATAATGCGTGAACACTCTCACTTAGCCATAGAATTCTATAATTTTAAATTTCGGCGAAGCTCCTAGTATTCGGAAGATCGAGTTCGGGGCGCTATCCACGCCTTGGCCGGACAGAGTCGGCTCCTCGCCCTAAGCGGCATAAGTCTTTAGGGACTCGAAAGACCTCTCGAACAGCGACCAGCTCTCGCTTCATCATGACAGTCAGTTTTAGCTTTCTCCACTGAGGTGCTCGACCCAGCTCAACCGGGGCACAATCGTAGTGGTTCTCCTAGTGCTACCTTAGCCGATATAGCGGAACGTAAGGCACCAAAACATAGGAGCCGGGCAAACCCAACTATTGACCCAAGACATGATTCGGAGCCGATGCATATAGTGCTATAAGTTCGGGGTGCCACACTTGTGAAAGTGTTCGGACTTCTCACACCATATTGAGGGGTGCTAAAAGCCCCTGGCGTATTTTGGCCGTACCAACGTGTACGGGTGCAACATGTCGTTAAGGAGCATATAAAAAAAGGTAATGCAAAAAATAGACAAAAGCTATGCATTGTTTATCAAAATAGTTGCGATCAAAGCAGAACGATACAAGTAATGCGATAAACGAAAAGTTGGACTATTTAACATGTCTGCTCCAGGGGCAAGCTGCGGAATAGTATGCGAAACAGGTATATTACTCATGATAGAGACCACCTGGGATTTCCGTAATGCGGCATGGCTTGTCTGCTTCCCTGGTCCTTGCATCATTTGTGCGGCAATTGAACTGCCGAACAGGCCTTCCGAAGAGTAGAGTCCTGGAAGTAAGAGAAAAGTAAAAAATCGGCAGCCCCTGGTGCGGTTTAAGCCGTGTTTTGGGCGTGCCGTGATTGTGCCCCTCCCCTGATGCCCATGGTATTTCCAGAGCATAGTTATGGACGCGAAGTACTGGCGTCGCCTTTTTGCGAGGGTTGGGGTTGGGGCCGCATTGCTACGCCTGCTCGGAACGTGCCAGGTGGTCTTGTTGTAGGTTACTCCGGGCGCACTTGACGGTATCCGGATGTTTAATGGCCGGACTGGAGAACTGCCTGGAGAGGCTGCTTTATACTTCCGCTGCAAGGGCCGCCGTGTGCTCCTCCGTTTGGAGGGAGCGTTCGGTGTTTCCATTGACCGTAATTACTCCACGAGGGTCTGGCATCTTGAGCTTAAGGTATGCGTAGTGCGGTACCGCGTTGAATTTGGCGAATGCGGTTCGTCCGAGCAGTGGATGATAGCCACTACGAAATGGGACTATGTCAAAGATCAATTCCTTGCTTCGGAAATTATTCGGGGATCCGAAGACCACTTCAAGTGTGACTGAGCCTGTACAGTTGGCCTCTACACCTGGTATTACGCCTTTAAAGGTCATTTTGGTGGGCTTAATCCTCGAGGGATCGATGCCCATTTTTTGCACTGTATCCTGGTAAAGCAGGTTCAGGCTGGTGCGACCGTCCATGAGGACTCTAGTGAGATGAAATCCGTCAATAATTGGGTCTAGAACCAATGCGGCGAATCCGCCATGACGGATGCTAGTGGGATGGTCCCTTTGATCAAAGGTGATCGGGCAGGTGGACCATGGATTGAACTTTGGGGCGACTAGCTCTACCGCGTATACGTCCCTTAACGCACGCTTCCGCTCCCTTTTGGGGACATGGGTTGCGTATATCATGTTCACCGTCCGCACTTGTGGGGGAAAACCCTTCTGTCCACTGTTGTTCGGCGGCCGGGGCTCCTCGTCGTCATCGCTATGCAGCCCCTTGTCTTCATTGTCGGCGCTTAACTTGCCTGCCTGCTTGAACACCCAACAATCCCTGTTGGTGTGATTGGCCGGCTTTTCGGGGGTGCCATGTATTTGGCACAAGCGGTCGAGTATTCGGTCCAAGCTGGACGGGCCCCTAGGATTCCTTTTGAATGGCTTTTTCCGTTGACCGGATTTAGAGCCTCTGAATCCGGCATTAACTACCATATCCTCAGCATTGTCGCCGTTAATGCGGCGCTTCTGCTTGTTGCGACGCGACCTGCCACTAATGTCCCTGGTGTCTGATCTACCAGGGTTCTTGGTCATGTTGTTGCTACGAGCAAGCCAGCTATTTTCTCCCGCGCAAAAGCGGGTCACGAGTGTCGTGAGTGCTGCCATAGATTTCGGCTTTTCCTGTTCGAGGTGCCGGGCCAGCCACTCGTCACGGATATTGTGCTTGAAGGCTGCTAGGGCCTCAGCGTCCGTACAGTCGACTATTTGATTTTTCTTTGTTAGGAACCATGTCCAGAATGTTCTGGCCGATTCCTCTGGCTGCTGGATTACGTGACTTAGGTCATCGGCGTCTGGGGGTCGCACATAAGTGCCCTGGAAATTGTCGAGGAATGCGGCTTCTAGGTCCTCCCAACAACTGATTGATCCTGTTGGCAAGCTGTTGTGCCAATGCCGAGCTGGTCCTTTAAGCTTGAGCGGGAGGTATTTGATGGCGTGAAAATCGTCGTCGTGGGCCATGTGGATATGAAGGAGATAATCCTCGATCCATAACGCAGGGTCTGTTGTGCCATCATATGATTCGATGTTTACGGGTTTGAAACCCTCGGGGATTTGATGATCCATTATTTCGTCTGTAAAGCACAGTGGGTGTGCGGCGCCTCTGTACTGGGCGATATCATGACGTAGCTTCGATGAGCGTTGTCTACTGTGTTCGGCCCTGCCGAATTTGTGCCAGGCGTGACGGTTATCGTCTCGAGCCGTGGGGTGCCCACGCGATCCGTAGATCGATCGTGTTTGCCTTGCCTTGTCCTCCAACATATCTCATAAGTCTGGCGCATATTCCGTGCCTTGGTACGGGGTGCGGCTTGAGTGGAGGGCTGGGAGGCCTCTCTGTCGCGGCCACGAGGTGGCCGGTCGGCCGCATCAAGTGCTTCCTCCTCTAATTGGGGTAGCAACCTGCGCTTTGGGTAGCTCTTGGAGGGGCGTTCGAGTTTATGCTCTTCGGCCGCAAGGACTTCAGTCCATCTGTCAACCAGCAAATCTTGATCAGCTCGGAGCTATTGCTGTTTTTTCTTGAGGCTTCTTGCCGTGGCCATAAGCCTGCGTTGGAAACGCTTTTGCTCAACGGGATCCTCTGGCACGACGAATTCGTCGTCGTCGAGGCTTGCCTCGTCTTCGGAGGGAGGCATATAGTTATCGTCCTCGACCTCTATGTCTGCCGCTCTCTCATGAGGGCTGGTTTCTCCATCCTCCTGTGCTAAACCTTGCTGGAGGGGGTTTTCTTCGGCACTCTCCGGAGTATTATTATCTCCTGTGCTGGAATCACCGTTTTTGTGTTGGCGGGATTTTGAGCGGCGCCGCTGACGCCGACGCTTGGGCTGTTTTTTGGAGGGGTCATCCTCCGCTGTTCCATCGCCCTCTCCCTCTTTTGGGGTGTCCACCATGTATATGTCATATGACGAGGTGGCTTTCCAGGGCCTAGTAGGCGCTGGTTCTTCATCATCTCCTTCATCGACGTCCATACCGTCGATGTCTTCAGAGTCGAAGTCGAGCATGTCGGTTAAGTCGTCGACAGTGGCTACAAAGTGGGTGGTGGGTGGGTTTTGAATTTCTTCATCGTCCGTACCCCAACCTTGCTGACCGTAGTCCGGCCAGGGCTCTCCTGATAAAGAGAGAGACTTCAGTGACTTCAGGATATCGCCGAAAGGCGAGTGCTGAAAGATGTCTGCGGTAGTGAACTCCATGATCGGCGCCCAATCGGATTCGACTGGCAGGGGCGCGGAGGGTCCGGAGTCCGGAGAGGAGTCTGGCTCCTTGGAGTCACGAGCCTCGCAGAGTACGGGGCTGGTGTTCGGCTCAATCGCCGTTTGGATCGCAACCCCCGAGGTGGCGTCCAACCGCCCATCCTCGATTGGCGCGGTCGGCTCCGAACTAAGGGTCGGAGCTGATGCGGGTGCGGCCTCCAGGGCACTGTTTGGCGGCAGAGCTAGATCATGCTCATCGTGACAGTGCGGTGCGCTCAGCAGTGGTTCGAATCCGTCGAGGATCAAGTCCCCGCGGATGTCAGCCGTGTAGTTTAAACTTCCAAATCTAACCTGACGGCCAGGGGTGTAGCTTTCGATCTGCTCTAGATGGCCAAGTGAATTGGCCCGCAGTGCGAAGCCGCCAAAGACGAAGATCTGTCCGGGGAGGAAGGTCTCACCCAGGACTGCATCACCATTGATGATCATAGGAGCCATCGGGCCTGACGGCGACGGCACAGAGGAACTCTCATTGAAAGCACCAATGTCGGTGTCAAAACCGGCGGATCTCGGGTAGGGGGTCCCGAACTGTGCGTCTAGGCCGGATGGTAACAGGAGGCAAGGGACACGAAGTTTTACCCAGGTTCGGGCCCTCTTGATGGAGGTAAAACCCTACGTCCCGCTTGATTAATATTGATGATATGGGTAGTACAAGAGTAGATCTACCACGAGATCAGAGAGGCTAAACCCAAGAAGCTAGCCTATGGTATGATTGTTGATGTGTATGTTGTCCTACGGACTAAAACCCTCCGGTTTATATAGACACCGGATAGGGTTAGGGTTACATAGAGTCGGTTACAATGGTAGGAGATCTGAACATCCGTATCACCAAGCTTGCCTTCCACGCCAAGGAAAGTCCCTTCCGGACACGGGACGGAGTCTTCAATCTTGTATCTTCATAGTCCAAGAGTCTGGCTGAAGGTATAGTTCGGCTATCCGAACACCCCTAATCCAGGACTCCCTCACCAGCTCTTTGCAAATCAAAGCCACATGCCACCCACCGCCCTCCAAACAATCCCCATTACATGGCCCTTTGCGGTCTGGGGGCTTGACATGGATGGACCCCTTAAAGGGGGAACCCACAAGAAAAAATACTTACTAGTCATGGTGGATAAATTCACCAAATGGATAGAGGCCAAACCTGTTAAAACAGCCGAATCCGGACCTGTGATAGACTTCATATCCAGGGTTGTACACCGTTATGGCGTCCCCCACAGCATCATCACCGACAATGGCACGAACTTCATGGCCGACAAGGTAAAACTCTGGTGCAGCAAAATGGGCATCAAGCTCGATTATGCTTCAATCTATCACCCACAAACCAACGGTCAAGTCGAGCGAGCAAACGGTCTTATAATGAGCGGCATTAAACCCAGATTAGTGCGTTCCTTAACGGAGTCTGACACGCACTGGGTAGAGGAGCTCGACTCCGTACTCTGGGGGCTGCGGACCACGCCGAATCGTAGTACCAGATATACATCATTCTTTATGGTGTATGGCGCAGAGGCAGTCTTGCCCTGTGACATAATTCATGACTCACCTCGAGTGCGCATGTACGAAGAAAGAGAAGCCAAGCTCGATCGGCAGGACAATTTGAACACCTTGGAGGAGGAGCGCGACGTAGCCAAAGCCCGTTCCGCATTTTATCAGCAACAGGCTTGCGGATACCAAAGTAGAGAAGTACGGGCCAAAACTTATAACATTGGCGAACTAGTTCTACGCCTGCCGGATAAGAAAAAGAACAAGCTCGAGCCCAAATGGGAAGGTCCCTTCATTATTGACCAAGTTCTGACCAGTGGAGCGTACCAACTGCGGGATGCATCGACTAGTCGACTCAAGCCGAACCCGTGGAACGCGGCCAGGCTCCGAAGATTCTACGCCTAGCACCAGACTCTATGTTAGTCCCCTCCCTTTGTCCATTTTCTGCATATACATCATCTGTCTTGTTTCCCTTTCTTTCTTTTCTCTTATTATTTCTCTAGGCCTTCAAGGGTCACCTTGTGCCTCCCTTGTACATTACAGGTGCACTAGCCGCACTCTTCATACCTGGGGGCTTCTTTCACAGAAGCTTAAATTATTTATCTGGGCCTCACGCCCAACACATGTGTTATACTTCCGCATGTACCTTTTTTCACCATTATATGCATCGATATGACTTAAGTTTTGGCCAAGCTGGGTTGCCTAGCTCTTGTATTTATTCCCTATGTTCCCGTTAATTCGGCTAGGGCATAAGGGGAGCACCTCTGTGATTGTTACTGCCGGGTCAGCCGGATGTGTACCTCAGACTGGGTGAAGCCGAAAGCTAGCGTTCTTAAGGGAATATTCGGTCGGTGAACAAAAGATGATTCTTATTTATTGTCCATATCTGCCCCCAAATGTTTTTTTTGCGTTTCCTATCACAGTCCGGACATGCACTTTAGGGCATGCTTACCCAGGGAAAGGAACCCTTAACGGAACTATTCTCCCTGGAAGATGTTTCTTACTACCCATGTAATATAACATAACTAGTTGGGCACTTGTCTGATAAAGCACTAATGACCCCTACACCTGGTCTCCACGCATACCCCGGTTTTATATAACTTGGCGGGTATTCGGATTCACTCCGGACTATTGGGCCCGGAGGTTGAAGCGAAAAGGTCCGCAACGAAAAATGATCTACAATCCGGCTAGAAGGCATTATACATGTCACTTTAATTAAATAGTCATGCAGGCTGACTAAACTCCTCCTCTATACCATCCAACAGGCGGTCTAGCTTACAATCCTGTTGGGAATACATTGCGGCTAATTCTACTTGCCCATAAACTAAGCTAACGGGGATCTCTTTTCCGTCAGGCCCCACAGGTCCGACCTCGGCCATGTGATTTGGGTCTGCCTTGGTATACCGCGTCTTCACCATGGCCCAGGCTTCTCTGGCACCCTGTTGGCAGGCTGATATCTTCCATAATCGGAAGCGCCGCCGTGCTCCCTTTAGCTTCTCCACAAGCTATGCAACGCCTTCTGGTAGGGAGACGGACGGCCACAAGGCCTGGGCAACACCCTGCATCACCTGCCGAACTTGTTCGTGTAGATGTGACAGCTCGGACAGAAGATCACCCGCAGACCCGGGCATTTCCTCCACGGGACGACCCATCAACATACCTACAGACATAACGTTGTTAGTCGACTTCTTCACCGAACTCCTTTAACAGGATTCATTCAAGCACTTACTAAAAATGCCGCGTCAAAGCCGCTTATTCTCCTTCTCGGAGTCCGCAAGCTGGCCCCGAATGTCTTTTAGTTCAACGCTCAGCTTAACATTGGCATCTTGGAGATTGTTTTTCTCCCGCCTAACCTCAGTCAGCACGCGTTTGCCAGCTTCTAGCTGTCGTATAACATGCTGGTCCTCCGGATTCTCCCCGGACTCATCTGCAACATCTGTTGTTAGAACCGCAGCTATGCCGCATACTATATGGTAACCATCAGTCTTTAAAATAAATGTTACCAGCGAGAGGCTTTTTCTGTTCCTGCAATGCGGCAAGAGCGGCCCGCAGTTGGGGCTTGCATTCCTCCAGCTCCTGGGATAGCCTAGTATTCTTCTCTGAAAGAACCTGCACATTAAAGATGATCCTTAAATCAGTTCTGCTAACTGTTTCAAGTCTCAGGGGATACTGATACATATAAATCGCCAGATTTACTCACCCACATCCTTTACATACTGATCCGTGGCTCTGGCTAGACCATCTTGAGCAGCACGGAGGTACGCCTCTCCAGAATTAAAGGCGTTGAACGCCTCTGGTGAGAAACAAGCGTCGCGGAGTACGGCCCGGCGGCGCCTATGATTCATGGCGCTTTCCACTTCTGAGTTTGTAGCGGATAATCTATCCACATCCACTATAGGGGGATTATCCGGCGCCTGCCCCATGTCGGCTTCCGCCTCCATGTCCGGTCCAGGCGCCCGACTGGTGGAAGCTTGATTGGCAGCATCGCCGGACATATTCCAGCAAGCGTTTTTTCGGTTAAAGAAGCACGGGCATTGTTACATTTTGAGAAAGACGGCAACCACGGAGCGGGGTTTTTCATATACCTTTGCGCCGGGGTCTCTGTCCTGACCGCCTTCCTTTTTGGCCTACCCGGCCTCGGTGCCTCTTGTTGGCGAGTTGCTGCGGGTTCGGCAGGGCGTCCCGAATGCCTTCCCTGCAAAAGATGCCATGTGTATATGGTGGGTGAAGTGCCTAAAAGGGGATTCTAGTTTTGGAGTTGGGACTTTTTGATTTTTCTTACCTGCGATGCAGGGTGCAGTCTGTGATAGTCGGCCGTAATGGCCACCAGGGCGTCGTCGCAGCTTAACTGATAGAACTGTCGGTCTATCAGTTCCATGGAGATAACCGGATCTTCTTCAAGTCCGGAGTCGAGGGCCCGGTCAGGGTCCTCTGGTTGTAGAGAAGGGCTGCTTACCTCCTTTATGGCTTTTGGCAGTTCCTGCCGCAAAGTGGCAAGGTGAATACTTACGACTAAAAATGCGGGAAAAATGGGAGCAGGGAGATATAACTTACCCAGCTTGGAGGATTGTACATGGAGAATCCATCTCGTGGCTTGATGCAGGTGAACTCCTCTTCCTCACCCTTGAACAGTTCGGACAGAATCTTCGCTAGAGCGGCAGCATTGTCCGGACCCTTACGCCCGCAGCGGGTGGCGTCATCCGCCCTGTTATAACACCACAAGGGGTGCCCACGATATTGAAGTGGCTGCACTCCCCGCATTATGCAAATCGACATAACTTCGATTATTGTCAATCCTGATCGAGCCAGTGCTTTGATCCAGTTCATCAGATAGAGGACTTCTCCATTGTCTTCCGCCTGGGGGCTCCGTGGGCGCCAACTTCGGCGCTTCTTCAGAGGAGCATTGTTGAACTCAGGTAGACCCCGCCGAACAGGGTCCGGAAGGGGGACGTCCTCCGTATAAAACCATTCTGAAGGCCAGTCTTCGGACGACTTCTTCGGGGTACCGGACAGGTATCCGGTATCGGTGATGCACCATATTTTGGCTCCGCCCACTTGATAAAGTGATTCCCTCTGTGTGCGACGAACAAGGCAGAATAGCCTTTTCCACAGCTCGAAGTGAGCCTCGCAGCCCAGGAATAACTCGCAGAGAGCAACATAGCCGGCGATATGTAGAATGGAGGCAGGGGTGAGATTGTGTAATTGGAGGCCGTAGAACTCTAGGAGCCCACGGAGGAACGGATGAATTGGAAATCTGAGTCCCCTTAGTAAATAAGGAACAAGGTAGACCCGTTCCCCCATGGAGGGACAAGGAAGGCTCTCCGCTTGCGCCCCGCCATTGTAGGTGGCGAGCCCGGCTCGAACGGGCACCATATACGCCGGAGGGAGAAATCCCTTAGTCTGCAGCTCGACTAATCGACTATGCGGGACTGAACACCTCTCCCAATCACCAAGCTTAGGGCTACGGGGGCGGGAGGAGGAGCTGCGGAGGTCGGCCATGCTGGAATGGATCTTTCCGAAGCACGCTCTAATGAATTCTCGCTGGGGGAGGATGATATGGATCGGATCTAAGAATCCCTGTCCCTTTAATAGACAATTTATTTATCTAGCTAGGGGGGCGAATGTAAAAATGCCCTGGCGCCTCGTATTCGTTCGACGCGTGGGAGATATCCCTTATTGGGCACAGCAGCCAAGAGGTTCAACATTTATGGAGCCGGACACTGCTTACGAACACTTGAAAGTTGGAGAAGAATCCGCCTTGCAATGCCGAAGACAACACTGCACGCCGGACTCATCGTCATTGAAGCCTGGTTCGGGGGCTACTGAGGGAGTCCTGGATTAGGGGGTCTCCGGACAGCCGGATTATATCCTTTGGCCGGACTGCTGGACTATGAAGATACAAGATTGAAGACTTTGTCTCGTGTCCGGATGGGACTCTACTTGGCGTGGAAGGCAAGCTAGGCAATACAGATATGTATATTTCCTCCTTTGTAACCGACCTTGTGTAACCCTAGCCCCCTCCGGTGTCTATATAAACCGGAGGGTTTTAGTCCGTAGGACAACATACAATCATACCATAGGCTAGCTTCTAGGGTTTAGCCTCTCTGATCTCGTGGTAGATCTACTCTTGTAATACCCATATCATCAATATTAATCAAGCAGGACGTAGGGTTTTACCTCCATCAAGAGGGCCCGAACCTAGGTAAAACTTCGTGTCCCCTGCCTCCTGTTACCATCCGCCTTAGACGCATAGTTCGGGACCCCCTACCCGAGATCCGCCGGTTTTGACACAGACAAAGACCAAACTCGTAACTCAAATATTCGCCTCCGCGATCATATCGGAGAAAATTTATTCTCTTGTTATGATGATTTTCCACTTCACTCTGAAATTCTTTGAACTTTTGAAATGTTTCAGACTTATGTTTCATCAAGTAGATATACCCATATCTGCTCAAATCATCTGTGAAGGTCAGAAAATAACGATACCCGCCGCGAGCCTCAACACTCATCGGACCGCATACATCAATATGTATTATTTCCAATAAGTCAGTGGCTCGCCCCATTGTTCCGGAGAACGGAGTCTTAGTCAGCTTGCCCATGAGGCATGGTTCACAAGCATCAAGTGATTCATAATAAAGTGTTTCCAAAAGCCCATATGCATGGAGTTTCTTCATGCGCTTTACACCAATATGACCTAAACGGCAGTGCCACGAATAAGTTGCACTATCATTATTAACTTTTCATCTTTTGGCATCAATATTATGAATATGTGTATCACCATGATGGAGATTCAACAAAAATAGACCACTCATCAAGGGTGCATGACCATAAAATATATTACTCATATAAAGAGAACAACCAGTATTCTCTAATTTAAATGAATAACTATTTTGCATTAAACAAGATCCAGATATAATGTTCATGCTCGACGCTGGCACCAAATAATAATTATTCAGGTCTAAAACTAATCCCGAAGGTAGATGTAGAGGTAGCGTGCCGACAGCGATCACATCGACGTTGGAACCATTTCGGACGCGCATTGTCACCTCGTCCTTAGCCAACCTTCGTTTAATCCGTAGCCCCTGTTTCGAGTTGCAAATATGAGCAACAAAACCAGTATCAAATACCCAGGTGCTACTACGAGCATTAGTAAGGTACACATCAATAACATGTATATCAAATATACCTTTCACTTTGCCCTCCTTCTTATCCGCCAAATACTTGGGGCAGATCCGCTTCCAGTGACCAGTCCCTTTGCAGTAGAATCACTCAGTTTCCAGCTTAGGTCTAGACTTGGGCTTCTTCCCGGGAGCAGCAACTTGCTTGCTATTCTTCTTGAAGTTCCCCATCTTTCCTTTGCCCTTTTTCTTGAAACTAGTGGTCTTGTTAACCATCAACACTTGATGCTCCTTCTTGATTTCTACCTCCGCAGCCTTGAGCATTGCAAAGAGCTTGGGAATCGTCTTGTTCATCCCTTGCATATTATAGTTCATCATGAAGCCTTTATAGCTTGGTGGCAGTGATTGAAGAACTCTGTAAATGACACTATCATCCGGAAGATTAACTCCCAGCTGAGTGAAGTGGTTATGGTACCCAGACATTCTGAGTATGTGTTCACTGACAGAACTGTTCTCCTCCATTTTGCAGCTATAGAACTTGTTGGAGACTTCATATCTCTCAACTCGGGCATTTTCTTGAAATATTAACTTCAACTCCTGGAACATCTCATATGCTCCATGATGTTCAAAACGTCTTTGAAGTCCCGATTATAAGCCGTAAAGCATGGCACACTGAACTATCGAGTAGTCGTCAGATTTAGCTTGCCAGACGTTCATAATGTCCGGAGTTGCTCCTGCAGCAGGCCTTGCACCTAGCGGTGCATCAAGGACGTAATTCTTCTATGCAACAATGAGGATAATCCTCAAGTTACGGACCCAGTCCGTGTAGTTGCTACCATCATCTTTCAACTTAGCTTTCTCTAGGAACGCATTAAAATTCAACGGAAAGGTAGCACGGGCCATTGATCTACAACATAGATATGCAAAAACTATCAGGACCAAGTTCATGATAAATTTAAGTTCAATTAATCATATTACTTAAGAACTCCCACTTAGATAGACATCCCTCTAGTCATCTAAATGATCACGTGATCCAAATCAACTAAACCATGTCCGATCATCACGTGAGACGGAGTAGTTTTGAATGGTGAACATCTCTATGTTGATCATATCTACTATATGATTCACATTCGACCTTTTGGTCTCGGTGGTCAGAGGCCATGTCTGTACATAATAGGCTCGTCCAGTTTAACCCGAGTATTCCGCACGTGCAAAACTGTATTGCACCCGTTGTATATGAACGTAGAGCTTATCACACTTATACCTTGAAATCTAGTGAGAGACCATCTTATAATGCTACCGCCGTACCAAGCAAAATAAGATGCATAAAATATAAACATCACATGCAATCAAAATATGTGACATGCACTATAAAAAAATACACTTCCGCGACGATACGTGTTTGTCATAGTAGGTCACGTGTTCTGTCATGCATGTACATCCATGACAATTTTATGACAGAATCAAGATAGTCATACCTGTGCTGTCGTAGAAGTGTTCCATGACATTACCAAAATTATCATCATAGAAATGTCCACTTCCATGATGATAAATCGCGCGTCACAGAAGTGCTTTCGTCAAGGGTGACGGACACATGGCATCCACCGTAACGGAACGCCGTTAAGCTATCGGGTCCGATTTTGGATCCGATAGACCGTTAACAGCTCGGACCAATGGGGATTTTCCACGTGTAAAATCATCATTGGCCGGAGGAAACACGTGTTGCCTCACCGCTGGGAGAGATGTCATCCACTCATTGGACAGGAGGCGCCTATGATAGGTCGACACGTGGCACGGCCCAACAGTGGACCATTCCGGTGAAAAAGGCTAGCCTCGTAAAAAATAGCAGGCCGGCCCATATAAGGCCTACTTGTATCAGGCCCATTAAAGCCCACGACCCATACGAGATGTGCCAATTCGGCTCGTCAATGACCCGTTAAAGATTTGACACCATTGCAGCCCATCCTCAGTTCGAGCTCGTTAACAGCCCGCTATATATTTGGGCTCAATATCGACCCGATGAGATTTCGGCATGTTAACAACCCATTCAGTGGATGGTCCAATTTTCACGACGTACATCTTTCGGCCATTTAGCGACCCATTTAAGTGTTGGGCCAATTTCCGGCCCGGTGTGTCTTTCAGCCTGGTGACGGCCCATATATCTGTTGGGCCATTTATAGTTAGACCTGAGTTTTGGCCTTTTAGCGACCCATTTAAGTGTTGGGCCAATTCCCGGCCCTGTGTGCCTTTCAGCCTGTTAACGGACCATAAAGGAGTTGGGCCATTTGTAGCCGGACCTGAGTTTTGGCCTTTTAACGGCCCACGCCCTTCATGGTCCAATACCAGTCCGGTTTCTCTTTCGGCCTGCTAAAGGCCCACAACACAGTTGGGCCATTTACAATACGACCTGACTTTCTGTACGGTAACGCAGCAGAAAACAAAAAAATTCCGACCTACGCACCAACCCAGGACCACTATAGACTGCATACATGGTTTGATCTTTTTCGTTACCGACCCATAGCGCAGTGGGAAGTAGAGTCGATGACGATCGGCGGTGCAGATCCCCGCAGCTAGGATTTAAAACCTCCCAACCGCGAGGATGTATACCCTCATCTGCTCCTAAGACAGCCCTCCGGGAGGTGGTCGAATAGCCCCCCGGACGTTGTCACGGACAGCCCTTCGGGAGGCACTCCCAAGACAGCCCCTCGGGCAAAAGGATCAAAACTACGACCTCTCTATGGGGTTGCGCACATATGGTGTCATCTATCCGGCAGGGCTTCGCCATCCAGAACTAGTTCCTGCCGAAACGAAGACAGCCTTTCGGCTCTACAGAACTCTTTTCGTGGGAGGAAGAGAAGAAGCCAGATAATACATGGCATGTGTATGAGAGCAAGTGATGAGGAGAATGGCAGACTTTTCTCCTCCTTTTATAGGCCAAGGCAAGGGGTTGGGTGGTGGAGGAAATACCAAAACACCCATGCTACATGTCCCACATGAAGGGTGAAATGGTAACTCAAGTGGGGCACCAAGGGGACACCATGGAGGCACCCCCTTGGCTAGCCACAACCTTGCCCCCTCCCATGAGGGGCCCAACAAGCCCCCAACATGTCTCCTAGAAACATGGGTGCTCCCTAGACAAAAAGCCACCAAACATGTAACCCCCGATTCATGGGATCTTGTCCCCTCGTGCTGAGACAAGATGTTTTCCGCAAAACATTTTTTCTGAAAAATTCTGGAAGGTCCCAGAACATTTCCGGCACCCTCTAAAATTATTCTGGGCATGATCCGAAACATTTCCGGTGTGGTGATTTTTATCAGCGAAAAGCAACCACGACGGTTATGGCAGCTCCAGAACATTTTCGGTTTTTCTCTCCGGAAATTCCCAAAAGTTCCTAGACCAATTCTGGGGCCCTCTAAGAATTTCCAGGCGAGTGCCGAAACCATTTTGACCTAATAATATATTCCAAAACAACTTTTCAGTTTTACTGAAACTCTTTCGGTGTTCTCTCTCCGGAACTCTTCCGTTGTCTCCGAAACTTCTCCGGTGACTTTCTCTCAGACTCCCTGTCTAGTATTCAGCAGATAGATGACCCTTAAGCATGTGACCCTATAGGTTCAGTGAAGTATACACATGACTTGGAACCCCTTCCGATCAATGATCAACATCGGAGCCGTGGACACCCATATATACGCCTATACCCACACGAATGAATATTCGAGTGAACCTCCAGTTGCCATGTGCTATTCCTGTTGCTTCGTGATATGTTACAAATACCCAAGGTGAGATTTACTTGCATCCCCATGGATCAACGAATTGTCCACTATGCTAGTTACCTCATTACCGGTTTTGTTCTCTTTTCTCGTTTCCTTATTGCGGCATCCCTGTGATCAAATCACACTTTCTTTGGCCAGACGATGATGGATACCGTAACACCGAGAGGGCCCGAGAATATCTCTCCATCGTCGGAGGAGCAAATCCAAATCTTGAGCTATCAAGTTACTTGACACACTTTTCCATGATCCCGTAAGCCGCCGTAATAGCCACCCATTTATGGATGACGTTGAACAAACCCCAAAGTTCATGAAGCAAGTATGAAGAAACTTGATACTCTCATGGTCTAAGGAATTATGCAAACGTTAACCATCTCTGTGTTATGTACCATTAACTTGTGACGAACGAATCTCATAGCATAACATCAATCCGGGTCGATTCAACACAAATATTCTCTTAACATTGTGCCCTCAAAGTTGCTGGCATAGACATGCCCATGACCAGGAAAACAGAATCATCATGCAACACTTGAGCTAGTCTTAGAGGCTAGACTAGGAATACTTCTTACCGTTTATTATTCCACACATGCATATGAGTCTTCTTTCGAGCCTCGTGTTATTGCAGACTCGAGAACCATAGCAGTTAGAGCATGGAACACAAACATAATTATGAACATGGAGATAAGTAATAGCATTTATTATTGCCTCTAGGGCATATCTCCTGTAGACTCCCACTTGCACTAGAGTCAATAATCTAGTTAATGTAATGCACTTTACACCTATGGCATACCGGTGTAAAAATTGCTTCGCATGTGGTATAGCCTGATTTCCATTGGATCTAACAACTTCAGTTCCATGTCTATCTCTGCATATCCTCGCGTTTTCACGCTTTCACAAAATTCGTATTTTGTGTGGACTTGGCTTTTATGTATGTGAATCACAGGTCGAACCTGGATTCCTCAGACTGAGTTATGGAGAAACTACCTACAGTAGTGTCCCATTGACAAAAGCCATCTTGGAACCATACTAAGTTCATGAATGAACTATATGATTCAACATCTTGTTTGTCGCTTCTAAAGCGTCAACATACTTAGTCATTTGTTATAGAATTCGCCACAGTATCCTGTTGGGAACAATTTCCAACTACCGTGCCACCATATTGTGTATTACACAAAACCCTTAACTTAAATTGAAAATCGCATGGAGAAAAGATGAAGACTGTATCGATGTAACATTTTACAATGAACTCTTCATGATCTCCGCTTGCAAGAAAACATATCATCAGTACTTACTCTAGTACTCAATGACATCTTTCACTGTTGTCCCACGATCAGTACTTTGATCACTTTAGTATCCATACTCGCAACACCTTGGGAGTATCCGACATATCTGGTTGTTTTACATACCATGGAGTACATGATTAATCCAAACACAAAAGTGTGTGGAATCTGCATCATGTATTTTGCTCATCAGTGTTTTGGGACACCGAGTCTTGCAAAAAACTCTTCCATGCGACTCCAGCAAGAATCACTCCTTGGCGGTTTTAAATGCTAAAAGATTTTAGCACCTTGTCAATATGTATTCATTGCTTAGCCCTATTAGGTAAATCTATCGCCATAGATCATTATGCCTAATATTGAGGCTATTTAGCCTAAGCACTTCATAAAAAACTATTTTCAAATGAAGTCCTAATTCGTGTTAAAAAATTTATTTCCAATTAACAATGTGTCAAGCACACAAGGTTTTTAGAAATATTATTACGCTCCCACTTACTTTCTTGAATCACAAGCATATTCGTTACCCATTGATGAAGTCAGAACCCTTTGACCATTTCATCAAAGCACGAAGATTCAAACTCCAGTTTGCTCTCTTCTGTCCATCGCTGGAACTCTGAAGTTTGCACCCTTATTAGCATCCTCTGGATAGACAAAATTCCTTGGACTCTAACACATGCAAGTCCTTGGTTTCATTTCCATCAGATGGAAATCCTATTTTCATCCATGTTTCATATCTCATGATTGAAATATGTATTAATTGCTAGTTCAACCCGAACCGACTTTAAGCATCGCTACGATGAAAACAACCTCATTGTAGTCAACTCTTGAACTTGTTATTTCAACAAGTCGAGCTTTATGGATAAAACATTTTTATTCGTATCAGTTTTAAGTTCCATAAATATTCGTTAGACTCTAAGTCTTACGAAAGGTGTATCAAGGTTTTAATCTTGAATCACTTATATGGAAACTAACTCGGGTTGTATTGGCATTTAGCCAATTCTGGAGTTAGGGCCCATCAATGCTTCCTTGTCTATCATAGGTATAATGGTGTATAACAACAATATCTCGTTTACGCACCTGAGAGGTTTGCACGAGCCTTGCCTACGTGGTTCAGCTGCAAGTTCGACTGAAGTTCATACATTTTATTGTAGAGACTTCCGTATTAGTCGCAGTAGGAAACTCTGGAATTACTTCCAAGGTCTCTTTCCTTTGATCTGATGACGAAGATACTGTTTATCTCGTCGAGTTGCACTATTCTCCCACTCACCTTTTTGAAAGAACCATTCTCTTTAAAAGCACACCATTTCGTGGCAAAACTATTTGCCTCGGTATAGTGAGGGAGGAATACCCAACATTTTGGTATAACCTACAAAGTAGCACTTGTCTGATTTGGATTAGGTTTGTAACCTTTTACACAAGCCCCATATTCCAAATGTTAAGAAAAGATAACATGGTTGGGCGTACCATACCATGGCTTCATTTCAACAGACCCGATGTATCTCTTTTCAGTGCAAAAGCCGCAGTCTCTAAAGCATCACTTTAAAAGGGATAATGGCAAATTTATTTATGTCTTCTTTGACCTTACCATGTCATAAATGGTTAGATTACATCTCCATGGACTTTTCACTTGCAGTGGTGTTTCGAGAGGTGCAAGTTATGAAACCCCTTTCACAACTCATCAGACATTCGCTAAACATGTAACTCAAATATTCCTTTGTGCAATCAAATTGCAGAAACATAATTTTCTTGTTACAATAACTTCTACTTCATTTTTGAAAACCTTTCGAATGATTTCAAAAGATCCAGACTTACGTCTCATCAAGTAAATATCCACATATCTACTTGAGTCATTTCTGAAGATAAATAAATCCACCACTAACAACACTTATCGGACTACACACATCAAATGTATGATCACTAATAAGTTTGTTGTCTGTTCCTTATGAACTATGAACGGTATTTTAGTCACTTAACTTTTCGGAGGAAAGTTGCAAGTGTCAGATGATTCAAAATCAAAAAGACTTCAAAATCCATCATAATGGAGTTTTCATGCAGGTTTCTCCAATGTGACCAAATGTAGTGCCACACTTGTGTGGTATTCTTTTAGTCTTGCGACATTTAGCGTTAGTGTTATGGATGTATCATATTACCATCAATATTCATAACATACATCCCATCTTGGATGGAAGCATGGCCCTTCATGTTATTCATAATACTTAACAACAATTGTTGTTTTTCTGAACAACTCTTTTGCAACAAACATTGTGCAATGGGCTAGAGTGTATGAAACTCTAAAATGAATTATGAAAGTAAACCTAGAGGTATTGTATTATTATCAACATTCATAACATACATCTCATTCATAATGAAAGTATGGCCCTTGTGTTATTCATAACATTGAACATAAAAATTTCTCTTATGAACAACATTCTTGCAAGATACCTTATGCAATGGGCTAGAGTTTGTAAAACTCTAAATAAATTATGAAAATAAATACAGATGGCAATACACCAATTGAAGGTATAGTAACATTTACTATGTTCCCTGTGTATAACTTAACCTCATTTCTAGCTAGATTAACTAGATGGCACACACAAGTATTAAAGAACAACATAGGTAATACTAGAAGTGGTATAATACTATAATCACCAGCCTGTGGGATAGCATTGGCTGATGGATGATAACTATGGAACAACGTTACCTAAAGAACAAGTATCTTAGCTGAACTATGGAATAGTGTTAACTCCTGAACAAGACCTGTAAGAGATCAACATGAATATATAGTGAAATGTGATAATCTATTTTCCATGCTTAGATGAATAAAAAAGCCATAAATGTTGCACACAAGTAAGATGAGGGTACAACCTATCTGGCCGCCATCCATAGGAGTGAGCATCATGTGCTGACTTGTCGATGGCCCTGCAGTTGTTGTGGCTGTCCATGTCGGGCACGCGCATTCGATGCAGGGAACTGTTGAGTGCGGACTATAGCTCCCTTCTGGTGTATGCTTCCCTTGTTAGAGCAGCTGCGGTGAGTCGGAAGACGGTGTGGCTGAAGATGCAGATAACACATAATGTTAAGAACGACACATCTCTTTGATTTGAAGAAATACACTAAGAGATCAACAACAAGGTACGAGAGTGGTCACACGTCTGTTGACTGAGACTAAATTGGGGTCACACGATTTTATTTTATTTTGGTACTACCCGATCTATGTCGGATGACTTGATGGACGTCTTGTGCCTCCCGGCTGACACTGTTAGGAATCTTCCCAGAAGAGCCAGTGACCAACAGCAGAGCAGCTTGCCTCCGCCATTCGTGGCCCCGGCCAAAACCCCGCTCCCCGCCCCACCGCACTGCCGTGGTTGCACCGCCCCTGGGCCAATCCACAAAGACTCCCCGTCATCCAGATCCGGCGGCGGCAGTACCTTGAACCCACACAACTCTAAGATAGCCATCTAAGCGCTGCTTCCGCGGCGAACTTGCGACCCCGCACCCTTACGTTAGACACCAGCCAACCGGTAGCCTAGGAGCTCCGCCGCCTTGAGGGGTGCTGCTTTCCATTGGGAATCGATTGGCCTAGAATAAAAATTCAGACAACTGACGCCTAAATAAAGTGATTTGAGATGTGGGTGCGACCTATCTGGCGGCATGGTGAAGTAGGCAGGTCCAACTGCCGAGTTGGTGAGGCCGACACGGTTGCGGTGGCCACCGGCGGCATGGAAACAACAGTGTCGTGACGGTTGACGACTAAGGGGTAGCAGCGCCAGGACTCTGGATGGATCCGAAGTTGGAGCCGCTCCAACCCCGTGAACAAGGGCGGGGGTGAATCGGCTCCGGTACGGTTCACGCGTCCGTCATCGAGGCGGCTCCAGCAGCACAGAGTAAGAGGCACACGGCCCAGTGCACGACGGCAAATGGACAGCGTCTCCGACATTAGAGAGGAGGACGGCTGTGAAATTGGTGCAGTGGGGGCGCCATGGAGGAGGGGCTGAGGTTTCGTGGCTCGGGAGAAGGGAGCTTCCGGGGAGAAGGTGATTTGGCGCCCACGAGGTATGAATGGGGGGGAGGGGAATTGGGAGGGGAGTGGAACCATGTTTTACGGACGCATTTGTCTGAAATGTGAGGGGGAATTACAGTTCTACCCCTACCTTTAGGCTTCTCGGCTTGGGTCTGTGTACTGAGTGTCGGGGATAGTAGAGTAACTTTACTTCTCCCCAAATAGTGGGCGGGAGCGATTTTGGGTGAGGAGGGCATGTTTTGAAATATAGTGGGCGCGAGCGATTTCGGGCAAGGAGAGCATGTTTTGAAATAGTGGGTGCGAGCAATTTCGGGCGAGGAGAGCGTGTTTTGCCGACCATGGTTTATGAATTATTCGGCACATGTCATTTCAGCCGAGGAGAAGGCGCGCTTGGATGAAGTTACGACCCTACCCTCGATGCACAGTGAGCCAATTAATGCGTCTCCTACATAGGACGGTAATTTCGCGTCTCCCATTTATTTGCTCGGGCAAATTCCACTGAGTAGAGGATGTTTAACGGTTCGTTCAAAATTTGGGAGAACAAGCATCCACGTCTACCTTACCAAGTCGATTCAAATCAAATTTAGAAATATTAGCTTGCCACTTCTTTTTTAGATGGAGAGATGATGCTCGGGAGTAATGTGTTTTTACATGCTCGTTGCTAGCGATTTACTATATGACAAATAGTTGACCCACTCAAAAAACGGGAGTCAAACCCAAAATGAAATATCTCGATTCAATGAAATAGCTCGTTCACTAGGTCAAAATAGTGAACTAAATTCAAAATTGAACACCTCAATCGAATAGCATGTTGTACAGTATCATAGTACTCCATGAACATGCTGAAAGTGAAATTAATGAACTTGTTTGATATACGCATATATCCGTTCATGTGTGGATTGCAGACAACATGTTCTCCAATTTAAATATTTGAATGCAAGTTTATATCGAAACATGGTTTATATCAGTCTTTGATGCATAAAACGCGACTCCCCTCTCCCGGACTCCTGCTCTCTCTCTCTCTCTCTCTCTCTCTCTCTCCGACAATCTTCAATTCTGTTGCACGCATCCAACACACAAACCTTGTTGGTCCTCTCTCTTTCTCTCCATCTCTCTCTCTCTCTCTCTCTCTCCCCCTCTCTCTTTGTGTGTGTGCGTGG
>NC_041386.1:480708889-480733531 GCF_002162155.2 Triticum dicoccoides | reverse complement strand
TTCTAGTTCGCATGCATATATACTCCATCTATAGGTTTGTCTCGCACACTATGTATGATTCTCTAGTCCAAGCTAGATATCTTGGGTGCACTCATCGTACGCACACAAATTCCTTGGCTCGTTGCCCGTAACTCTCTCACGCACCACTCTGTCGTCTCGGAGCTCTTCTCCTCTCTCTCAAACTCTCCATCTACCTGGGTCACACATACACATGCATATCTCACTCGCACTCGATAGGCCCATCTAAAACTCTATCTCTCTCCCTCGTTCTCTTTCAGTGTCTCTCTCTCTCTCTCTCTCACACACACACACACAATCCCATGCCTAGCTAGCCAAGTATGATGGTCTCTCACTCAATTGTAGGCACACGCAGTCCCCCCTATATGTATATGACTAGCCAATCTTAGTCTCCATCACAAACAAGTGCATGGTCTATCTCGATTTCTCTCGGGGCGTCTTTCTATCGCGCACGCACCTCCCTCGATCTCCCATCCATATAGTCCCCTCACGATCTCGAGGGGGTCTCTCTATCACAAACACACCCTCTCGCCCTCCCCATGCGTCCATGTTCTCCATGTGTCCCTCTTGACCTTTGTTCCTTGTTGGCCAGACCTCTATTGGACATGTGCTATAGGGGTGTCTCTCTCCGTTGCAAACAATCACACACTAGCTATCTTCATGTATCTCCTCGCCCCACTTTTCTATCTCGGAGATGCATGCGTGATATGTTCGCCTAAGAAACGAAAAAAGACACACTCTCTCTAATTTATCGTTTGTTGTCACTTTCTCTTTCACACACATACTCTTTTTGCACACTTACTCATTCTCCTTCACACGCACTTGATCCCTCTCGACTTAGGCACTCTCCTCGGTCCATAGCATATTGATTTATTGAAAAGTCAAACATCACAAAGTTTGACCATGTACATGGAGAAAAACAATTACATCTGGAATGACAAACATATACCATTAGATTCACCATGAGATGTAGTTTCGTATGATGTATCTTTGGTATTGAAGATATAAATAACACTTTTGTAAACCTGATCAAAGTTTCCAAAGTTTGACTTCTAAAAAATTACATGCACTGCATTATCGAGCGGATGGAATATCTCTTTCCCCCTCTCAGTTATCTGACGCACCACTCAGCCTTATTGGGGCTCCTCAATCTCTCTCAAACTTTATATCTCCCTGGATCACACATACACATGTCTCGCTCGCGCTATACATATAGACCCATCCAACACTCTCCGCCCTTGTTCTCTCTCTATGTGACACGCACCCCCCTAATAAGTACCATAATCCCTCACTCCATCATAGTCGCAAGCACTCCCCCTAAGTATGATTATCTCTCACTAGCCATCACGAACACACGTATTGTCTCCTTCCATCCATACGTCTATCTCGATATCTCTCAGGGTATCTTCTATCACGCACACACCTTGTCACTTGATCTCCCACCCATGTAGTCCCATCACGATCTCTAGGGGATCTCTCTAAGACAAACATACACTCTCTCCTCCCCATGTCTGCATTTTCTCCGTACGTCTCTCTCGACCTCTCTCCCTTGTTTGTCAGACCCCTCTTAGCCACGTGCTAGGGGTCTTGCTCTCGCGGTTGCAAACAACCAGACACTATCTCCTCACCTTGCTTCTGTTGTCGAAGATGCATGTGTGATATGTTTGCATAAAACACACACGTTTTTTCTCAACTTTTATCGAGTGTTGTCCATGTCTCTTTCACACACGCACACACACTTTTTTCACTCGCTCTTTCTATTTCACACACTCTCTCTCTAGTTAGGGACTCTCTCACGTCCAAAAGCATATGGATGTTTTGAAAAGTCAAACCTCAGAAAATTTTGACCAGGTATATGTGGAGAAAAACATTTACATCTGGAAAGATCATTAGATTCATCACAACATGTACATACTTCATACTATCATTTATCTTTGGTATTGTAGATATAAGTAATTTATTTATAAACTTGGTCAAATTTTCAAAAGTGTGACTTTCAAAAAATGTTGGAACTACATTACCGAACGGAGGGAGTAGCTCATTCTCTCTCTCTCTGCTATCTCTCACGGGCCTCCCCTCTCACACGAACACTCTATACCGATGGATTATACGCTCACAGTGTCAACGTATAGCTCCGTATATTATTTAGTTGACCGGTCAACCAGTCCACATGCTGCCTTGTCAGCTCGTGTTTTGTATCTTCGTGTGCTGGCTCATGTGGTAGTGGGTGAAAATAAGTAAACTAGAGACCCATCTGACATGCGGTGAAGTAAACAAAGTTTAAACCACTCAAGGTAGCACCCCGCATGCTAGTAAATTGAGGGCGCATTAAGGACACACTTCTTCCTCGTGGAGGACGCACTCGCGCACAATTCACCACTGTGCGGCGGCATGCACAGAAGGACGCACTCGTGCACACCCAGCACGCAACACACCAGCACATGTGTACACCGGCATCGCCGCCGGTTGAGATAGACGGCGAGGTAGCCAACAAGCGGAGGCGGCTCTAGCCAAAACCGCATCCGGCGAGCCCGGACTTCAACAGCAGCCCCCCCGACGACATGCTGCTCATCATCATCGGCCTCCTCCCCACCAAATCTGCCGTGCGGACCGCCCTACTCTCCGGGCGGTGGCGCCCCTCTGGCGCCGCGTCCCACTCAACCTCACCGTCGACAACTGCCTCTACGACGGGGATTGCAAACGCATGGCCGCAGTCTCCAAGATCCTTTCATCACACCCTGGGCCAGCCAGACGCCTTGACTTCCGCATGTTCAGTACCAACTGCAAGGTCCAACCCAAGTTCCACGAGTGGTTCTTATCCCCCGCCCTAGATCAGCTCGAGGAGCTCAGCTTTGAAGCTGAACGATGTCGCTCTCTGCCGCCACCCGTGCTCTGGCTCGCGCCAACACTGCGCCGCGCCAGCTTCAGCTCCTGTTATCTTCCCTAGATTAATGCCTCGCCCGCCCTTCTTCTCCCTCAACTCAAGCAGCTCAACCTCTTCGACGTTGTCATCTCGAAGAAGGCTATGGAGCACCTTCTCCACAGCTGTACTGCGCTCGAGTACCTTCGTCTTGAGCAGATCCATGGGTTCATTAGCCTCCACATCGCCTCAACGAGTCTCCGATGGATTTATGTGTCTTGCTGGCCCCGCAACAAGACATCAATTAGGAAGAGATCGCTCCAGCTATTCCATGTTATGGTCATTGAGAATGCGCCTTTCCTTGAGAGATTGCTTGTATCGGATCTAGAAGGTCCAACAAAAATTAGCGTCATTGACGCGCCGAAATTGACAGCATTGGTGCACTCGTCTGCCAAATTCTCCGAACTCTTTATTGGATCCGTAATCAATTAGGTACAACACTCATCTTATTCTCTGTCTTCTTGAAATTCACATTTTTAAATTTCTTCTTGATGTATTTACAACCGTCTTCCAGAAAATGATTCCCACAAGCTTGACCCAGTCTATGCGCACAGTGAAGATCTTGGCAATAAAATCTATCGGCCCCAATCTGGATCAAGTTGTTGGATTCCTTACATGCTTTCCGTGCACGGAGAAGCTACTCACCGAGGTGAAACTTCTTTCCTATTAGTAAACGGTAATCACAACGTAGCTCAAATTTTTCATAATTTTCCCAAATTACGATGACAAGTGTAGTGTTCAAAACTGCATCTACGCACTGCACTGAAAGAAATGTTATTAGTATTTTTTCTCACGTGATCACCTGCATCATTTTTTGTTGTACTACTATAGTAGCCTAGGCTAGTCATAGTGGAAAGTAACTTAGACTACTCCAGTAACTCTATGGTTACCCTAAGAGCAAGTACTAGCTCCGTCCTGGTTTACTCTTCCTATTTTGTAGTATCAAAATTTGACCATAGATTTAACTGACAAAATGTTAATGCATGTCACTAAGAACTATATCGTTGGATTCGTATTTGAACATAATTTCAAATGGTGTAATTTTTAATGACATGCATTGGCATTTTCTTACGTAAATCTATGGTCAAAATTTTATACTAAATAAGAGGTAGTACAAAAGTGGGCTATAACGACCCTCCACTGTGTAGGCCAAAACACGTGCCAAATTCACTTGTGATGCATTTGGCATCGATGCCCCTCCATTGCTCACCTGGTGCCCCTATCTGGATCACCTACTTTGCTCCGGTGCCAAATTAACTCACGCAATGAAAAAAACTTGCGTGGGAGAGAGAGAGGACCGGGGCAATTAAAAACACTTGTTTGGAGAGTGAGAGGCTGGTGTAGTTGATTTGATTGATTTGTTTATACCATTTGTGTGCACAACAGTGCCAACTCTCTCACATCGTGAGAGCGGTGCCAAAATCTTTTGATTTGACATTGATGCGTATTATGTGGCATACTTTTGCGAAATATGGCATCAGCCACATAGTGGAAGGCAACAAATGCCCAAGCTCTTCACGTACTTCTAGGTAAATGAGAGGAAAGAGAAAGAGAGAGAGAGAGTGAAAAAATATCACTAGCCAGCCAACCCTATTATATGAGCGAATGATATTGGTACCTCTTGATGAGACGACAATCTTATACAGCCAGATGCTCTAATATGTTCTCTTCTTTTGCAGATAAAAAAGACCCGAAAGTGAAAAATGTGCTGCACTATAACAATCTCATCGAATGCCTTGATCTCCATCTTACAGAAATTGATTTGATCAACTACCGAGGTAGCACATCTAAAATTAAATTGGCTAGGTTCTTTGTTCTGGAGGCAAGTGTGCTCAAGGTAATGAGGTTTGGCGTTCTCTGGCGCAGCAATGAATGGCGTGCTGATCACCGCAAGCATCTAAGCCTAAATGACAAAGTCTCCGCAGAAGCTGAATTTGTTTTTGAAACATCAAGTGGCCAGAGACTTGAAAACTTATTTGCCCATTACTGACTTGTCAGGGTGGTGGATTTTAATTTGTACAATAATGCTGCATCCACCTAAAGTAACGAAAGTTCTTATGTAAACTTCCTAGTAATTCTCTCTTCGTAGGTGCAGCATTACTCCTAACATTTGTAATATCAGTTTGAAACTTGTAATATTGCCGTGTCCTATTCCTGCGTTTTCAAAATCCTGCGAATAAAACAGGTCCTGAGTTGGTGATGATGTTGTGCCTGCCAACTTTCATGAATAGCCGCCGGATCTAGATCTGACGCATACAAACCAAACTTCTCTAGTTTTGCAAAAATATGCCTGCACTTGTTCCCTATTTACAAACAACTCCTTATCTCTCACAATAAGCCTTATCTCCTCCCCACCACATCTAGAAGGCCATGGAAAAATCTGGCGCGATGGCCGCTGCCGGCGCCGTCCACCCCCCAATCTTGGTGTTCCGTGCAATGCACGGGCATCTACGCATGGGAATTATGTCGAACATGGCTAGTTGTAAGCAGGCTAGGTCTATAGCCATGATGATAGTGACTGCAGATGGTGAGGCTGACTATGGTATGCGAACACGGCGCCTATACTTAGGTGTCATCTCCGGCGTAGGGTCTTGTCAGTTCACTGTGAGGAGCACCACATAATAATTTGACCAACGGGTAGTACAGTGCTACTGTTGGGGAACGTAGCAGAAATTCAAAATTTTCCTACGTGTCACCAAGATCTATCTATGGAGAGACCAGCAACGAGTAGAAAGAGAGTGCATCTACATACCCTTGTAGATCGCTAAGTGGAAGCGTTCAAGTGAATGGGGTTGATGGAGTCGTACTCGTCGTGATTCAAATCACCGATGATCCTAGTGCCGAACGGACGGCACCTCCGCGTTCAACACACGTACAGCCCGGTGACGTCTCCCACGCCTTGATCCAGCAAGGAGAGAGGGAGAGGTTGAGGAAGACTCCATCCAACAGCAGCACAACGGCGTGGTGGTGGTGGAGGAGCATGGCAATCCAGCAGGGCTTCGCCAAGCACCATGGGAGAGGAGGAGTAGGAAGAGAGGTAGGGATGTGCCAGAACTTCGTGTATAGCTCCCATGCGCCTCCCCACTATATATAGGGGTGGAGGGGCTGGTTTCTTGCCCTCCAAGTCCATTGGGGCGTTGGCCAAGGTGGGAGGAAAGAAATCTCATTATTTCCTTCCCCACCGATTGTTATCCCCCCTTTTTAGGGATCTTGATCTTATCCCTTCGGGATATGATCTTATTCCTTCTAAGGGGGGATCTTGGTGCGCCTTGACCAGGGGTGTGGGGCCTTGCCCCCACTACCCACGTCCATGTGGGTCCCCCATGCAGGTGGGCCCCACTCCGGAACCTTCTAGAACCTTCCCGGTACAATACCGAAAAATCCCGAACATTTTCCGGTGGCCAAAATAGGACTTCCCATATATAAATCTTTACCTCCGGACCATTCCAGAACTCCTCGTGACGTCCGGGATCTCATACGGGACTCCGAAC
Organism: Triticum dicoccoides; assembly: GCF_002162155.2. Lineage (NCBI taxonomy): Eukaryota > Viridiplantae > Streptophyta > Magnoliopsida > Poales > Poaceae > Triticum > Triticum dicoccoides. Next base: position 480,727,102 of record NC_041386.1, on the reverse strand, counting down.
AACATTCGGTAACCACATACAAACTTCCTTTATAACCCTAGCGTCATCGAACCTTAAGTGTGTAGACCCTACGGGTTCGGGAGACATGTAGACATGACCGAGACGTTCTCCGGTCAATAACCAACAGCGGGATCTGGATACCCATGATGGCTCCCACATGTTCCACGATGATCTCATCGGATGAACCACGATGTCAAGGACTTAATCAATCCCGTATTCAATTCCCTTTGTCTATCGGTATGTTACTTGCCCGAGATTCGATCGTCGGTATCCAATACCTTGTTCAATCTCGTTACCGGCAAGTCACTTTACTCGTTCCGTAACACATCATCCCGTGATCAACTCCTTGGTCACATTGCGCATATGATGATGTCCTACCGAGTGGGCCTAGAGATACCTCTCCGTTTACACGGAGTGACAAATCCCAGTCTCGATCCGCATAAAACAATAGATACTTTCGGAGATACCTGTAGTGCACCTTTGTAGTCACCCAGTTACGTTGTGACGTTTGATACACCCAAAGCACTCCTACGGTATCCAGGAGTTACACGCTCTCATGGTCGAAGGAAGAGATACTTGACATTGGCAAAGCTCTAGCAAATGAACTACACGATCTTTTGTGCTAGTCTTAGGATTGGGTCTTGTCCATCACATCATTCTCCTAATGATGTGATCCCGTTATCAACGACATCCAATGTCCATAGCCAGGAAACCATGACTATTTGTTGATCACAACGAGCTAGTCAACTAGAGGCTCACTAGGGACATATTGTGGTCTATGTATTCACACGTGTATTACGATTTCCGGATAATACAGTTAAAGCATGAATAAAAGACAATTATCATGAACAAGGAAATATAATAATAATACTTTTATTATTGCCTCTAGGGCATATTTCCAACAGTCTCCCACTTGCACCAGAGTCAATAATCTAGTTCACATCGCCATGTGATTAACACTCACAGGTCACATCGCCATGTGACTAATACCCAAGAGTTTACTAGAGTCAGTAGTCTAGTTCACATCACTATGTGATTAACACTCAATGAGTTTTATGTTTGATCATGTTGCTTGTGAGAGAGGTTTTAGTCAACGGGTCTGAACCTTTCAGATCCGTGTGTGCTTTACAAATCTCTATGTCATCTCCTAGATGCAGCTACCACGCTCTATTTGGAGCTATTCCAAACAACTGTTCTACTTGGAGCTATTCTAAATTATTGCTCCATTATATGTATCCGGTCTCTCTACTCAGAGCTATCCGGATAGGTGTCAAGCTTGCATCGTCGTAACCTTTACGACGAACTCTTTTACCACCTCCATAATCGAGAAAATTCCTTAGTCCACTAGTTACTAAGGATAACTTTGACCGCTGTCCTGTGAGCCATTCTTGGATCACTCTTGTACCCCTTGACTGACTCATGGCCAGGCACACTTCAGGTGTGGTACACAGCATAGCATACTGAAGAGCCTACGTCTTAAGCATAGGGGACGACCTTTGTCCTTTCTCTCTATTCTGCCGTGGTCGAGCTTTAAGTCTTAACTTCGTACCTTACAACTCAGGCAAGAACTCCTTCTTTGACTGGTCCATCTTGAACACCTTCAAGATCATGTCAAGGTATGTGCTCATTTGAAAGTATTATTAAGCATTTTGATCTATCCTTATAGATCTTGATGCTCAATGTTCAAGTAGCTTAATCCAGGCTTTCCATTGAAAAACACTTTCAAAATAACCCTATATGCTTTCCAGAAATTCTACGTCATTTCTGATCAACAATATGTCAACAACATTTACTCATCAGAAATTCTATAGTGCTCCCACTCACTTCTTTGGAAATACAAGTTTCTCATAAACTTTGTACAAACCCAAAATTTTTGATCATCATCAAAGCATACATTCCAACTCCGAGATGCTCACTCCAGTCCTTAGAAGGATTGCTGGAGCTTTGCATACTTATTAGCATCTTTCGGGATTGACAAAACCTTCCGGTTGTATCACATACAACCTTTCCTCATTAAAATCGTCGAGGAAACAATGTTTTGACATCCTATCTGCAAGATTTCATAAATAATGCAGTAATCGCTAATATAATTCCAACAGACTCTTAGCATCGCTACGAGTGAGAAAATCTCATCGTAGTCAACTCCTTGAACTTGTTGGAAAACATCTTAACGACAAGTCGAGCTTTCTTAATGGTGACATTTACCATCATTGTCCGTCTTCCTTTTGAAATCCATATGTACTCATTAGCCTTACGACCATCGAGCCGTTCTGCCAAAGTCTACACTTTGTTTTCATACATGGATCCTCTCTCGGATTTTATGGCCTCAAGCCATTTATCGGAATCCGGGCCCACCATCGCTTCTCCATAGCTCGTAGGTTCATTGTTGTCTAGCAACATGACCTTCAAGACAGGATTACGTACCACTCTGAAGTAGTACGCATCCTTGTCATCCTACGAGGTTTGGGAGTGACTTGATCCGAAGTTTCATGATCAATATCATAAGCTTCCACTTCAATTGGTGTAGGTGCCACAGGAACAACTCCATGTGCCCTGTCACACACTAGTTGAAGAGACGGTTCAATAACCCCATCAAGTCTCCACCATCCTCCCACTCAATTCTTTCGAGAGAAACTTTTCCTCGAGAAAGGACCCGATTCTAGAAACAATCCATATTGCTTTCGGATCTGAATTAGGAGGTATACCCAACTGTTTTGGGTTTCCTATGAAGATGCATTTTATCCGCTTTGGGTTCGAGCTTATCAACCTGAAACTTTTTCATATAAGCGTCGCAGCCCCAAACTTTTAAGAAACGACAACTTAGGTTTCTCTAAACCATAATTCATACGGTGTCATCTCATCGGAATTACGTGGTGCCCTATTTAAAGTGAATGTGGTTGTCTCTAATGCCTAACCCATGAACGATAGTGGTAATTTGATAAGAGACATCATGGTACGCACCATATCCAATAGGGTGCAACTATGATGTTCGGACACACCATCACATTATGGTGTTCCAGGCGGTATTAATTGCGAAACAATTTCCACAATGTCTTAATTGTGTGCCAAAACTCGTAACTCAGATATTCATCTCTATGATCATATCATAGACATTTTATCCTCTTGTCACAATGATCTGCTACTTCACTCTGAAATTACTTGAACCATTCAATAATTCAGACTTGTGTTTCATCAAGTAAATATACTCAACATTTACTCGAATCATCTGTGAAGTAAGAACATAATGATGTTCACTGCATGCCTCAGCACTCATTCGACTGCACACATCAAAATGTGTTACTTCCAACAAGTTGCTATCTTGTTCCATCTTACTGAAAATGAGGCTTTTCAGTCATCTTGCCCATGTGGTATGATTTGCATATCTCAAGTGATTCAAAATCAAGTGAGTCCGAACGATCCATTTGCATGGAGTTTCTTCATGCATATACACCAATAGACATGGTTCGCATGTCTCAAACTTTTCAAAAACGAGTGAGTCCAAAGATCCATCAACATGGAGCTTCTTTCATGCGTTTTATACCATTATGACTTACATGGCAGTGCCACAAGTAAGTGGTACTATCATTACTATCTTATATCTTTTGGCATGAAAATGTGTATCACTACGACCGAGATTCAATAAACCATTCCTTTAGGTGCAAGACCATTGAAGGTATTATTCAAAAATAGAGTAACCATTATTCTCCTTAAATGAATAACCGTATTGCGATAGACATAATCCAATCATGTCTATGCTCAACACAAACACCAATCTCGGTGGTAGAGGGAGCGTGCGATGCTTGATCATATCAACCTTGGAAACACTTCCAACATATATCGTCAGCTCACCTTTAGCTAGTCTCCGTTTATTCCGTAGCTTTTATTTCGAGTTACTAACACTTAGCAACCGAACCGGTATCCAATACCCTGGTGCTACTAGGAGTACTAGTAAAGTACACATTAACATAATGTATATCCAATATACTTCTATCGACCTTGCCAGCCTTCTCATCTACCAAGTATCTAGGGTAATGCTGCTCCAGTGGTTGTTCCCCTTATTACAGAAGCACTTAGTCTCGGGTTTGGGTTCATCCTTGGGTTTCTTCACTAGAGCAGCAGCTGAATTGCCGTTTCATGAAGTATCCCTTTGTTCCCTTGCCCTTCTTGAAACTAGTGGTTTCACCAACCATCAACAATTGATGCTCCTTCTTGATTTCTACTTTCGCGGTGTCAAACATCATGAATATTTCAAGGATCATCATATCTATCCCTGATATGTTATAGTTAATCACGAAGCTCTAGCAGCTTGGTGGCAATGACTTTGGGGAAACATCACTATCTCATCTGGAGGATCAACTCCCACTCGATTCAAGTGATTGTTGTGCTCAGACAATCTGAGCACAAGCTCAACGATTGAGCTTTTCTCCCTTAGTTTGCAGGCTAAGAAAATCGTCGGAGGTCTTATACCTCTTGACGTGGGCACGAGCCTGAAATCCCAATTTCAGCCCTCGAAACATCTCATATGTTCCACGACGTTTTGAAAACATCTTTGGTGCCTCTACTTAAACCATTTAATTGAACTATCACGTAGTTATCAAAATGTGTATGTCCGATGTTCGCAACATCGACAAACGACATTGGGGTTCAGCACACTGAGCGGTGCATTAAGGACATAAGCTTTCTACTGATCGCATAATTGCTACTATCAACTTTCAACTATATTTTCTCTAGGAACATATCTAAACAGTGGAACTAAAGCGCGAGCTTACGACATAATTTGCAAAAGGTCTTTTGACTATGTTCAGGATAATTAAGTTCATCTTATGAACTCCCACTTAGATAGACATCCCTCTGGTCATCTAAGTGATCACATGATCCGAGTCAACTAGGCCGTGTCCGATCATCACGTGAGACGGACTAGTCATCATCGGTGAACATCTTCATGTTGATCGTATCTACCATACGACTCATGCTCGACCTTTCGGTCTCCGTGTTCCGAGGCCATGTCTGCACATGCTAGGCTCGTCAAGTTAACCCTAAGTGTTTTCGCTGTGTAAAACTGTCTTACACCCATTGTATGTGAACGTAAGAATCCATCACACCCGATCATCACGTGGTGCTTAGAAGCGACGAACTGTAGCAACGGTGCACAGTTAGGGGAGAACACTTCTTGAAATTTTGTAAGGGATCATCTTATTTACTACTGTCGTCCTAAGCAAACAAGATGCATAAACATGATAAACATCACATGCAATCAAATAGTGGCATGATATGGCCAATATCATTTTGCTCCTTTTGATCTTCATCTTCGGGGCTCCATGATCATCATCGTCACCGGCACGACACCATGATCTCCATCATCGTGTCTTCATGAAGTTGTCACGCCAACGACTACTTCTACTTCTATGACTAACGCGTTTAGCAATAAAGTAAAGTAGTTTACATGGCGTTCTTCAATGACACGCAGGTCATACAATAAATAAAGACAACTCCTATGGCTCCTGCCGGTTGTCATACTCATCGACATGCAAGTCGTGAATCCTATTACAAGAACATGATCAATCTCATACATCACATATCATTCATCACATTCTTCTTGGCCATATCACATCACATAGCATACCCTGCAAAAACAAGTTAGACGTCCTCTAATTGTTGTTGCATGTTTTACGTGGCTGCTATGGGTTTCTAGCAAGAACGTTTCTTACCTACGCAAAGACCACAACGTGATATGCCAATTGCTATTTACCCTTCATAAGGACCCTTTTCATCGAATCCGTTCCGACTAAAGTGGGAGAGACTGGCACCCGCTAGCCACCTTATGCACCAAGTGCATGTCAATCGGTGGAACCTGTCTCACGTAAGAGTACGTGTAAGGTCGGTCCGGGCCGCTTCATCCCACAATACCGTCGAAACAAGATTGGACTAGTAACGGTAAGCATATTGAACAACATCAACGCCCACAACTACTTTGTGTTCTACTCGTGCAAAGAATCTACGCAATAGACCTAGCTCATGATGCCACTGTTGGGGAACATAGCAGAAATTCAAAATTTTCCTACGTGTCACCAAGATCTATCTATGGAGAGACCAGCAACGAGTAGAAAGAGAGTGCATCTACATACCCTTGTAGATCGCTAAGTGGAAGCGTTCAAGTGAACGGGGTTGATGGAGTCGTACTCGTCGTGATTCAAATCACCGATGCTCCTAGTGCCGAACGGACGGCACCTCCGCGTTCAACACACGTACAGCCCGGTGACGTCTCCCACGCCTTGATCCAGCAAGGAGAGAGGGAGAGGTTGAGTAAGACTCCATCCAACAGCAGCACAACGGCGTGGTGGTGGTGGAGGAGCGTGGCAATCCAGCAGGGCTTCGCCAAGCACCATGGGAGAGGAGGAGTAGGGAGAGAGGTAGGGCTGTGCCAGAACTTCGTGTATAGCTCCCATGCGCCTCCCCACTATATATAGGGGTGGAGGGGCTGGTTTCTTGCCCTCCAAGTCCATTGGGGCGTTGGCCAAGGTGGGAGGAAAGAAATCTCATTATTTCCTTCCCCACCGATTGTTATCCCCCCTTTTTAGGGATCTTGATCTTATCCCTTCGGGATATGATCTTATTCCTTCTAAGGGGGGATCTTGGTGCGCCTTGACCAGGGGTGTGGGGCCTTGCCCCCACTACCCACGTCCATGTGGGCCCCCCCATGCAGGTGGGCCCCACTCCGGAACCTTCTAGAACCTTCCCGGTACAATACCGAAAAATCCCGAACATTTTCCGGTGGCCAAAATAGGACTTCCCATATATAAATCTTTACCTCCGGACCATTCCGGAACTCCTCGTGACGTCCGGGATCTCATCCAGGACTCCGAACAACATTCGGTAACCACATACAAACTTCCTTTATAACCCTAGCGTCATCGAACCTTAAGTGTGTAGACCCTACGGGTTCGGGAGACATGTAGACATGACCGAGACGTTCTCCGGTCAATAACCAACAGCGGGATCTGGATACCCATGATGGCTCCCACATGTTCCACGATGATCTCATCGGATGAACCACGATGTCAAGGACTTAATCAATCCCGTATTCAATTCCCTTTGTCTATCGGTATGTTACTTGCCCGAGATTCGATCATCGGTATCCAATACCTTGTTCAATCTCGTTACCGGCAAGTCACTTTACTCGTTCCATAACACATCATCCCGTGATCAACTCCTTGGTCACATTGCGCATATGATGATGTCCTACCGAGTGGGCCCAGAGATAACTCTCCGTTTACACGGAGTGACAAATCCCAGTCTCGATCCGCATAAAACAATAGATACTTTCGGAGATACCTGTAGTGCACCTTTATAGTCACCCAGTTACGTTGTGACGTTTGATACACCCAAAGCACTCCTACGGTATCCAGGAGTTACACGCTCTCATGGTCGAAGGAAGAGATACTTGACATTGGCAAAGCTCTAGCAAATGAACTACACGATCTTTTGTGCTAGTCTTAGGATTGGGTCTTGTCCATCACATCATTCTCCTAATGATGTGATCCCGTTATCAACGACATCCAATGCCCATAGCCAGGAAACCATGACTATCTGTTGATCACAACGAGCTAGTCAACTAGAGGCTCACTAGGGACATATTGTGGTCTATGTATTCACACGTGTATTACGATTTCCGGATAATACAGTTATAGCATGAATAAAAGACAATTATCATTAACAAGGAAATATAATAATAATACTTTTATTATTGCCTCTAGGGCATATTCACACGTGTATTTCGAGTTAGCTTTTATTTCCGGATAATACAGTTATATAATAATAATACGTTAGCTAGTCTCCGTTTATTCCGTAGCTTTTATTTCGAGTTACTAACACTTAGCAACCGAACCGGTATCCAATATCCTGGTGCTACTAGGAGTACTAGTAAAGTACACATTAACATAATGTATATCCAATATACTTCTATCGACCTTGCCAGCCTTCTCATCTACCAAGTATCTAGGGTAATGCTGCTCCAGTGGTTGTTCCCCTTATTACAGAAGCACTTAGTCTCGGGTTTGGGTTCAACCTTGGGTTTCTTCACTAGAGCAGCAGCTGAATTGCCGTTTCATGAAGTATCCCTTTGTTCCCTTGCCCTTCTTGAAACTAGTGGTTTCACCAACCATCAACAATTGATGCTCCTTCTTGATTTCTACTTTCGCGGTGTCAAACATCATGAATATTTCAAGGATCATCATATCTATCCTTGATATGTTATAGTTAATCACGAAGCTCTAGCAGCTTGGTGGCAATGACTTTGGGGAAACATCACTATCTCATCTGGAGGATCAACTCCCACTCGATTCAAGTGATTGTTGTGCTCAGACAATCTGAGCACAAGCTCAATGATTGAGCTTTTCTCCCTTAGTTTGCAGGCTAAGAAAATCGTCGGAGGTGTTATACCTCTTGACGTGGGCACGAGCCTGAAATCCCAATTTCAGCCCTCGAAACATCTCATATGTTCCGCGACGTTTCGAAAACGTCTTTGGTGCCTCTACTCAAACCATTTAATTGAACTATCACGTAGTTATCAAAACGTGTATGTCCGATGTTCGCAACATCGACAAACGACGTTGGGGTTCAGCACACTGAGCGGTGCATTAAGGACATAAGCTTTCTACTGATCGCATAATCGCTACTATCAACTTTCAACTATATTTTCTCTAGGAACATATCTAAACAGTGGAACTAAAGCGCGAGCTTACGACATAATTTGCAAAAGGTCTTTTGACTATGTTCAGGATAATTAAGTTCATCTTATGAACTCCCACTCAGATAGACATCCCTCTGGTCATCTAAGTGATTACATGATCCGAGTCAACTAGGCCGTGTCCGATCATCACGTGAGACGGACTAGTCATCATCGGTGAACATCTTCATGTTGATCGTATCTGCTATACGACTCATGCTCGACCTTTCGGTCTCCGTGTTCCGAGGCCATGTCTGTACATGCTAGGCTCGTCAAGTTAACCCTAAGTGTATTGCATGTGTAAATCTGTCTTACACCCGTTGTATGTGAACGTAAGGATCTATCACACCCGATCATCACGTGGTGCTTCGAAACGACGAACTGTAGCAACGGTGCACAGTTAGGGGAGAACACTTCTTGAAATTGTTGTAAGGGATCATCTTATTTACTACCATCGTTCTAAGTAAACAAGATGCATAAACATGATAAACATCACATGCAATCAAATAGTGACATGATATGGCCAATATCATTTTGCTCCTTTTGATCTCCATCTTCGGGGCTCCATGATCATCATCGTCACCGGCATGACACCATGATCTCCATCATCATGATCTCCATCATCGTGTCTTCATGAAGTTGTCTCGCCAACTATTACTTCTACTACTATGGCTACCGGTTAGCAATAAAGTAAAGTAATTACATGGCGTTGTTCAATGACACGCAGGTCATACAATAAATTTAAGACAACTCCTATGGCTCCTGCCGGTTGTCATACTCATCGACATGCAAGTCGTGAATCCTATTACAAGAACATGATCAATCTCATACATCACATATCATTCATCACATTCTTCTTGGCCATATCACATCACATAGCATACCCTGCAAAAACAAGTTAGACGTCCTCTAATTGTTGTTGCATGTTTTACGTGGCTGCTATGGGTTTCTAGCAAGAACGTTTCTTACCTACGCAAGACCACAACGTGATATGCCAATTGCTATTTACCCTTCATAAGGACCCTTTTCATCGAATCCGTTCCGACTAAAGTGGGAGAGACTGGCACCCGCTAGCCACCTTATGCACCAAGTGCATGTCAATCGGTGGAACCTGTCTCACGTAAGAGTACGTGTAAGGTCGGTCCGGGCCGCTTCATCCCACAATACCGTCGAAACAAGATTGGACTAGTAACGGTAAGCATATTGAACAACATCAATGCCCACAACTACTTTGTGTTCTACTCGTGCAAAGAATCTACGCAATAGACCTAGCTCATGATGCCACTGTTGGGGAACGTAGCAGAAATTCAAAATTTTCCTACGTGTCACCAAGATCTATCTATGGAGAGACCAGCAATGAGTAGAAAGAGAGTGCATATACATACCCTTGTAGATCGCTAAGCGGAAGCGTTCAAGTGAACGGGGTTGATGGAGTCGTACTCGTCGTGATTCAAATCACCGATGATCCTAGTGCCGAACGGACGGCACCTCCGCGTTCAACACACGTACAGCCCGGTGACGTCTCCCACGCCTTGATCCAGCAAGGAGAGAGGGAGAGGTTGAGGAAGACTCCATCCAACAGCAGCACAACGGCGTGGTGGTGGTGGAGGAGCATGGCAATCCAGCAGGGCTTCGCCAAGCACCATGGGAGAGGAGGAGTAGGAAGAGAGGTAGGGCTGTGCCAGAACTTCGTGTATAGCTCCCATGCGCCTCCCCACTATATATAGGGGTGGAGGGGCTGGTTTCTTGCCCTCCAAGTCCATTGGGGCGTTGGCCAAGGTGGGAGGAAAGAAATCTCATTATTTCCTTCCCCACCAATTGTTATCCCCCCTTTTTAGGGATCTTGATCTTATCCCTTCGGGATATGATCTTATTCCTTCTAAGGGGGGATCTTGGTGCGCCTTGACCAGGGGTGTGGGGCCTTGCCCCCACTACCCACGTCCATGTGGGTCCCCCCATGCAGGTGGGCCCCACTCCGGAACCTTCTAGAACCTTCCCGGTACAATACCGAAAAATCCCGAACATTTTCCGGTGGCCAAAATAGGACTTCCCATATATAAATCTTTACCTCCGGACCATTCCGGAACTCCTCATGACGTCCGGGATCTCATCCGGGACTCCGAACAACATTCGGTAACCACATACAAACTTCCTTTATAACCTTAGCGTCATTGAACCTTAAGTGTGTAGACCCTACGGGTTCGGGAGACATGTAGACATGACCGAGACGTTCTCCGGTCAATAACCAACAGCAGGATCTGGATACCCATGATGGCTCCCACATGTTCCACGATGATCTCATCGGATGAACCACGATGTCAAGGACTTAATCAATCCCGTATTCAATTCCCTTTGTCTATCGGTATGTTACTTGCCCGAGATTCGATCGTCGGTATCCAATACCTTGTTCAATCTTGTTACCGGCAAGTCACTTTACTCGTTCCATAACACATCATCCCGTGATCAACTCCTTGGTCACATTGCGCATATGATGATGTCCTACCGAGTGGGCCCAGAGATACCTCTCCGTTTACACGGAGTGACAAATCCCAGTCTCGATCCGCATAAAACAATAGATACTTTCGGAGATACCTGTAGTGCACCTTTATAGTCACCCAGTTACATTGTGACGTTTGATACACCCAAAGCACTCCTACGGTATCCAGGAGTTACACGCTCTCATGGTCGAAGGAAGAGATACTTGACATTGGCAAAGCTCTAGCAAATGAACTACACGATCTTTTGTGCTAGTCTTAGGATTGGGTCTTGTCCATCACATCATTCTCCTAATGATGTGATCCCGTTATCAACGACATCCAATGTCCATAGCCAGGAAACCATGACTATCTGTTGATCACAACGAGCTAGTCAACTAGAGGCTCACTAGGGACATATTGTGGTCTATGTATTCACACGTGTATTACGATTTCCGGATAATACAGTTAAAGCATGAATAAAAGACAATTATCATGAACAAGGAAATATAATAATAATACTTTTATTATTGCCTCTAGGGCATATTTCCAACAGCTACTACATTGGTAGTACTACTACTAGTACTAGCGCCACCGTCTGGATTTAGTAGTACTACCACGTCCATCTGGATTTAGTATTTGACTAGCAATATCTAGTAATGCATGTCACAGAAAATGTAATACTCCCTCTGTAAATAAATACATGGTGTATTGTTTTATTCCTATCGGCGAGACAACTTAATGTCTTTTTGCTACTTAATAGGATTACCTGCAATGAACTAACCACTGCATGTGCTGTTTGGTAGTCTCAAGTCACTGAAAGCATGCACATGCATGGAGGGGGACACAACTTCATTGACTTACTGCACCTGCCTTTGGGTGTATGACACGTGGGCCCAACAGGTGGCTGGCCAACCTGTCTTACAGCCAAAGGCAGATGCAATAGAGGGGCGAGGAGTAGATGGCCAACACGCACGTGAATTCTATGCAGTCTGCACTTCTCATATAAAGGCTCCCACCAGTCCAATCTATGAAATCCTACGCACCTACGCACCCAAGGGCAAGAGTAATCACTCCAATCACAAGATCAGTTGACTAGAAGCTAGACCCATGGAGGCGATGAGTGCGAGCATCAGTCGACTGTGCCAGATGGTCCACGACGCCGGCCTGCGGCCCGACACCGAGGAACGTCTCCAGGTAGTGCTTGAGGCCGCCAAGGCGAGGGGCCGCTTGGACGACAACTTCATCTCCTTGTTCGACGAGGTCCTCGTCGGCTTCCTCGACAAGTTCACCATCGTCAAGAAGCTCGTGGACGACCTTGATGTACACCTCTAACCCACGCGCCCAGGCTCTGCGATGCCTGCCACCCTCAATGGCCTCTATGGTGACAACCTCTTCGATGCACTGGTGGCCCTGCGACTGCCCGCCGTCGCACCGGAGAATGTCCACCTCGAGGTCGCGCTCGCCGCGCAGCTCCTGGCGCAGCAAGACACCATCGACATAATCACCCACGTCTACGTGCAAATCGTCCACAAGGACTACTACATGCAAGAGGAGGACGATAGGACGCTGGCCTTCTTGGACCGCAGGGCAACCTTGGACGGCATTGTTCAGAAGCACGTTGAGCTTGCCGCCAATGCCGCTGCTCCTCACACGTTGGTTGGTGACCCGGTGCACTTGGGCGTGAGGATGTCGTTGATGGATCCGTATGTATCTTTATCTTTCCATCAAATCCATGTAGTAGTATATGGTACTACTAGTAATTATCTTACCTTCCACATCAACTTCATAATTTTCCTACATACTCCATGCATGAACCGCGCCAGAACCAAACTTCTCATTACTCTAGGGAAAATCGTTATTTCTATCTATCGGTTGCGCCATGGAGCAAAACCAAAATTTACAAGTTATAAGTTCAAAAGGAAAATCCTGCCGTGTTTGCGTCGCACCCCCACATGGTTGGTCCGGCACACCGCTCAGGGGGGAATGCGTGTTGTGTTGCATTTTCACTTACAAATGGGACCGCAGTTGAGCAAACCGACCATCGGCAAACCCCCACCCCGCCCACCACGCGATGGTTGAGAAAACAGGAGGGAGAAGAGATGGCTGTAGCACTGACTCCAAGAAAATTGGTGTCGAATGGGACTCGTGTGGGTGGCGTGTGCCATATTGCTAGACATGAATGCTAGTTATGGCCCATGCCACCCCACTATATCGAGGTGATGGTTACATAGAACAAATTTCCTGTAGTCTGTGCTCAGCCCTCTTCTATCTCTCTTCTTAGCCAGCTAGCAGACGCGCGGAGCCCATCATCTGTTTGCTCATATGCGGTCCCACATGTCAGTGAAAACGCAAGAGGACCCACTGAACCTGCACATCTTTCACCTCGACGTGCTGGTGATGAAAAACAAATCCAATAAAGATCTTCGGTGGCCGCTTTTGGAGTTACTCAAGAGTAGTAAGATTCTATTTACAGTTTAACCCAAGATGCACATCACGTGGATTCAACTACCACTCTATTTTCTTGCATGACACGACCTGGATGCTGGATGTCCCACGTGTTGGCAAAAGGAGGAAGAACTCAACCAAATCTTCGGTTGTGCTCTCGGATTAGACTAGTTGTGCTAACTTAAAATTTTATTGTGTAGAATGGATGCAAGTTTTGGTATTGGGAAGAAGAGTACAATGATATATTGATAGAGCGCAATTTAGTAGATGTTCTAGCACTTTTAGCTAGCATAGAGGCTAGATATGAGACTTGTGCACTTGTTGATAGAATAGAGGCTAGACACGTCTACTTCTTTACACTCGAAGAAGAAAGAAGCACGTAGGATCGAGCTTCCGCAGATATTAATGAATGCATTGAGAAGGCACTAATCCAACTTATAGGAGCAGTTATGGAAGTTGGATATCTTCTAAAATGTATTCTTGTGGTTCTTGTTTTTCTAGTCAAAATTTTGGTCATGTATTTCCATGTACCAAAAAATCAATGATGAAAAAAAGATCTGTGTTTGCAAAGAAAAATGTACGTGGTTGGGATGCGTCTGCGCATTCGACGCACGGCCACCGCATCCGAGAAATGGACCGGAGACGAGCCCATTGCCCTACCCAAACGGACAAAATCCGGGCAAAATGGAGGTCCGTTTGTGGTCATGCGTTGGAGTTGGCCTTACAAGTGGGATCGCAGTTGAGGAAACCGACTATCGGCAAACCCCCACCTCTCCCGCCGCGTGATGGCCGAGTTAGAGAAACAATGAGGTTGAAGAGATTGCTGTAGCACGGACTCCAACAAATATGGTGTCAGATGGAAGTCGTGCTGGTGGCGTGTGCCGTACTCCTGGACGTGAATGCTTGTTCTGGCCCATGCCACCCTAGTACTCCTACTACTTATAGTACTAGTAGTAGTATCGAGGATTCGAGGTGCTGGTTACGTACAGCGAACACATTAACATATGGCCAACCTCACACTGTGGCCAAATTTCCTGGAGTCTGTGCTAGGTTAAAAAGTGTTCTTTGTGAGGATGGGTGGCTGGTCTCAAGTTTAAAACTTGTTGTATTACATACGTAGACGTAGAGATAGTGCAGCATGTGAAGCTAGTACAAATAGTGTACTATTGTTGATTGGCCTCATCCGATAACCTGTTGCAATGCATGTACAATTATGTATTCGGAAAATATTTTTTTGCCTCGTCGCAGCACCCACTCAGAGAAGCGACTCGAAAGCCATTCATAAATTTAGTAAGTTTATCATAGGCATATCATTTTATTACATACAACAGGTCATCAACCCACAACGACAATGAGGATACATTATAAATACTGAAGTTTTCATCACACAACAAATAACAAGCAATGAAATGAACTTCAACTCAACCAATCCTCGGTGTTGGAAATGCTTGCTTTGAACCGCAAGTGATTCGCTGGGAATGGCCAGCTATAGTCAATCTCGAGACCAACGCAGGACTGATCATCCAGGCTGAAGCGACCTACTATATCACGACTAGGGTAGGGAACCACCGCAATGTGTGACGTATAGATACACTTGCTTCTCATAAATGGTAGTAACGTTGTGTCAACAGCAGTTGGATCGCCTTTCACCATCATTGGATAGTTTTGTCCAAGGAAGAGCGAGTTTGCTCCAAGACTATCAATACTGTACCAGGGAGAAGGTGTTGGCGCTAGCACAGTAGTATCCATCCCGAATACCATACAATAGGTGTTGGAATAGGTCCGGAGAGTGCGGCCATGGGAGACAACACCTGCTTCCTTAGTAGTAACATCAGCAGTGGACTATATACATACAAGAAGGGGTGATCCATCGAAAGTTGCCAGGCGCCACTGAGTATATCGGCCCTCCTCGTCCTCATGCTCCACAGGACCTTGGTTTTAATTTTTTTCAAGTATAGGTGGTGGAATGTCCACAAGACCTTGGAAACACAAGAAGAAGGTTAATTAGTAGAGAAGGGAAACTTGCTAACTCGCATGCATGTGGATGAAACAATTATAATTACGATGGAAGACAAACGTACCGAAACTACGAGGATCCCATGCAAAAACAGTGCCATGAGTGGTGGCAGCAAACACAAGACCCTCGTATTGAATTGTATCACAATACACATCCGTGTATAGAAACCGATTTTTGAGCAATATCCATCCAGTCGAACCACGAAGGACGACAACAAACTTGTCGAAGATAGCAACAACTTGATAGTTCTTGTAATTCCAAGAGCGGTTGGGAACTCGAGAAATTGCTATCTTCCGTAGATGATAGTCACCATGATCATATTTGAACATACGTAGATCATCTGTGTGCTCAACCTCAGGGCACTCGGAGATTTTTGGAAGTGGAATCCGCTGACGAGTGTACACATTCACAAGTTCCCACTCGCAATTGTACCCAATATAAACAACCCAATCTCCATTTGCGCCTGCCTAAGCCTTGCCCTCAAGCGATGGCATCTTAACATCATACGTACTATTATCAAGCGACATCAACTTGCACAAGGCGAGGCTTCCCTCGTCCCCATGCCAGTCAGTAGGGTCACGACGAAGAAGATAGGGGAGATCAAACCGCTCCTGGACCCTTGGGTTCCTTGTAATGATGTTATTAGTTAAGTCCAAAATGTTCTTGAACGAACCTGCCATGCTAGCCGAGGTGATGACGTCGCACCGATCAATGAGTTCCCCCACCATGTCATCTTTTAGATCGGGGCAAGAATAACGGGGTCGTTTCCGGCTTTCTCCCTCCATGGAGAAGACGATCGAACAATGGCAGAAGGAAGGGTGAAGGCAAATGGAGGAGGGAGGAAGAGCATGCGACAGCAGTTCCAAATCGAGAGGGAAAGGCGAAGAGTCGGTGGATGGTCGCCAGTTTGCCATGCCAAGGTACACGAAGAGGTGCCCCGGCCTACATGTCCTTTCAGAAATTGTACAAAAGGACTCGCCGTCGTCTCACTGACATGTTGGAACGGGACCACATGTCAATGAAATATGGTGTGTAATTTCTCGTGCAAAATGCGATCTGGCCGCGTTGGCCCGAGGTGCCGCATTATTTCTTGACTTTATTTTTTAATGGCGTGCCGTTCAGTTTTGAAGCACGACTAACTGGTACTGTTTGCAGAGAAAATATAAACTACTCTACCACTACTCCACCTCTAGTACTAGTAGTATAAAAAAGATATATAGGCTGGAGCTTCAGAGGTTTCTTGCTAAGGGCTGCCCACTTGTTTCTCACACTATCACCCTCTCTCCAGATCTAAAAAAGATGACCTCTCTCTCCCTCCTCACCGGTGGTCACAGATCCACCGGGGAAGAAAAGGACATGCATCGTTGACGCACTCGTCTTCGGCGAGCGAGGTCACGCACTGACGACAAGGCCATCCTCTCAGACCTAGCGCCCGCGCGGGATGGCCTCCGTCCCCAAGCTCGCTGTCGTAGTGCGTGCGGAGGACGACGACCACAAGCGAAGCCACTTCCTGCCGACCCTCAGGTATGCTACCTCTTTTCGAACCATACCCTTGTTCTATCGCCCCATCTTCCATGTTGCTACATGTGGATCTTTTTCCACTCCACCATCTTCCCAATTTGTTATCCTCTGCTCTGCTGGTCACGCAGACAAAAACCTTAATTTGCACTATTAAAGGAAACCCTACTTCATGCAGACTAATCCATGTCTGGGTTGGATAAGGAAAGGAAGGGAGACCGTACTATCCAAGAGAGTAGGCATCGAATCCGCATCTAGGTTGAAAAGGGGAAAATCAGTAGCTAAGGAACGAGTCTCGTGTCTTTTGGTTGAAGAAGGGTAGAAAGGCATGACAACGCAATAGAGAATGACCAGGTCGATCGGTTTGTTGTCCTCACATAGGAAAAAGGTGGCTAAACATAACAAAAATGGGACGTAATCCACATATGCTGCCTGGATATTTGTTTCTCTGGGCAACCATACCTCCCTCACCACTCTATGCGTCTGTGGTGGTACATCGTACTAGTGCGCCCACTGTCCGAATGGGCCTCCCATGCTCTTATTGTCACTTTTTTGCTGTTAGTATAATGCCAACAGTCAAGTCAAGCAATGCTACTGCTAAAGTGATGCCACATTTAACTAATGCCGCACTTAGTCTAATGCCACGATAAATTTAAGCAATGCCATTTAATGCCACTGGATTATTTCAGGGTTAGCTGTTGATTGTGGATGTATTAAATATTTTTTAGCTAAGGCATTCTAATGCTGTTGCATAGCCAGTATACCAACGCTGAAACTTGTTACTACCTTCAGATTTTTGCACTGTTAATGCTTATAGATTACATACCTCACTTTCATGAGATAAGTTAATTTTTTTGTACAGTGTCACCAAAATGCCAAGGCACTGATGTCATTTTTTTGGTTAAACTGCACAAAAAATTATGAAGACAAGAGGAAAGGTCAAGAGTGGGCACCTCCTCCTCTGGCTGTTCTCTTGATTCGTTCGATCAAGTTTTTATGTTTGATCGACTATCAAGATTGGGATAGCAATT
>NC_041386.1:480698892-480708493 GCF_002162155.2 Triticum dicoccoides | reverse complement strand
GTTCGAAATGATATTTACCTTGGAGGTACATGGTTTGCAATTTTTTATGCTGTCATTACTTAATAATGCTAGTTACCTTCGGACTTTTGTATTTGGTTTAATGCTCATGCACAACTAGTATACCAATGCTGAAACGTGTTACCTTTACATTTTGTATTGTTAATCCTTATAGAAATCTTCCAGTGCCAGAGTTTATTGAAATCTGTTCAGTAAAGCCATTGTATTGTACCCTGTAATAAAATAACTACTCTACTGTTGCACTAGCCACTGGATTAGTGTATATTTATAGTATTTGAAATTTCGAATGGTGTTGCATTAGCGTATGGACATAAATAAAGTGTGGCAAGCTTTCCCAGATATGTGCTCAAGAAAACTACTACTTGTTTTTCTAAATACTAGACGTTTGGGTACTTTAAGCTGAATTGCGAAAACGTCTTATATTAAGGAACACAGGGTGTAGAGTTCACTCAAATTATCCCGGTAAAGCTAGTCAAACCTTTGTTAAAATTAATGTTCATTATGTTATCGGAGGAGGTCTGTAAGTTTGTCTCTAATGCCTCTCGACTACATACCTGACATCATGATGTAATGTTAAGTCATTTCCTTTTGTACAGTGTCACTGAATTGTCAAGGCGGTGATGGCATTTTATTTTAGTTGAACTGCACAAAATATGCTTAAAAGAAGAGGAAAGGTCAGGAATCGATCATTCTTTTAGAAAGAACTATATATGCCTTTCTGACATCCGCTGTTGTTGCCTTATTTATTCCTTCAAACGGGTGGTTAGAAACAGTCTTGCTACCTTTTCCCATTAAGAAATTGGAATGCTTATATTTGTGAGTCTATGCTTCAACTAGTGCCACTTTTATAATAATCACACTTTCAATATCTATGCAAACATGGATGCTCGATTTTAGTGGAACTGCACAAAAAGTCCAACTGGTTCAACATTAGGAGCATGTTTTCTTCCAAATCTTTATATCCAATTGGTGGCACTATGAGCTGTTCATTAAGAAGGTACATGGTTTGCTACTATCTTGCTACTCTTTTTGTACTGTCATTAGATAGTAATACTAGTGGTTTGCATGTGAATTTATTGGCAGGGTGGACCTACAATGGAGGTGCAGGACATGATTTAATGATTGGATGCTCAATTTCGGTTGTATCGATTTCACCTCTTCCATCACCGCGAACATGGATATCCTTGGTCTGATGAAGAATAGGCGCTATATTTTTGCTCTAAACAAGAAAATCAATCCAATATGAAATTGTCCAGGGCAAAACATGAATGTATCAAATTGTCCAGTGCAAAACATGACAGATGCTAAGAGGAAGAGACATGTTTAAACCGAAAATACAAGGTGGGGTATATGTTTACTAGCTGCTTGATATTTGCGTAGACAGAGATGTTTGCCCATTGCTATTTGCCAAACACACAAAGTGACTACAATTTTGGTTGAACTGCACAAGAGAATAGTATAGTCACTGCATGCAGTGCCATTTGAAAATAGACACAGAAAGATTGGATAGTCACTTCATGGACTGCAGAAAAGTAGTACTATACTATTTATTGGCCAGCACTAGGTGCTTCATTGCTTTGGTCTGATTATACAATGAGCATCATTTTGCCTAAGTTAAAGTTTGTATTCCGAAAATAGTGTTGCCGTGTGATCAAGAGAAGACCAAATCATATTGCAGTGGATGTTCCTCCATCATGTGTGGTTCATTCTCATGGTTCCATCTGTTGGTGAAACCACTTACGTTTGCAAGAGGAATTGTAGACTTCACAAACAAATTTGTCTTTCAGACTGTACTGAATGTTGGCCAAGAGAAGCATCCATGTTAGTAGGAAGAACACATGTTTTTTCTAGATCTTTGCTTTTGGAGCTACATATTTGTATATGATCTGTGAATCATTGAGATGCATTAACATGTTGATCTTATGTATGGGAATCGTACTAGTTGGTTTTAGTTGTGGCTGATCTTTGCTTTTGGAGCTACATATTTGTATATGATCTGTGAATCATTGAGATGCATTAACAGTTCCTTATATCTGTTCGCTCAGTGTTTACAAGTTACTGATCGATCACTAGCTAGCCTACTAATGCGCTCCTGGCAGTTTTAGTTGCGACGCAAGATCCGAAGTGGCAGTTTTTTGAATAAAAATGCCTACCTCTGAAGAAACTGACAAGCTGCTCTGAAGAAAATGCCATGCGAATCTGAAGAAACTACCAGCAAAAATGTTCGCAAATGCCTTATCTCCCAGCTAAAGTTCATCAACTAATGCCCTCGGCTGCGACTCGTTGCATGCTGCTTCGTGTACTGGCTGCGAGTGATTTTGAGTGCCTGCATGCAGCCGGCCGTAATTAAGGCAGCTAACTGATGCGAAAAAGATGCACTTTAATTGTTGCGGGCCTTTTAAATCTGTAAAATCATTATTGACAAGGAGGGAGATGATTGGAGTGCACTCGTTTGACCGTCATGCCGGTGTGCGACCCTGCACGGACGGGACGGGACGTCACAGTCAGAATTTCAGTTTCTCTAGTTTTCCACGGCAAGATGGCGCGCTAAGCCATGCCTGCTTAATTATGCATTGAATTCCGATGACCGTCACGCTACCTTCCGCCTATAAGTACTGTTTCCCGGCCTTCTATGGTGGCACCGTGACCCAACTCGCCCTATCCTCATAAGCCCCCACCGGCCGGACGTCGCTCGCCACTTATCCTATCTCTTTCCACGTCCGCCATGCCCCCGCCCATGCGCAATAGGCGAGGCCGGAGGCGGTCACCGCCGGAACTAGTGTTCGGTTTTTCACCGGAAGGCAGACGGAGGGAGGAGGCATTCTATCGGTCTTTAGATGGCAATGCGGAGATCGAGGACTTGTTGGAGCACGACCGCCTGGCGGAGGAGCAGGAGTTGCTGGAGCGCGACTGTTTGGCCGAGGAGCAGCGTATCGCCGATTTGCGCAGCCAGCGGGGCATGGAGCATCAGCGCACCGACGCTCTGAGTCATGAGTAGAGCGCCCGCAACTGGGCCGACTACGCGGAGGCCGGCGCCCGACAAATAGTCCTGGAGGCTGTCGGGCACGCACGCGTTCACGATGCTGATTTTTACTACCAGCTCGTCAAGTGGGTTTCCCGCTTAGAAGCCGAAGCTTTGGTGGACCACGCCGGCATGGAAAGGGACAACGCGCGCGAGCAACGCGCCTATCGCACCTCTGGCAAGTCCGAGGCGAGGCGAAGGACGCCGGTGCCGGCGTTTAGCGTGTACCGCAGATGGCGGTTGGGATCGTCTAGTTAGCTAAGAGTAAGTTAGTACTTGTACGCTACTAGAGTATTAGTGGGAGTAGATAGTTAACTTGGCTATGATGGTTGTCAACGTGGAAGTTCAGTACTCTATATGTGGATCAGACCTGTTACTTTGCTCTGAATGTTGAACTTTCCGTTTGAACGTATGGAATGGGCTGTTATTTTTTTAAATGGGTTGTATTTGTCCTCCATGGGTTTAGAGGCTGACTTGTGGGCCTACCAAGTTGACGCGTACACAATCAGGAGATGATTGTACGTGGAGAGAATGACAGCAGGGACCCGCCAAGGTCATGGCAGTACACAAGCAAGCGCCTCCTTATTTCAAGCCAATAAAAAATGGTTCCTCCTAATGAATTTCTGACATCTGGGTCCCATGCCATTGTCAACGTAGTCAATAAACGAGAGAATTGCACAATGAGCGGCTGACACCAGGGACCCAGCAGCTCACCCAGTTATTTTTGTTTTGGGTTAATTTGATAAATGCCACTACAAATCTGGTGTTTCTGAGAAATGCCACTGCAATTTCCAAACTTTGAAAAATGCCATTTCATGCCATTTCCAGTGGCATTTTTCGAAGTCTGGAGTGGCGTTTTTCAAAGTTTGCAAATTGCAGTGGCGTTTTCCAAAGTTCGCAAAAATTGCAGTGGCATTTTTCAAAGTTTGGAAATTGCAGTGACATTTTTATGAATCGCCATAATTGGAGTGGCATTTATCTAATTTGTTTTTGAGACGGAAGCAGGGTGTCAACTGGGCTGTGCGGGGCACTCTGGTCTATCTAGACAACCTTCTCTTTTATGTTTACCACAGACCAACCCAGTAGTTTTTTTCTTTCTGAAAATGGCTACCCCAGTTTTTTTGTGATTTGCCAAGTAAGTCACTTTGTCAGGCCTGTTGGGCTGCAAATATTTCAAGATGAGGAGAGCTTCATTCGGCTGGACGAGAAAATGGCCTATCAGTAATGAGAAATGGGATGTACATTGTTAAAACACATCAAACCGACAATTAGTTTCAAATTTCTTTTTTTCATTTCGAGATTTTAAATTGCATTAATTTTTATGCATGGAAAATTTGTTGGATTTTATATTTATATACATTTATTTTTAAAATCAGTTTGAATGTGACTCGAAATTTCGGGATTAAAAAAAGTTCGGACCGCATTGAAATATGCAAAATTTCATATAATTTTTTAACCGTGGCCACAATATGGGTTGTAATGCTAACAAAAAGAATATGGGCTCCAAAAAAACCCTTAAGAATTAGCAAATGGGCTGTAAATTATTAGAAATAATGGCAGATGGGCTGTATGCTGTTTTCCACAGACTTGAGGCTTTCCTAAAAAAAGGTTGACGCACAAGCAGTGACTGTTGGATGTCCATCCAACGGCCGTCGTGCCTCTTCAATATCTGTTCTTCCTGCTCCAGCCGCTCAAACAAGCACCGGCGGGACTGCCTGCTCCTTCCTCCCTGCGGCCGGCTGTGCTGCCGCGCAGGCCTCACCGCCCCACCATACTCCCATCACTGGCCTAGCCATCCCTCTATGCACCCACACCTGCTGTTATTCTCCGGCAACGGCAGACGAACCAGTAAACCCTCATACAAAAACTGCTGAGTCTTTCCTGCCTTCGTGTCATTCCCTTCCTAGGCCTCGCAGTCGTCCACCACCCTGGTGGTCTCGGCGCGGCCAGGTCAACGACCAACATGCATCTGAAGTGGACTGTACGTGGAGAGGCTGACAGCTGGGTCCACGGCCGAACGCAAGGAAATGCCTCCTTATTACATGCAAAATAATGATTCCTCCACCTGACATCTGGGACCCACCGAAAGGGCCTCTGTATTTCACGAAAAAATGTTACCGCCGCTGACAGCTCGGACCCACCATCTATATCTTCGCACGCAAGGAAGTGCGTCCTTATTACGCACAAAAAAATGAATACTCCCCCTGCTAGCTGGGACCCAGTATAGTGGCAAGCTGACTTGTGGGCCTACTAATTGACGGGGACGGAGGGCTTTGTCAACTTAGTCAATATGCACTATTCTAGCTCCAGTGACTGTACGATGTCCATCCAACGACCGTAGTGCTTCGTGCTCCTGCTGCCCAAACCAGCGTCGGTCGTGCATCGTGCTCCTGCCTCCCGTGGCCGGTTGCGATGCAGTGGAGGCCTCACTGCCCCCTAATACTCCCACCGCTGGCCAGGCCATCCCTCTACTCACCCACACCCCCTGTTATTCTGCGGTGACGACAACCTCACACCGCAGCGAACCAGTGAACCCTCATACTCCTCTACGCGTGGGCATCCACTCCCGCGTCTTCCCCGGCTCCGCATGCTCCCCTTCCTAGGCCTCGCCATTGTCCACCGCCCTGGTGCTCTTTGCATGGCGTGGTCAACATGGTCAAGGAATGACTACCATCGGAAGAGTACTGTACGTGGAGAGGCTGACAGCTTGGTCCATGACAGCCGCAAGAAAGTGCCTCCTTATTACGCGGAAAATAATTATTCCTCCACCTGACAGCAGGGATCCACCAGACGGGCCACCGTATTTGGCGAAAAAATGTTTCCCCCTGACTGCTGGGACCCACCGGACGGGCCACCGTATTTCATGAAAAAAACGTCCCCCCCCCCACTGTCAGCTCGGACCCACTGGAAGTGCCGCCTTATTACGCACAAAAAAATGAATACTCCCCCTGCTATTTGGGACCCACCTTGGTGTGTAGCTGACTTGTGGGCCTACTAAGTTGACAGGGACGGAGTGCTTTGTCAACTTAGTCAATATGAACGATTCTAGCTCCAGTGACCGTACAATGTCCATCCAACGACCGTAGTGCTTCTTCAACCTCTGGTCTTTTGCTCCAGCCGCCCAAAGCAGCGCCGGTCGTGCCGCATGCTCCTGCCTCCCGTGGACGGCTGTGCTGCTACGGAGGCCTCACCGCTCCCTACTATTCCCACCGCTGGCCAGGCCCTGCAGCGACGGCAGCCTTACACCGCAGCCAAACTAGTGAACCCTCGTACTCCTCTAGGCGCGGGCTTCCACTGCCGCGTCTTCCCTGGCTCCACGTCGTCCCCTTCCTAGGCCTCGCCATTGTCCACCGCCCTGGTGCTCTCGGCGCGGCGTGGTCAACGTGGTCAAGGAACGACTTCCATCGGAAGAGTACTGTACGTGGAGAGGCTGACAGCTGGGTCCACGGCCGCAGCAAGGAAGTGCCTCCTTATTACGCGCAAAATAATTATTCCTCCACCTAACAGCGGCGACCCATCGGCCGGGCCACCGTATTTCGCAAAAAAATATTTCCCCTGACTACTGGGACCCACCAGCTAGATCTTCGCATGCAGGGAAGTGCGTTCGGGCAAAAAAAATGATTCGCCCCCTGACTGCTGGGACCCACCAGCTACATCTTCGCACGCAAGGAAGTGCCTGACAGTTGGGACCCACCTGGTCGAATCGTACGTAGCGTTGTCATTATGGTCACGAACGTATATGTACATACTGGTCGATGTAGAGGCGCGCACGTGTCGTAGTAGAGGCGCGCATGTAGCATGTACACGTACGTACAACGGCCAGGGTGCAAGAAAGTAAATACGGCCACGTACGGACATACAGGCGGGGTCTCGAACGCCTACTCGCGCGTATGTACGGCCAAGGCTCGTGTACATTGCTGGGTCGGAACGGAGAAACTGCGTCGTCGTTGTGTTCATGGGGAGGCAACGGAATGCGTCGTGTTCATCGGGAGGCAACGAAAAGAGTGGGAGCCAACCGGCTTGGACGGAACAGCCGATGGAAACAAGGCCTGGCGTATCGCAGAATGGAGGAAACGGACTTGTGTTGGACTGGCCATGTTCGAAACGGGATCCTGTTCATCGGGAGGGGTCCGACGTAGTGCAAAATGGAGGAAATGGACCTCCTACGGTCAAAACGGGGGTCCTGTTGATCGGGAGGGGTGTGGCGTACGACAAAACGGAGGAAACAGACTTATGTTGGAGCGCTACGGTCAAAACCGGGGTCCTGTTCATCAGGAGGGGTGTGGCGTACCGCAAAACGGGACTCCACGGGATACTGTTCATCTCCACCGTCGACCCCCTCCATCCTCCACAGGCTACTGTTCATCCACCGTCGACCTCTTCCAGCCTCCACCTGCGACTGTTCATCCATGGGCTCCTGTTCATCCAGCCTCCACCGCGCGCTACTCCACCGGCTACTGTTCAACCAGCCCTCTCCACGGGCTCCTGTTCAACCACCCCTCCATGGGCTACTGTTCATCTAGCACTCCACCGTCTACTGTTCATCCTGCCCTCCACGGGGTGGTCCTGTTCATCTAGCCCTCCACGGGGTCCTGTTCATCCAGCCCCAACCGGCTCGATCGATCGAGGTCCTGTTCATCCAGAGGCAACACCACGGGGTCCTGTTCATCCACCCCCACTGGGAACTGTTCATCGAACCCCCCAGCAATGCTCACTATTCATCCAGAGGCATCATCGATCGTCTTCAGTTAGCAGCCGTAGCGAAGGAATCGCTCGATCGGGTTCAGTTAATAGCCATCGATCGATCGCTCTGGTTCAGTAACGCGTAGCCTGTAGTGCAATCGCTCGGGTTCAGTTAGAGCCCAACGCCTCGCTTAGGTTTAGTTAGAGCCCAACGCCTCGCACCCACGCGCGTGCGTGTACGAGAGAAATGCGCATCGCTCGGCCCCGACCACCCATCATAACTGGGAACACCATGATATTTTCCTCGCCCTCGCTTCTACCATGATTTTTTCCGTCATGGACGACCCAAAGAATGTCATGTAGCTGTTTCTCCGGCCCGCCCAGGACAAAAATCCCATTTTCTGTCATGATTTTTTTGTCATAGAAGTAGGACCCCGCCACATCTATGATGATACCAGGTTTTGTCACAATTATCATCATAGAAGTGTCATAAGTAGGACATAAAAAAATCGTTCGGCCCAAAATGTCACGGATGTGTCTTTTTTGTAGTGATGATATGGCCATCATCATCTTGTGCCTTTGATCTCTATCTCCAAAGCACCGTCATGACCTCCATCGTCACCGGATTGACACCTTGATCTCCATCATAGTGTCGTTGTCATCTCGCCAACTATTGCTTCTACAACTATCGCTAACGAATAGTGATAAAGTAAAGCAATTACATGGCGATTGCATTTCATACAATAAAGCGACAACCATAAGGCTCCTACCAATTGCCGATAACTTATACAAAACATGATCATCTCATACAATAACGTATATCACATCATGTCTTGACCATATCACATCACAACATCCCCCACAAAAATAAGTTAGACGTCCTCTACTTTGTTGTTGAAAGTTTTACATGGCTGCTACGGGCTTCTAGTAAGAACCGTTCTTACCTACACATCAAAACCACAACGATTTTTTGTCAAGTGTGCTGTTTTGACCTTCAAAAAGGACCGGCCTTAGTCAAGTTCGATTCAACTAAAGTTGGAGAAACAGACACTCGCCAGCCACCTTTATGCAAAACAAGTTGCATGTCTGTCTGTGGAACCGATCTCATGAACGTGGTCATGTAAGGTTGGTTCGGGGCGCTTCATCCAACAATAACGCCGTATCAAAATAAGACGTTGGTGGTAAGTAGTATGACTATGTTTGCCCACAACTCTTTGTGTTCTACTCGTGCATATCATCTACGCATAGACCTGGCTCGGATGCCACTGTTGGGGAACATAGCATGCAATTTTAAAAAAATCCTACAATCACGCAAGATCTATCTAGGAGATGCATAGAAATGAGAGGGGGAGAGTGTGTCCATGTACCCTTGTAGACCAAAAGCGTAAGTGTTAGCTTAATGCAGTTGATGTAGTCGAACGTCTTCGCGATCCAACCGATCAAGCACGAACGTACGATACCTCCGAGTTCAACACACGTTCAGCTCGATGACGTCCCTCGAACTCTTGATCCAGCAAAGTGTTGAGGGAGTGTTTAATTAGCACGACGGCGTGGTGACGGTGATGGTGATGTGATTCGCGCAAGGCTTCGCCTAAGCACTATGACAATATGACCGGAGGAGTAAACTGTGGAGGGGGGCACCGCACACGGCTAAGAGAACAATTAATGTGCTTTGGGGTGCCCCCTGCCCCCGTATATAAAGGAGGAGATGGGAGGAGGCCGACCATAGGGGCAGGCCATGGGGGGGGGGAACCTACTTCGACTCCTAGTCCTAGTTACCCCCTTCCTTCTTTCGGAGGAGGAAAGGGGGAAGGAGAGGGAGAGGGAGAAGGAAAGGGGGGCCGTGCCCCCTTCCCTTGCCCAATTTGGACTGCCCGC
>NC_041386.1:480693968-480698690 GCF_002162155.2 Triticum dicoccoides | reverse complement strand
CTTGTGGGCTGCCCTCTCTCTCCCCTATGGCCCATGTTGGCCCATTACTTTCCCCGGGGGTTTCCGGTAACCCCTCGGTACTCCGATAAATACCCGAAACACTCCAAAACCATTCGGGTGTCCGAATACTATCATCCAATATATCAATCTTTACCTCTTGACCATTTTGAGACTCCTCATCATGTCCGTGATCTCATCCGAGACTTTGAACAATCTTTGGTCACCAAAACACATAACTCATAATACAAATCGTCATCCAACATTAAGCATGCGGACCCTATGGGTTCGAGAACTATGTAGACATGACCGAGACACATCTCTGATCAATAACCAACAACGGAACATAGATGCTCATATTGGTTCCTACATATTCTTCGAAGATCTTTATCGGTCAAACCGCAATGACAACATACGTTATTCCCTTTGTCATCGGTATGTTACTTTCCCGAGATTCGATCGTGGGTATCTTCATACCTAGTTCAATCTCGTTACCGGCAAGTCTCTTTACTCGTTCCGTAATGCATCATCCCGCAACTAACTCATTAGTCACATTTGCTTGCAAGGCTTATCATGATGTGCATTACCGAGAGGGCCCAGAGATACCTCTCCGATACTTGGAGTGACAAATCCTAATCTCGATCTATGCCAACCCAACAAACATGTTCGTAGACACCTGTAGAGCATCTTTATAATCACCCAACTACGTTGTGATGTTTGATAGCTCACAAGGTGTTCCTCCGGTATTCGGGAGTTGCATAATCTCAGAGTCAAAGGAATATGTATAAGTCATGAAGAAAGCAATAGCAATAAAACTTAACGATCATTATGCTAAGCTAACGGATGGGTCTTGTCCATCACATCATTCTCCTAATGATGTGATCTCGTTCATCAAATGACAACACATGTCTATGGTCAGGAAACTTAACCATCTTTGATTAACGAGCTAGTAAAGTAGAGGCATACTAGGGACACCTTGTTTTGTCTATGTATTCACACATGTATCAAGTTTCCAGTTAATACAATTCTAGCATGAATAATAAACATTTATCATGATATAAGGAAATATAAATAAGAACTTTATTATTGCCTCTAGGGCATATTTCCTTCACATCTCACCAAGATGTATCATAAAACGGACCAAGCATAATCCACCTTGATTGTACAACCTCTCTCTTGTTGTTGGTCAAAGTGATGGCCATCCATGCGACCTCAGAGATGGGCTACCTCGCCAATAATCATGCAAGTAGCTAGTCCCCGAAGACAACCACTGCCTGCGCGTGGCCCAAACATATGTATGGAGAGGTGTTGATGTTTGAATACACAATGGAACAACTTTGATGTGGCACCGTGCCTTCGAACCAGAAATACCCACACGGAGCGAGGGTTAGTTGACAATGCATATGTATGTCAAACCACACTTCGGGCCGATGACGGGGATTCATGCTTGCATGCATAGTATGCACTCAAACTTAATTAGGCCTGAATCTCACCACGACCTATACTACAATAGAACGAACCAAAGGAAGAATCCGCCATGGTAACCTATCTTGTTGTCGGTCAAAGTGATCATGGATGTCCACGCAGGCCCGTGAATACATAGGCTTTCACCAATACCACGCGAGGGAGTGTACCATTCGAAGACAACCACTACATGCATATATATGGAGGTGGTGCATGCATGCATGTTTGAATACCATTCACAACATTGATGTGGAGAGTGCGTCGAAAATCGTACAGTCCCCACATAGAGCGAGATCGGTTCATGGCGTGTCGTGGTACTGGCCACTTCGACTCGATGGGAGGGATTCATGTGTACACATGC
This sequence comes from Triticum dicoccoides, assembly GCF_002162155.2. Taxonomy (NCBI): domain Eukaryota; kingdom Viridiplantae; phylum Streptophyta; class Magnoliopsida; order Poales; family Poaceae; genus Triticum; species Triticum dicoccoides. Next base: position 480,696,868 of record NC_041386.1, on the reverse strand, counting down.
ATGTGTGTGCTCAAACTCTAACATGTCATCCCAGAGCATGACCTATATACCGTATTACAAACAAAAAGATAATCCCCTCCTAAGTCAAATTAACCTCTCTTGTTGTCAGGAAAAGTAGTGATGGACCAAGCGGGCCCATAGATGGAATGCATCGATATCATTGATAACCGCGTGAGTGGGTGTGAGAGGACAACCACCATCACTTTGCATGTGGGCCAAACATATGTTGAATACCCAAAATGCACAAATTTGATGTGGCACACGCCTTGGAAACCGTAAAGTCCCCACACAGAGCGAGGTTCATGAAGCGTACTACATATGATGGTCCCTCCCCCCTCTTCGATGCATACTATATGCTCCTATCGTAATACAACCCAAAAAGAATCCTCCTTGATGGTAAAATTAATTAACCTCTCTCGATGTAGGTCAAAGTGATGCATGCATTGATGGTGACCTCGCGGGTCCACAGATGGAAGCGTCACACGTGAGTGTCCTAGGATAACCACTGCCTGCATGCATGTGGCCCAAAGTGGTGTTGTGTGATGTTTGAATAGCCAATTCACAACTTTGATGTGGCATGTGCCTCAAAAACCGAAAAGTCCCGACACTGAATGAGGTGTACTTGTTCACGGACGCGTACATATAGTATATATACTAGTCCCCTCCCACCTCTTTGACGCGTACTATATACTCCCGCCATAACACAAACAAAAAAAGTTCTACCTTGCTGGTCAAATTAACCTCTCTGCCGGCTATTGGTCAAACTGATGGACGACGACCTCGCGGGCCCACAGAAAGTGTCACACGCGAGTGAGTGTCGTGTAGGACAACCACCGACTGCGTGTGGCCAAAACATGTATGTATGAAAGGGTTGTGTAATGTTTTAAATAACGAATTCACGACTCTGATGTGGCACGTGCCTCACAAAACGGCCAACCCACACAGTGGCTCACGACTCGTAGTGTACTGCCAGCCCCCCCAGACGCACAGACACACACACACCGCGCATCCACCGCAACTACGATGCATGTTAAATTTTCCCGCGGTGAACATATGTTACCAAAGCAGGGATATTTTAATTTTGAAAAAAAACAGAGATCATTAAGACATTTTAGTACATTGATTGAATTTCTAGGGGTATAATGTGCAAAAATCAATTTTGAGCTACATGCACACCTGACAGTGCACCTAAATGGATTGGAAAAACACATGTGTCTTAGTGGGTGCATGTTTACTCCCCGTGCAAGAAATTTCAAACATTGAGAATCTTGATTTTTAAATTCTAGTACATCCAAAACTTATTTGAAATTCATGAAACTTATCGTGTTGTCATATGGACACCAATACACAGTGGCATTGTACTTTTTTTGTCAAATTTGAGACCAGTTTTGATATGATCTTTATCTTCTTACAAACAGGAGATTATTAATAATTGGGAACCAATATCACAAACGGATTATTTATTCAAACCGTGGGTGTTAGACCAACAATGGATACGTGCCATGCTTAGGTTAAGCAATAAAGCAACAACATTAATCATCAAATAAAAAAATATACGTGCCGCCACGCGACCCGTGTGCCATGTGAGCAGGTGGGAGTTGACGGGACGCAAGCGAGCAGTCCGCCGCACAGGCAGACCGAGAGGCGTGCGTGCAAGTGTGTCAATTGACGGGAGGCATGCTCGCTGCACAGTGTCATCGGGAAGCGAGCGAGTAGCTTTGTGAAATGACGGTAGGCATGCCAGCAGTACGGTGAGCAGGCTTACCGGGAGGCGAGCCAGCGGTTTGACCGCTGCCCGCCTCTCTCCATATTAATGGGGCGCCCAAGTGGCCGCAGCTCCGTCCCCACCACACACACACAATCCTCTCTCTCCGCTTGCATCTGAAGGAAATATGCCATAGAGGCAATAATAATTTTGTTATTTATATTTCCTTATATCATGATAAATGTTTATTGTTCATGCTAGAATTGTATTAACCAGAAACTTAGTACATGTGTGAATACATAGACAAAACAGAGTGTCCCTAGTATGCCTCTACTTGACTAGCTCATTAATCAAAGATGGTTAATTTTCTTGACCATAGACATGTGTTGTCATTTGATGAACGGGATCACATCATTAGAGAATGATGTGATTGTAACATGCCAATTTTCAATTTGGATGTTAATCATTAGGTCATCATTTGCATCCATGCTCTTTGCATTTTTAATTTTTTTTGTTTGGACATTTTGATCCTAGAGACCTTAAGCAACTCAAGGACCATTTGAGAGAGTTGGAGGTTTCAGTAAAATCCATTTTTTTGAATTTTTCAAAATTGGTAAATTGGATCAAAGTGATTTTTATTTGAAATTTTTTTTCCGATTATTTCAAAACTAAAAGAAATAATGAGAGAAGATAATATGACTTCTTCAAAACAGAGGAAATAATGGAAATTAAATTTTAAAAAATATATTTTATTTGAAATTTTTATTTGAGTAAATTAGGGAAAATTGTATTTTTAGCCTAAAAAATGTTCATGTTGTCCTAAATATTAGTAAAGGACCGTGAAAATTGTTTTTGGGATTTTAGGATTTTTATTTAGTTTTATTTTTGGATTTTTCCGTTTGCTGAAATTATAAAAAAAACTTCGACCGACCAGGCCGAAGGCCCAGCCGGCCCAGGCCAGCCGCCGCCGCCTTCCCCGTGCGGGAGTCTGCCTCGCCGCTGCCGGCCGAGTCCGGACCGGACTCCTCTCCGCCGCCGCCTCGTCCTTGCCCCCTCCCCAAGCTGCCACCCCCTCTTTAAATACCCGAGGCTGGACCCCCCCTCTCTCCCACCAGCCGACGCCACCGCCTGCCACCGCTACCGCAGCCACATGCCGCCGCCTGCCGCCGCCGCCGCCTCCCGCCACTTCTCGCTG
>NC_041386.1:480689395-480693290 GCF_002162155.2 Triticum dicoccoides | reverse complement strand
CACTGCCGCCGCTCGCCAGAGCAACACGCCGCCGCCATATTTACCACCCCGAACCGGTATAAAACATAACCGCCCGCCCCTTTTTTCGGTTTATTCATTTAGATCGTTTTATTTTTAGGGTTCGCTAATTAGCGAACGCTCACCCGATCTTCTCTATTAGCGAACGAAGTCGTTCGTTAGTTTTTGTTAGCGAACGTTCGTTCGTTAGGTTTTTCTTTTTAGTTTTATTTTCGGCCAGGGACCTATCCGTAATTACTTCCATCATAGATTAGTCCCTGATCTTCAAACCTTCTCTACTTTTTGCTCTTTTATCCAAATCGAGTGAAACCAATGCCAAAATCTTTGTCTTGTTCCCCTCTATCCGGATAATCAACTTGAACATGGTTTTGAAAATTTAAAATTTAGTTTCAAGCAGATTTGAATTCGAATTTCTTTTGATCGTAGTTTGAGTTTCGTAACTCTGATTTGATTGATTCTTTTTGCAAATCGAAGCTCTTCACCTGAACTTTCATCTTAGATCTTTTCTTTTGGGTTTTACCTTTGCATCTTATGCTTGAGTGCTTATGTATGCTATTGTTTGTTCACGATAGAGTTTCCGGAGTGCGAGGCTTGCTACTACGAATGTCTAGGGTTTGCCGATCATCAGCAAGGCAAGTAACACTTTGATCATATCCCTTTATTACCCAGTTCTTATGCATTAGTTTCAACCCTCAAACATTGCATGAGTAGGACTTGATAACATGTGGGTATTGGGAAGTAGTTGATGGGGTAGGAACCTATTGTCGTATATTCAAACTTTGGGTGTTACTATGTTATGCTTATATTGCTTTGCTATGCTAGTAGACATGGTTTGGTTTGAGAGAATTCATGAAAGATGTGAGAGTTATTATTAACTAAGGTAACTTAAGGTGGCTACTTTAATACACATTTGGGTGGATTGGTTGTGGGCACCTGGGGATATACCAGTGTTGTCCAAGGAGATCCCGGGAAACCCGTGTGATCATCCAGTGGTTTGCCACCCAGGCTCAAAGGGATCATAATGTTATTCATGCTGGAAACTTCCGTGTGCAGCCACAAGCTATTATGGGCTCTGGCATAGTTGAGTATGTTGTGTGACCTCTTTCAGTGGTAGGCTAGCAGATGTAGGGGATGTAGGTGGTACTGTCTACCCATCGTAAAGAGTTAATGCTTCAGAAAGACTATGTCTCGATCATCCGATCATGGATGTGGTCGAGTCTTGTGGGGAAAAGTGCGCAAACCTCTACATAGTGTACATACTAATCATGGTTAGCCGTGTCCCCGGTTATGGACATCTTGAGTATCTGGTGCTTGAATTATTATGTTGATCTCATCACTCTACTTAATTAATTTGTCGGGTTATTAATTTTTTAATTTTGGGATTGAGTTGGGGTTACCTTCTCAATAATTTCAACAAACTATGTAGTTAAATAAAATATATTCCTTTGATGTAGGGAAAAACTAGCTTTATGCAAATGATAATCATAGAGCCTCCACCAGCCATATATGCATGTAGTGATAATTGTTATTCTGTTCATTGCTCTATAGTGTTATCTTGCCAGCATATTCCATTTGCTGACCTACATGGCTGCAACGTATTATGTTGCCGAATTTCCAGACGAAGAGTAAGGTGCGCTAGGTCATTGCCGTGCACTCAGTTTTGCCGTGGAGTTGGATGGACTCATTTATCTTTGAAGCTTCCACAGTTATCTTATTTAGATGGCCTTCAGCCATACAATTGTAATAAGTACTCTTTTTGAGACACTCGATGTAATAAGTGTGTGATTGAACTCTGCAATAAATCCTCGAGTACTGTGTGTGTCACCAATACCGATCCAGGGATGACACTTAAGCACACAGACTTGACCGTCTGAGGTCTGGTCGCTACAAGATGGTATCAGAGCACATGCTGATTGTAGGACTTGACCACTAGGAAAAGCCACATGATACTCTTCTCTACTCATTTCTGACTCTTCTCCATTTCTACTCTATAGATGGCGGACCCAAGGAACAAGTTCACTCAACCGGATGACGACACCCCTTTCGGACGACACTTGAAGGAAGTAACTAGGTGCCTGAGCATCGGAATACCAAGCTTCACCTGGACCTATATCGCCACTCTACCAGAAGTGGAGGGCTGGATGATTCGAGTTCATGTTCCAGGAAGGACGTTCACGCTAGTTACTGAGCCCATCGAGTTTTCCTTTGAAGCACCAACCTGGAGTCTAGGACCAAGCATGGCCGCCCACATCGCCATTGGACGCATCAGCGAGGTATATAACAAGGATCTTAAGGACACCATGTACCAGATATGTGGATGCCAAGATGAGCAATGGGGGATGATCTGCATCAGGAAGGACAAATCCATTGCAGCCTACATACATGAATTAAATCAACACATACGTCGTCAGGAGAATCAAATGTACGCCAATATGATAGACATGAAGAAAGTGATGACCCGGAACATGGAGCTGGAAGAGGAACTCAAGTCTACATGAGATGGATATGAAGAGGAAATTGTTGTACTACTGGAGAAGAATGAAGACCTGAAGAAGAAGCTAGGAATATTCATGGGAGATCCCGAACCCGAAGAGGACAACCATCCTGAAGACTACATCATAATAGACGACACAGACTCTGACCCCAATAGTGATGATAATTAAGACGAAGCTGGAGTGGATATCATGGAGTCTTCCACCGATCAAAATTTCTAGTCGACCACCATATTATCATTAGTGTTCCTCCATGTAAATAGTAATAGTCCGAGATTTCGTAATGATAGTTTAGATTGATTGTATGATCTTGTTTGATTTGAGTGATGTGAAATGAATGTGTTTGTCTCATGTGCATATGGGTAGTGACTTCTCTTTAGACCTCACTCTATTCTGTTCTCACCCCTCTAAACCTATCAGATGCCTCCGAGATGTGACCCCGCATTTGCTTTCCCACCGGAGCTCACTCAGTTGATCTAACAGCAAAATGCCTTGATGCAGTTGCTAGTCCAGAACCAAGGCAACAACAACAACAACCCACCGCCACCACCACCAGTTGACAGCCTAGCCCATTTTCTAAGGTTGAATCTGCCGGTGTTCTCTAATAGCACCGAGCCGATTGTTGTTGATGACTGTCTCTGCAAGATTGGAAGGGAGCAAACTGATTGTAACGCCCCAGATGTAACTTTCCCTATTTGTACTCCAACTCTTGCCGTCTCCGGTGTCAAGTTATATTTATTTCTCGGGTTCGGGTCTTTGTCTCTGTGTGTTGTTTTCGTTTTCATGCATCTCATACCATGTCATCATGTGCATTGCATTTGCATACGTGTTCATCTCATGCATTCGAGCATTTTCCCCGTTGTCTGTTTTGCATTCCGGCGCTTCGTTCTCCTCCGGTGGTCATTTCTAGCTTTCTTTCGTGTTTGGGAATTAAACATTTCTGGATTGGACCGAGACTTGCCAAGCGGCCTTGGTTACTACCGGTAGACCACCTGTCAAGTTTCGTACCTTTTGGACTTCGTTTGATACTCCAATGGTTAACCGAGGGACCGAAAAGGCCTCGTGTGTGTTGCAGCCCAACACCCCCCAAATTTGTTCCAAAACCCACCAAACTCTGCTCCATGTCCTAGATCGTTCGATCACGATCGCGTGGGCGAAAACCGCACCTCATTTGGACTCTCCTAGCTCCACTTATGCCTATATATACACCCCCCCCCTTTCGGATCTCAGATTCCTCCCCGTCCTCCTCCGAAAAAAAAACAGATCAACCCCCGCCACCGACGGACGTGTCCGGATCGGACCGGACAACGTCCGCCGCCGCCTCCCGTCCAGTCCGCGCGCGCCACATGGGCCGCGCCCACATCGCCGCCGCCGGGCCCGCCTGG
>NC_041386.1:480686659-480688944 GCF_002162155.2 Triticum dicoccoides | reverse complement strand
CCCCTCCGTCCTCGGCGCCCGTGCCCGCCGCCTCGCCCTCACCGGACCGCTGCTTCCTCTGCCTCCGGTGAAGCTCCGGCGTGAACAGTGCCCAAGTCCGGCGACCTCGAAGTCCGTGCCTGCGAGATCCCGATCTGGATCCAGATCTGATTTTCGAGCGGTTGATTTTTTTCCCCGAACCCTAGCTCATGATGCTTACTTTGACTGCTCATATCTCCGCATCCGTAGCTCCGTTTTAGGCATACGATATATCAAAATCTTCGCCTCGACATGTACATCATTTCATTCCATTGCATCATTTGCATTTGAGGTCATCTTGATGCCGAAAATGCTGTTAGAAGAAGGCTTCGTGAGTAGATTGCAGATCCGTTAGTTCATCTTGCACTTTTGTCATTTTTGCTATGTTTAATTCGTGCATGATATGCCTGTGCCCCTTTGGGATGAATTGTTAAGCATTTTGTCTTCTTTCCAGAGGTGCCACCCATGCATTTTTAGGATGTGTGTGTTGTCTTGTGCAAGCTTGCGAAGGGAGGTACCTGAGATTGCTGATTTCAGGGACTTAGTGATTTTCACTAAGTCTGGGATATTTTAGTTCATGATGCTATATGTCCAGCTTGTTTCCTAGTGTCCCGTGCCTCTTTTGAGGATGATCAGTAAGGGAGTTTTGATATTTATGTTATGCTCTATCCATCCATGTCTTTTTTTGCATATGTGGAGTGCTCTAGATTGACTCAATCGAGCTCAACTTTTGCTTCGTTGTTAATCTGGGCAGATCGTCAACTCGTTTGCGATTTCGCCGGTGCTATTGTTAGTGATCCACGCATGCTATGCCTTTGTTCTTGCCATGTGTAGCTAGCATATTGTGCCTTCTTGCTGGCTATATGCTTTCCTTGCCATGACTTGCACCGTAGTGAGTGCATCGAGCTCGTTTACATGCCTTCGCGAGTTAAATTTCTGCATGTCTCAGTTTTCACTAAGTCTGAAAACTGATTGTGTTTTAGCTATGTTCGTGTGCCCGTTAATATATTTTGTGATCCCTTTTGGCCCCAGGTCACTTTGGGTGTTTTGTTAAGCTTGTTGAGTAGCTCCATGCCATGTTCTTACTTGTCATGTTCAGGTCATCTATCATGTTGTTTTGCTGCTCCGAAGAGAGCATCGTGATCTGAAATTTCAGGCTAGTGTTAATTTCACTAAGTCTGGAATCTGTTTTGCATATTCAGTTTTGCCATGCTTGTTTGAACCTCTTAATGGCTGAATTTGCCTATGGCTCAGTGCTAGTGTTTTGTTAACCATCTTGCGTAGATCACTGCCATGTATTTTGTTTTCATGATTGGTGGCTGTAGCATATTCATTTCGTTGCATTTAGGAGCCTACTTGCTGTATATCGCAGATCGGTTCGTTTCGTAAAACGCTCGCCATTTCCAAACCGTAGCTCCGATTCCAATGATCTTTATATCGTTTTCAAGCGATTTCATCCCCTCTATCCAGTGGCACACTTGGTTTTCCAAGTTGATGCCAGGTTCATGCATTTCCTGTCATATCTTGCATTTTGCATCCCGCATCGCATCCCGCATAGCATATCATCATTTCATCATATTGCTTGGTCTTGCCCGTGGTTGATTGTATCCTTATTGCTTGTTTGTCTTGTTGGGTAGAGCCGGGAGACGAGTTCACTACCGAGGAGCCCGTTGAGTTTGCTTGTGAGGATCCAGTCAACTCTGACAACTGTGCAGGCAAGATGATCATACCCTCGAAATCACTACTATCTTTGCTATGCTAGTTTGCTCGCTCTTTTGCTTTGCCACTGCTACAAGGCCTACCTTTTGCTTGTCAGCCTCCCAATTGCCATGTAGATCCTCTAACCCACCATTGTCCTAGCAAACCGTTGATTAGCTATGTTACCGCTTTGCTCAGCCCTTCTTATAGCGTTGTTAGTTGCAGGTGAAGATTGGAGCCGTTCCTTGTTGGAACATTTATTTTACTTGTTGGGATATCATTATATTGCTATGTTGTCTTAATGCATCTATATACTTGGTAAAGGGTGGAAGGCTCGGCCTCTCGCCTAGTGTTTTGTTCCACTCTTGCCGCCCTAGTTTCCGTCATATCGGTGTTATGTTCCCGGATTGTTGCGTCCCTTACGCGGTTGGGTTATAATGGGAAACCCTTGATATTTCGTCTTGATTAAAGCTTGTCCAGCAATGCCCAACCTTGGTTTTACCATTTGCCACCTAGCCCTTTTCTTTCCCTTGGGTTCTGCAGACCCAAAGGTCATCTTATTTTACCCC
>NC_041386.1:480604229-480686339 GCF_002162155.2 Triticum dicoccoides | reverse complement strand
TCAGCTACCGGTGGCCACCAGGGGCAACTCTGGGCTGGCCTACCCGTACCTAGGACAATCTGAGTGTGCCCTGAGAAAGAGATATGTGCAGCTCCTATCGGGATTTGTCGGCACATTCGGGCGGTGTTGCTGGTCTTGTTTTAACCTGTCGAAGTGTCTTGAGTTACCGAGATACCGAGTCTGATCGGAACGTCTTGGGAGGAGGTCTATTCCTTCGTTGACCGTGAGAGCTTGTCATGGGCTAAGTTGGGACTCCCCTGCAGGGATTGAACTTTTGAAAGCCGTGCCCGCGGTTATGGGCAGATGGGAATTTGTTAATGTCCGGTTGTAGATTACTTGAACTAAACTTAATTAAAATGAATCAACCGTGTGTGTTACCGTGATGGCCCCTTCTCGGCGGAGTCCGGGAAGTGGACATGGTGTTGGAGTTATGCTTGCGCAGGATGTTCCTTTAGCTTCTCGCTCGTGCTTCGCCTTCTCTTCTCGCTCTCTTTTGCGTATAAGTTAGCCACCACATATGCTAGTCGCTTGCTGCAGCTCCACATATATTTGCCTTATCCATTCCTATGAGCTTAAATAGTTTTGATCGCGAGGGTGCGAGATTGCCGAGTCCCTGTGGCTCACAGATACTATAACTCCAGATGCAGGTCCAGGTGATTTCGCTCCAGGTGATGAGTACGAGCTCAAGTGGGAGTTCGACGAGGACTCTCAGCGTTATTATGTTTCCTTTCCCGATGATCAGTAGTGGTGCCTAGTTGGGGATCGATTCAGGGCCTTGTCGCACGTTGGGTTCTTTTCTATTTTGGCGCCATAGTCGGGCCATGAGTGTTTGTTTGATGGATGTTATTTATGTACTCTAATGTGACGTGGCGAGTGTAAGCCAACTATGTTATCTCCCCCTGTTATTATGTATTACATGGGATGTTGTAATGATTGCCTGACTTGCGACATTGCTTTCAATGCGGTTATGTCTCTAAGTCGTGCCTCGACACGTGGGAGCTATAGCCGCATCGAGGGCGTTACACTGATGATCCACAAGTGTAGGGGATCTATCGTAGCCTTTTCGATAAGTAAGAGTGTCGAACCCAACGAGGAGCGGAAGGAAATGATAAGCGGTTTTCAGCAAGGTATTCTCTGCAAGCACTGAAATTATAGGTAACAAATAGTTTTGTGATAAGGTAATTTGTAACGAGTAACAAGTAATAAAAGTAAATAAGGTGCTGTAAGATGGCCCAATACTTTTTGTAGAAAAGAACAAGCCTGGACAAAGTCTTATATAAAGGAAAGCGCTCCCGAGGACACATGGGAATTATCGTCAAGCTAGTTTTCATCACGTTCATATGATTCGCATTCGGTACTTTCATAATTTGATATGTGGGTGGACCGGTGATTGGGTACTGTCCTTCCTTGGACAAGCATCCCACTTATGATTAACCCCTATTGCAAGAATCCGCAACTACAACAGAAGTATTAAGGTACACCTAACCATAGCATGAAACATATGGATCCAAATCAGCCCCTTACGAAGCAACGCATAAACTAGGGTTTAAGTTTCTGTCACTCTAGCAACCCATCATCTACTTATTACTTCCCAATGCCTTCCTCTAGGCCCAAACAATGGTGAAGTGTCATGTAATCTACGTGCACATGACTCCACTAGAGGTAGGACAGCATACATCTCATCAAAATATCGAATGAATACCAAATTCACATGACTGCTTATAGCAAGACTTCTCCCATGTCCTCAGGAACAAACGTAACTAATCACAAATCATATTCATGTTCATAATCAGAGGGGTATTAATATGCATAATGGATTTGAACATATGATCTTCCACCAAGTAAACCAACTAGCATCAACTACAAGGAGTAATCAACACTACTAGCAACCCATAGGTACCAATCTAAGGCTTTGGGACAAAGATTGGATATAAGAGGTGAACTAGGGTTTGAGATGAGATGGTGCTGGAGAAGATGTTGATGAAGATTGACCCCCTAACGATGAGAGGATCGATGGTGATGACGATGGTGATGATTTCCCCCTCCCGGAGGGAAGTTTCCCCGGCAGAACAGCTCCGTCGGAGCCCTAGATTGATTCCGCCAAGGTTTCGCCTCGTGGCGGCGGAGTTTCGTCTCGTGAGCTAGCTTATGATTTTTTTCAGGATGAAAGACCTCATATAGCAGAATATGGGCATCAGAGGGATGCCAGAGGGTCCACGAGGCAGGGGGCGCACCCAAGGGGGTAGGGCACGCCCCCACCCTCGTGGACGGTGGGTGGCCCCCTCTGGTACTTCTTTCGCCCAATATTTTTTATATATTCTAAAACTTGCTCCCGTGAAGTTTCGGGACTTTTGGAGTTGTGCAGAATAGGTCTCTAATATTTGCTCCTTTTCCAGCCTAGAATTCCAGCTGCCGACATTCTCCCTCTTTATGTAAACCTTGTAAAATAAGAGAGAATATGCATAAGTATTGTGACATAATGTGTAATAACAGCCCATGACACAATAAATATCGATATAAAAGCATGATGCAAAATGGACGTATCACTAACCACCTCAGGTTGAACAGATGTTGAGGAGGTGCGCTTTGCCGTACATCAATTGGATGGACCCGCAGCCTCATGGTGGGAGAAATACACTGCCACTTTTCTCATGGCTAATTTCACTTGGGATCAGTTTCAGCAAGCATTCCGCACCGCACATGTGTCAACCGAAGCTATGAGCATGAAGAAGCGTGAGTTTCGCAACTTACGCCAAGGAAATTGTACTATGGGGCAGTACGTGGATGAGTTCTGCAAGTTAGCGCTATGCCCCAGACGATGTGGCCACAGATGCCGCGAAGCAGGAGAAGTTTATGGAGGGGTTGAACGATGAGTTGAGTATGCAGTTGATGGTGGTAACATTCGCCAACACTCACAATGGAGGGAGTTCACAGAACCACAGTGGCCCTAAGAATGCAAATGGGAATGGAGGAAGTAGCAGTCAGAGCCGTTCCAACCCAGCAACACCCGCCAAGAAGGATCTGAGTCACGTTACCTATTTCAAGTGCGGGAAGACTGGACATTACGCCAATGAATGCCCTAAAATAAGGTATGTCAATGGAAATGGAAGCTCTGGAAAGAAGCCCAATCCCTTCACCAGAGGTCAGGTGAACCACATCAACATGGAGGAAGTTGAAGAGCAGCCTGACGCAGTGATTGGTAAGTTTTTGATTAAGTCATTTACCACTCTCGTTCTTTTTGACACTGGTGCATCGCATTCATACATATCAAGGGGATTTGTGGACAAGTTTAAATTGCCAACCTTAGCCCTTAGGTCACCCATGTTAGTAAGCTCGCCAGGAGCGGAGTATATGGCCAGTCGATGGTGTGATCGGTTACCATTAACCATTGGTAGCCATGTTTTTCCCTCAGACCTAATAATTTTGGAGTCATAATGATTGGATATAATACTAGGTATGGATTGGTTATCAAAGTATGGAGGAAACATCGACTGTGCTAGTAAGTCGATACTACTCACCACCCCTGAGGGAAAAAGGATCAAGTATGTATCTAGGCATGTGCCAAGGAGGACTCAAGTGAATTCACTTTCGGGAGTTGTTCAGGAGGAAGTGCCAGTTGTGAAGGATTATCCCGACGTATTTGTAACACCCACGATGCGGCTATATCTCCCACGCGTCGGAGCACGACTTAGAGGCATAACCGCATAGTAGGCATGTCGCAAGAGGGGTAATCTTTACACATCCCATGTACTGAATATGAAAGGGATAGAGAGTTGGCTTACAATCGCCACTTCACACAATACATAAATATAACAATACATCATCCAGAATACAATCAAGGTCTGACTATGGAACCAAATAAAGAAAGACAACCCCAAATGCAAAGATCCCCGATCGCCCAACTGGGCTCCTCTACTGATCGTCCGGAAAGGAAACATACTAACGTCCCGAATCCTCGTCGAACTCCCACTTGAGATTGGTAGTGTCCCCTGCACTGACATCATCGTCACCTACATCTGGTTTTGGAAGTAATCTGTGAGCCACGGGGACTCAGCAATCTCACACCCTCACGATAAAGACTATTTAGCTTATGGGTAGGAAAAGGTAGTGAGGTGGAGCTGCAGCACTAAGCATATATGGTGGCTAACATACGCAAATAAGAGCGAGAAGAGAAGAAAAGCACGGTCGTGAACTAGAAGTGATCAAGAAGTGATCCTGAAACTAGTTATGTTCAAGCATAACATGAGACCGTGTTCTCTTCCCGGACTCCGCCGGAAAGAGACCATCACGGCTACACACGCGGTTGATTAATTTTTAATTAAGTTAAGTGTCAAGTTCTCTACAACCGGACATTAACAAATTCCCATATGCCCATAACCGTGGGCACAGCTTTCGAAAGTTCAAAACCCTGCAGGGGTGTCCCAACTTAGCCCATCACAAGCTCTCACGGTCAACGAAGGTATTCCTTCTCCCAGGAAGACCCGATCAGGCTCGGAATCCCGGTTACAAGACATTTCGACAATGGTAAAACAAGACCAGCAAAACCACCCGCTGTGCCGACAAATCCCGATAGGAGCTGCGCATATCTCGTTCTCAGGGCACACCGGATAAGCTAAGCGTACAAGAGCCAACGTAACCCAAGTTTCCAAGGGACGGCCCTGCACGGTGCTCTAGTTTGGACCAACACTCAGAGGAGCACTGGCCCGGGGGTTTAAAATAAAGATGACCCTTGAGTCTGCAGAACCCAAGGGAAAAAGGCTTAGGTGGCAAATGGTAAAACCAAGGTTGGGCCTTGCTCGAGGAGTTTTATTCAAAGCGAACTGTCAAGGGTTTCCCATTATAACCCAACCGCGTAAGGAACACAAAATCAAGGAACATAACACTAGTATGACGGAAACTAGGGCGGCAAGAGTGGAACAAAACACCAGGCATAAGGCCGAGCCTTCCACCCTTTACCAACTATATAGATGTACTAAAGTAAACAAGATATAATAATGATATACCAACAATATCCATGTTCCAACATGGAACAAACTCCATCTTCACCTGCAACTAGCAACGCTATAAGAGGGGGCTAAGCAAAGCGGTAACATAGCCAAACAACTGTTTGCTAGGAAAGGTGGGTTAGAGGCTTGACATGACAATATGGGAGGCATGTTATAGCAAGTGGTAGGTATCGCGGCATAGCAAAAGAGCGAACAACTAGCAAGCAAAGATAGAAGTGATTTCGAGGGTATGGTCATCTTGCCTGCAAAGTTCTCAAAGTAGACGAAATATTGATCCTCGTAAGCGTACTCAACGGGTTCCTCGATCACAAACTCGTATCCGGGCTCTACCCAAGGGAAGAACACAAGCAAAGAAAACCACAATCAACCACGGTGCAATGCGCAAGCAACATGATGCAAAACATGGCATGATATACGGGATGTGATATGCAATGCATATGCGTGCTTCGGAAGGAAAAGATTGATCAAGGCATCAACTTGGCAAAACATGTGTGCCGCTGGAAAGATGAGTTTATTTTGGTCAAAATCGATATAAAGATCACCAGAATCGGATGCACGGTTTGCAAATGGCAAGCAAAACAAGAATGGCACAACTCTGCGATTAACAGCACGATGCCATCTAGAATGCAACAAGAAACTAAGCTACTACACTCCAACATAGCAACAAAGCACATGATAGTTATCTAAACAAGATGCTTGACAAAATATGAACACTGAGCTATAGCTAAATCACATAAGAGAAAGTTCAAACAAGCATGACAAAAGTGCAAAAGATATCAGCTTCATAGACTTGGTGAAAATACTAACATGTCAGGAATTAACATGAGGAAGCAATTTTTAGGGCAAGATAACAACATGGTACAGGAACGGAACATAGCAAACAAAGGCATGGCATGAATCTACTCAAAGCATATAACAAAAGTCCCTTACTGACCATAAGCCAAAAAGGATCAGAAGATATGATGGCTCCCATGTAAACATAGCAAGTTTCGTTAACAGATTCAGACTTAGCAAAAAACTGGACATGGCAAAAACAGAATTATGAAGGCATGTTTGCGAGCTCAATTCACTCGCCACAAGGCATTACATGGCAAGATAAGCATAGCAATAGCAAGAAGACATGTTCATGAAGCTAACCATGGCAAGAACAATCTCATAGCATGCATGGATCAACTACAACAACCTTGGCAAAATTGATTAACACGTAAACAATCTGCCAGGAACATTTTATAGCAAAAGTAGAGCAAGCTTGAGTCATGCTAGGGAACTCCATAAATGCAAACATGGGCATGGATGGATAGAGCACAACCATATGTCCAAAACATCCTTACTGAACATACTCAAATAAGGCATGGATCTCACTGTAGCAACATGAATACATGGCATAAAAAATAACAGCAGGAAAATGACTTTGTGAAATTCTAAGTCTCTGCAATCAGCAATATTATGAGAGCTACTTTGCATGCTTGTGCTAGTCACCACATTGATCACAAAAATACATGGCATACACCCCTGTAAAGATGGCATGGCATAGCCAAAAACACATGTAGAGCTCATGACCATATGCAGCACACAATAATCATGGCAAAAATGACAAATGCTCATAAACTGATAAGAATCAGCACCTAACATCTTATAGCACTCTTGCATCCACGATTTGGGCATCAAGATGGACTCAAACAAGCATGTCACAATGGAACAAAATGAAGAGAACATCATGATGAACATTTTGATATATAGCACGCACAAAACGGAGCAACGGTCATGAAGTTATGGTATGATGAATAGTGCATGAAAACATCACAGATCTGGGACTTAGAAAAATATACCCCTCTCGGTTAAGGTAGCACGGTTCTCAAAGCGGCGGCGGATCTGGCCGGAGTTCGCCGGAGATGGTACGGGGAGGCGGCCGGAGTTGGAAGGAGAGGTTACCGGTGACGAGAAGGCTCGCCGAAGGAGTCGGGGCACCGGATCTAGGGCCAGGGAGGCCGGATCCGACCGTGGGGAGGCCGGGCGGCGCTCCTTGCGGCGGCGGCGGAGGCGAGCCCTGCGGGGGCGCCAGTGAGGAACGAACGGCGGCGGGGCATCGCGCTAGGGGCGGCGGTGGCACGCGAGGCGGCAGCGGCGGTGCTGCACGAGGCGCGGGCCAGGCCGACCGGTATGCAGCGCAGCTAGAAACTCCGGCGAGGGCGGTCCGGTGGCCGGAGCGGGACGCGAAGGCGAAAGGCGACGAGCGCGGGCGGCGCGCGGGGGCCGATCCAGGCTCCGATGGGCTCGGGCGGGCCTGCCCCGGGCCCGGGCGGGCCGTGACGGTGGGAGGATGGCGGCGAGACAAGTGGCAAGCTCTGATTGGGTGAAAGCGGCGGCGGACATGTCTGGCGGCGGAGTGGACATGTCCGACGCGCGGAGGAGGAAGATCTAGGGTTTATCTGCGCGAGGATTTCGGAGGGGAGCACCTTTTTGTAGGTAGAGGGAGCTAGGAGAGTCCAAATGAGGTTTGGTTTTCGGCCACACTATCGTGATCGAACGACCGAGAGGATGGAGGGGTTTGGATGGGTTATTGGGCCACTTTGGAGGGGTGTTGGGCTGCAACACACACGAGGCCTTTACGGTTCCCCGATTAACGGTTGGAGTATCAAACGGACTCCAAATGGCACGAAACTTGACAGGCGGTCTACCGGTGGTGTACTAAGGCCGCTTGGCAAATCTCGTTCCATTCAAAGAATTTTTAACACCTGCACATGAAAAGAGGCAAAAGGGGAACGCCGGATGACATAGGAGTGTCGGATTGCAAAACGGACAACGTGGAAAAAGCTCAGATGCATGAGACGAACATGGATGCAAATGCGATGCACATGATGACATGATATGGAATGCATGACATGGACAAAAGCAAAACAAAGACAAAACCCAACCACGAGGGAAAATCGTATCGCATCTCCGGAAAAGGCAAGAGTCGGAGTACGAATATGGAAAGTTGTATCCGGGGTGTTACAACACTCCACCACTACGAGAGGATCTCGTCCCGAGATCTAGGATGGCACCGTAGGGCAAAAAGGAAGAGGAAGATAAGAGGTAAAACTAAGTTGCTTCTTTGACAAATGAGTGAAACCAAAGAACCTTGAGATGTTGAACAAATTGAAAGAAAGAATGCAACAGAGATGAATGAACTTGAAAGCACTCCATTAGGAAAGAGGAACAAGGAAAAACAAATTTGGATAGCACTCCGGTTGAAAAGAGATACGAGACTTGATAAGATGAAAAGAACTTGAGCAGAGGGCACAACACTCCGGTTAAATGGATAAGCAAAGGAAAGAACATGATCTTGACAAAACAATATGATGGGTCGAAGAGAGCAACATCACAACGCCTCCGGAAGAAAGAATAGAAGATAGATCATTGGAAAGAAAGAAAGAATGAAGTAGAAAATGTCACTAACAGAAATGATAGATTGAATTGATATGAACAAGGAGACGAGAAACTTATTTCACTGGGAGGATAAATGAAGAACTTGGGTCATTTATAAGCACCATAATTAGCAACAATCCTTAGGGAAAGCTTTAGGTGAAATATAACCCAACATAATTCCAATGAAGAGATTGATGGGTTTAAATATCTCATTCTTGCGACTGAAGAATGATATATTACCACCTCAAAAGATAAGGGAGAACAATTGCACTCCGGAGTGCAAGATGAAGAAAACTTGAGCTCCTCTGAAAAGAATCTTGATGAGCACTTCGGGAAGGAATTAAGTCTTTGATGAACCATCATGTAGAGCCTCCATGAAGAACTCTGGTAACAAAAGGATGATAAAAAGAAAGGAAATTTGAAAACACAAGGTGAATCCTTGCGATGATTAAGATGGAGCTTCATGACGAGATAATGCAGAAAAACTTGGAACTCCGGAAAAGAAAGATGAACAAATGAAATCAAGAATTTTGATGAACCTCCAGAATAAGGAATTGAATTTACTCGATGAAACAAGAATAAGAATTACATTATGCTTATCCTTCACCAATTTAAATTGATGACAAGCAACAGATTTGGCATACTACTTATTCTCGTAGAAACGATTCAGGAGAGATACATCGTAATCTTGAGAAGGTCTTCAACGAACCACCGGTAGGACTGAAACAACGAATGAATTGATATGATAATGAAGGAAGAGAAATCTTGAACGAACCACCGTAAGAATTGAAAATGAACAAAGAAAAGATAAAGAAACACCGGGAAGAATTAGCAAATGAATGAAGATGCTTGAGAGAATTTAGATACAAGTGAACAAAGAGATCATGAACTGCCTAGAGAATACTTGCATGATGCACCGGTAAGATTTGGAGAACGAGAGCTGGAAGCTGGAATGAATAATTCTGAGATGATGGGCTCCGGAGAATCAAACTGAAAACACTCCTAAACTGTTCCGAATGGGTGAAAAGAATTTTCACAGTCGAGAACATTTAAGAGTGGATGGCATAATGCTAGAACCACGAATCTCCGAGAGAAGGGATAAGATTGAAGAGAGAAACTCTTCTTCGGTCTTCAAATGTTGAGAATGACGATGAGAAACACCACCATGAATTGTTGAGGCACTCCAGAAAAGAAAATTAGAAAGGTTGAACCAACGATGAAAAGAATTTGAAAGATCTTGGAGAAAGACATATGGCTAATGACAAACTCATTCTTACGTCAAACTTTGAAAGGATTTGAGGATAGCTCCGGAAAAATAGAAGAGTCAAGTAAGATCCTGGGAAAAGGCCTGTGGGTTAGGGCCCACTCAAAGATACACTGTCGAAAAGATTACTGAGGAGGAAATAATGCACCGGTTGATTTAAATGGCTTGAACAAGGTATCCACCTTGAAATAACTTGAACGGATTGAGAATGGAAAACGTGAATCTTCTGATAGATCTTCAGCACTCCAGAATAATTGAATAGAGAGGTGAACAATTAAGAGGTGCACCGGCATGGGAAAACATTTGAAATGAGTTAAGGGATATGATCAACACAAAAATCTTGAATTGAATCCACCGGAGGAGAAAGGGAACGAAGAATGATGAACTTGAAGCTCCATTAGAATCTTCATAAGAAACACCGGGTAAAACATTGAAAGAAAAGACTGAAGGGATTTCTCACAAATAAAAGGATACATGATTAAGAGATATGAATCCTTGAAGAAAAAGGGTGGGAGGGTGGGAAAACAAAGGCAACTTCGAGACGGATGAAACAAACAACATTGAGAAGACTTGAGTTGATCTTGCAGATGTTGAACTGATCGGATCCACTTGAAGAGAGACACACCGGTTCAAAAGAAATTGAGATGGCAACCTCGAAGATCAAGAAGGATTTGTATTCGCATAGGAATACGAGAACACCGCTTAGCAAAGGTATGGAAACAACATTTGACATTTAAGAAACTCGAATACCACAAATAAAAGAAAACAAAGGATTGTCTTGCAAAATAAGCCGGAACAAACATATGATAGATCCCATATCGTATCATGTGTCTGTTGGAAAGATATCCTACGAGCTACTTGAATTCCCACTTATAAACTCCCGAAACTTTTTGGTTATACAATCAGGTGTTGGGGATACAGGGGAAGCATAATATCTCACCCAAAACTAACAAATCCTACATCCAGCTGTATCCATCCTTCAACACATAACCAAGAAACCTTCGGAAATCATTTACCTCAACCTTCGAAAAGCATCCGTTATACGAGTTATGGCAATACTCCCGAACTCCTGCCCCAGTACTGGGTGGCGTCGAGGTTATCTCACCAACAACTGCATAAAAGAGATTTTCGATGTCGGCGAACTTACGTATTCCAGAACTGCAACGATAAAATTGTGACGACAACACCTCGGAGCTCAACTCCCCGGGACACTGCCACAACCCCTAAATTTCAGGAGGCACCAAGAACAATGTTCTCGTCACAAAACCATCAGAACGATTCCAAGATACCCGCGCGATCCTAAAAAAAATTCGTGAAATTTGAGGAGAGAAGAGTCAAAACTCTACGTCAGGAGGCCTCACGAGAGTGACGAAGGGACTAAGGAGTAAAAAGAATCCTACTCTCCGATATATATAATCCTATAAGACTCAAAACATTTTTATATACTCAACAACGCCAGCGATTCGATCAAGCAGGGGGCTCCTAAGTCGAGGATTGATACGTCTCCAACGTATCTACTTTTCCAAACACTTTTGCCCTTGTTTTGGACTCTAACTTGCATGATTTGGATGGAACTAACCCGGACTAACGCTGTTTTCAGCAGAATTACCATGGTGTTATTTATGTGCAGAAACAAACGTTCTCGGAATGACATGAAACTTCACGGAGCAACTTTTTGGAAAATATAAAAAATACCTGCAAAAGATGAAGGCCAGGGGGCCCACCACCTCTCCGCGAGGGTGGGGGCGCGCCCCCCTACCTCGTGGGCCCCCTAGTGCCTCTCCGACTCCAACTCCAACTCCATATATTGTGTTTCGGGGAGAAAAAAAATCAGAGAGAAGAATTCATCGCGTTTTACGATACGGAGCCGCCGCCAAGCCCTAAAACCTCTTGGGAGGGCTGATCTGGAGTCCGTTCGGGGCTCCGGAGAGGGGAATCCATCGCCATCATCATCATCAACCATCCTCCATCAACAATTTCATGATGCTCACCGTCGTGCGTGAGTAATTCCATCATAGGCTTGCTGGACGGTGATGGGTTGGACGAGATCTATCATGTAATCGAGTTAGTTTTGTTAGGGTTTGACCCCTAGTACCCACTATGTTCTGAGATTGATGTTGCTATGACTTTCCTAAGCTTAACGCTTGTCACTCGGGCCCGAGTGCCATGATTTAATATCTGAACCTATTATGTTTTCATCAATATATGAGTGTTCTTGATCCTATCTTGCAAGTCTATAGTCACCTATTATGTGTTATGATCCGTTAACCCCGAAGTGACAATAATCGGGATACTTACCGGTGATGACCGTAGTTTGAGGAGTTCATGTATTCACTATGTATTAATGCTTTGTTCCGGTACTTTATTAAAAGGAGGCCTTAATATCCCTTAGTTTCCGTAAGGACCCCGCTGCCACAGGAGGGTAGGACAAAAGATGTCATACAAGTTCTTTTCCATAAGCACGTATGACTATATTCGGAATACATGCCTACATTACATCAATGAACTGGAGCTAGTTCTGTGTCACCCCAGGTTATGACTGTTACATGATGAACCGCATCCGGCATAATTCTCTATCACTGATCCATTGCTTACGAGCTTTTCCTATATTGTTCTTCGCTTATTTACATTCCCGTTGCTATTGCTATCATCACTACAAAGTACCAAAATCATTACTTTTACTACCGTTACCTTTTGTTACCGTTACCACTACTATCATATTACTTTGCTACTAAATACTTTGCTGCAGATATTAAGTTTCCAGGTGTGGTTGAATTGACAACTCAGCTGCTAATACTTGAGAGTATTCTTTGGCTCCCCTTGTGTCGAATCAATAAATTTGGGTTGAATACTCTACCCTTGAAAACTGTTGCAATCCCCTATACTTGTGGGTTATCAAGACTATTTTCTGGCGCTGTTGCCGGGGAGCATAGCTTTATTCTTTGAGTCACTTGGGATTTATATCTGCCTATCATTATGAAGAACTTGAGAGATCCAAAAACCACGATTTTCCCTCAACTACGAGGGGAGGTAAGGAACTGCCATCTAGCTCTGCACTTGATTCACCTGGTGTTTTGAATAAGCTTGCGACGCCTAGACCTACTTCTGCTATTCGTTCTGATATGTCGCATGTTATTGATGATGCTACTTCTGCTATGCATGATACTTATGATGAAACTACTTCTATGCTTGATACTACTGTGCCACTTGGTGAATTTCTTGATGAACAACTTGCTAGGGCTAGAGAGATTGAAAATATTGAATTTGATAATACTTATGAAAGTGATGACGAAGAATCACTTGTTATTCCTGAGGGTTATGTCTTTGATCAAGAAGCTTCTTTAGCTATTTTAGCTTGCAAAGATAGATACGAACTTAAGAGGTTATTAGCTAAATGGAGCAAGCAATCTCTAAATGCTAGAATGAAACCTGACCCTCCTTTTGCTACTTCACCTATTTGTGTTACCGATAAGGATTAGGAATTCTCTGTTGATCCTGATATAATTACTTTAGTTGAATCTGATCCTTTTCATGGCTATGAATCTGAAATTGTTGTGGCACATCTTACTAAATTAAATGATATAGCCACCCTGTTCACTAAAGATGAGAGAACTCATTACTTCTATATCCTTAAAATATTTCCGTTCTCATTAAAGGGTGATGCTAAGATATGGTTTAATTCTCTTGATCCTGGTTGTGTGCGTAGTCCCCAGGATATGATTTATTACTTCTCTGCTAAATATTTCCCTACTCATAAGAAAGAAGCTGCTTTAAGGGATATATATAATTTTGTGCAAATTGAAGAAGAGAGTCTCCCACAAGCTTGGGGGAGGCTTCTCCAATTACTTAACGCTTTGCCTGATCATCCTCTTAAGAAAAATGAAATACTTGATATCTTTTATAATGGACTAACCGATGCTTCCAGAGATTACCTGGATAGTTGTGCTGGTTCTATTTTCAGGGAAAGAACACCTGATGAAGCTGAAATTCTATTGAATAATATGTTGACAAGTTGAAATCCAAAGAATCAACGTTATGATAAGAAAGACTTTGTTGCTAGGAAACACGGTAAAGAAAGAGAACCTTGGGTTCAGAAACCCATGCCTTTTCCTCCCAAACCATCCAAGAAAAAGGATGATGAGGATTTTGAGCGCTTTGCTGAAATGATTAGACCTATCTTTTTTGCGTATGCGATTAACTGATATGCTCAAAATGAATCCTTATGCTAAGTATATGAAAGAAATTGTTATAAATAAAATAAAGATACCGGAAGCTGAAATTTCCACCATGCTTCTAATTATACTTTTAAGGGTGGAATACCAAAGAAACTTGGAGATCCCGGTGTACCAACTATACCATGCTCCATTAAAAGAAACTATGTTAAAACTGCTTTATGTGATCTTGGAGCCGGTGTTAGTGTTATGCCTCTCTCTTTATATAGTAGACTTGATTTGAATAAGTTGACACCTACTGAAATATCTTTCCAAATGGCTGATAAATCAACTGCTATACCTGTCGGTATTTGTGAGGATGTGCCTGTTGTAGTTGCAAACGTTACTATTTTAATGGACTTTGTTATTCTTGATATTCCCGAGGACGATAGTATGTCTATTATTATTGGAAGACCCTTTTTGAATACTGCAGGGGCTGTTATTGATTGCACTAAAGGCAATGTCACTTTTCATGTTAATGGTAATGAGCATACGGTACACTTTTCGAGGAAACAACCTCAAGTTCATAGTATCAACTCTATTGGAAATGTTCCATCGATTATATTTGGAGGTTTTGAATTTCCTCTTCCTACTGTCAAGAAGGAATATGATATTCTTATTGTGGGGATGTGCATATCCCCGTTGAGGTAACATAGTGTTATTCGAAATTTCTCCGGTTCCATGTTATTCGGAATGAGTTCGTTAAGAAGACTTGATCAACCTTGTTAGTGGATTCCTTTTGATGATCATGAGATGGATGAAACTAGAAGGCATAACCTTTTGTACCCCAGTTTTACTTTCTGTTATTTATATTAAATAAAATAAAAATAAATATTTTTCTGTCTGTTATTTGATTATCCATGCAATATAAAAATACCCCGAAAATAAAAGTTCTCCAAATGCCCTGAAATTTAAATATGATTTTTTTGTAGAATATTTGAGAATATTTGGCACTGAGAACACAGCAGGGGGGTCAACCACCTGCCCACGAGGGTGGAGGGCGCGCCCTACCCCCTGGGCGCGCCCTACCCCCCTGCCTCATGGGCCCACGGCGGCCCTCCTCCACTTATCCTTTCACCCACACACTCCTTCTTCCTCCCCCAAACATGAATATCCAGCTCAAACCCGAGCCCAAGCTCGATTTGCTGCCATTTTCGATCTCCTTGCTCAAAGCACCTCTCACAAAACTGCTTGGGGAGATTGTTCCTTGGTATGTTACTCCTCCATTGGTCAAATTAGTTTTTGTTCTAGTGCTTTATTCATTGCAAATTTTTGTTGCTTAGGTGACCCTGTTCTTGAGCTTGCATGTCAAATTTATTCGTTCAAAAGTAGTTTTGATCCATGATATAGGCCCTAGGCACTTGTAGGAGTAGTTGCTATCAATATTATTGAGTTTGGTTTACTTTTATTTTGAAGTTACTAAAAAAATTCAGCATTTTTTAGAGGAAGAAAAATGCTTAGGAAAATGTTCCAAGGTAGTTCCTCAAGGAAGCAAGGACCCAGGCTTGCAATGCGTGATGCTGATGAAGAGCCACCAAGAGACGCTCCAGTGCGTCCTTGTGAGTGGCTTTCTGGAAATATTATGGATCGAGCAGGAATTGAAGAAGAATTCAACGCATATTTGCATAACACCAATCTTGTGAGCTTCAAGGAAGAGAAGTGCAGTCAATATCACAACCTCACCAGTACCTTTGTGAGGAGGTTTGAATTTTCAACTTCACGTAATTCTCCAACTATCCTGTTTGATCTTTATGAAAATTCTTATACTATGGACTTAGAGGACTTTACCACTGCTTGCAAACTTCCACAATGGGGTAGTATAAGGAATCCTCGCAAATCTGAATTTAGAGATTTTCTTGCTAGTATAACTGTGGGAGAATCTAGATATATAACACAAGCCACCATAGGGAGCATTCACTTTCCTGCTATACATTATTTTGCTCTCTTCATAGGTAGATGCATAAATGGTAAAGATGAAGCATGTCATATGTGTGCTCCTGACCTCAGTATTCTTAGGAGTGTTGTGTTAGGAGATCAATCTTATAATTTGGGAGCCATTGTTGCACATAGGTTGCATCTTAATAGATTTAATGGAGATTTCTTTGGAGGAATTTATGCAACCCGCATAGCTAATTTTCTTGGTATAGCCATACGCGAAGATGATATTGAATTACCTCCTGCTTACCTAGACTTTAATGCTATGGTTCACCACTAGTTGGTCGAAAGGAATGAATCACCTCTCCAGTATCGACTAATCTTTGACAGACGCCATGCTATCCATATTACTCTCCCTGCTCCTACCTTCTTTGATCATCAGGCAAAAGGAAGATATACTATTACTAGAGAGGAGGCATATGAGTACGAGAGGAGAGCGGAGGCCGCTCGTCGCCACGCTGTAGCTCAGGAGGCGATAGCCGCTCCATCTCAGTACGACCCCAACTATTATTATGGATATCCGCCAGGCCAGCCGTGGCCATAGATCAACTTAGGCCAAAAGCCTAAGCTTGGGGGAGTACGCATTTCCCACCGAAATTACATTCATGTTCACACACTCATTGCTAGATGTCGGTGCACATACTTTTTCATTTGTATCATCCATGCTAGTTCAATTTTATTTTTATGCTTTCTTCTTGTGTGTTTAATAAACCTTAAGAAAAACAAAAAAATTAGTTGTATCTTTTAATTAGTTTATTTTCCATGCTTGTAGTAGTAATTAAAAAGAAAACCCAAAAAGATTTCATGTTTTTTTTGCTTGTTGGGAGCTTTCCCGTGTAAATAGTTTTATTTCTTTTCTTTTCTTTGGGGGTCGATAGGAGAAGACCATGATTAAATTGTTGAAGTGGCTCTTGTATGCATACTTGTTGATCTGACAAAAGAGCCCATATTGCCTTGTCTTCTCCTGTTTATTGAATGCTTGCAGATTCCAGCGTAGTCCAATGCACGTGCACTATTATTATTATTCACATCATTCGGTCGTGCATGTGAAAGGCAATTATGATGATATACGATTGACTGACTGAGGTGAGAAAAGCTGGTATGAACTCGACCTCTTTTTTTTTTGTAAATATGATTAGATCACCATTCCTGATTTAACCTATTATGAATAAGCATGTTTGCAATGACAACTAGAGATCATAGTTTCTTATGCCATGCTTGATTAGCTATGAGTTATAATGGTTTACCTTGCGTGCCGACATGCTATTGAGATGGTTATGATGTGGTATGATAGGGTGGTATCCTCCTCTGAATGATTCAAGTGACTTGACTTGGCACATGTTCACGCATGTAGTTGAAAAAAATCAACATAGCCTTCACGATATTTATGTTCATGGTGGATTATATCCTACTCATGCTTGCATTCGGTGTTGATTAATTTTAATGCATGTTCATGACTATTGTCGCTCTCTAGTTGGTCGCTTCCCAGTCTTTTGCTAGCCTTCACCTGTACTAAGCGGGAATACTGCTTGTGCATCCAATCCTTTAAACCCCAAAGTTATTCCACATGAGTCCACTATACCTACCTATATACGGTATCTACCTGCCATTCCAAGTAAATTTGTATGTGCCAAACTCTAAACCTTCAAATAAATATCCTGTTTTGTATGCTCGAATAGCTCATGTATCAACTAGGGCTGTCTGTATCTTCCATGTTAGGCGGGTTATTCTCAAGAGGAGTGGACTCCGCTCCTCACTCATGAGATAAATGGCTGGTCACCGGAATGCCCAGTCCCATGCTTTATGCAAACTAAATCAAAATAATTGCAAACAAAAATCCCCCTGGGACTCTTGTTAGTTGGAGGCACTCGTTGTTTTGAGCAAGCCATGGATTGATGCTTGTTGGTGGAAGGGGGAGTATAAACTTTACCATTCTATTTGGGAACCGCCTATAATGTGTGTAGCATGGAAGATATCGCCATCTCTTGGTTGTTATGTTGACAATGAAAGTATACCGCTCAAAATATTATTCACCTCTGTTTCAAAACCAAGCTCTGGCACCTCTACAAATCCCTGCTTCCCTCTGCGAAGGGTCTATCTTATTAAAAAGCACCAGTTGGAGAGCACCGCTGTCATTTGCATTATTATTGTTAGTTTACATTGAGTATGACTTGACTGGATCTCTTTTACCATGAATTACAATGTCTAGTCAGTCCTTGGTCTTTACAGGTGCTCTGCATTTATGTTTTGCGGTCTCAGAAAGGGCTAGCGAGATACCACCTCGTTATATCATATTATGATTGTTTTGAGAAAGTGTTGTCATCCGAGATTTATTATTATCGCTCGCTAGTTGATTATGCTATTGATATGAGTAAATTTGAGACCTAAGCATTATTGCGAATATTGTTAGTTATAATCTTTGCTGAAAACTTGAATGCTGGCTTTACATATTTACAACAACAAGAGCAAATAGAGTTTGTAAAAGTTTTTCTTTATCACTTTCAGTTTGTCAACTGAATTGCTTGAGGATAAGCAAAGGTTTAAGCTTGGGGGAGTTGATACGTCTCAACGTATCTACTTTTCCAAACACTTTTTCCCTTGTTTTGGACTCTAACTTGCATGATTTGAATGGAACTATCCCGGACTGACGCTGTTTTCAGCAGAATTACCATGGTGTTATTTATGTGCAGAAACAAACATTCTCGGAATGACCTGAAACTTCACGGAGCATATTTTTGGAAAATATAAAAAATACCTCCAAAAGATGAAGGCCAGGGGGCCACCACCTCTCCACGAGGGTGGGGGGCGCGCCTGCCCCCCTAGGGTGCGCCCCCTACCTTGTGGGCCCCCTGGTGCCTCTCCGACTCCAACTCCAACTCCAACTCCATATATTGTGTTTCAGGGAGAAAAAAACCAGAGAGAATAATTCATCGCGTTTTACGATACGGAGCCGCTGCCAAGCCCTAAAACCTCTCGGGAGGGCTGATTTGGAGTCCGTTCGGGGCTCCGTAGAGGGGAATCCGTCGCCATCGTCATCATCAACCATCCTCCATCACCAATTTCATGATGCTCACCACCGTGCGTGAGTAATTCCATCATAGGCTTGCTGGACGGTGATGGGTTGGATGAGATCTATCATGTAATCGAGTTAGTTTTGTTACGGTATGATCCCTAGTATCCACTATGTTCTGAGATTGATGTTGCTATGACTTTGCTATGCTGAATGCTTGTCACTAGGGCCCGAGTGCCATGATTTCAGATCTGAACCTATTATGTTTTCATCAATATATGAGTGTTCTTGATCCCATCTTGCAAGTCTATAGTCAACTATTATGTGTTATGATCCGTTAACCCCGAAGTGACAATAATCAGGATACTTACCGGTGATGATCGTAGTTTGAGGAGTTCATGTATTCACTATGTGTTAATGCTTTGTTCCGGTACTCTATTAAAAGGGGCCTTAATATCCCTTAGTTTCTGTAAGGACCCCGCTGCCACGGGAGGGTAGGACAAAAGATGTCAAGCAAGTTCTTTTCCATAAGCACGTATGACTATATTCGGAATACATGCCTACACTACATCAATGAACTGGAGCTAGTTCTATGTCACCCTAGGTTATGACTGTTACATGATGAACCGCATCCGACATAATTCTCTATCACCGATCCATTGCCTATGAGCTTTTCCTATATTGTTCTTCGCTTATTTACATTCCCGTTGCTATTGCTATCATCACTACAAAATACCAAAAACATTACTTTTACTACTGTTACCTTTTGTTACCGTTACCACTACTATCATATTACTTTGCTACTAAATACTTTGCTGCAGATATTAAGTTTCCAGGTGTGGTTGAATTGACTACTCAGCTGCTAATACTTGAGAGTATTCTTTGGCTCCCCTTGTGTCGAATCAATAAATTTGGGTTGAATACTCTACCCTCGAAAACTGTTGCGATCCCCTATACTTGTGGGTTATCAAGACTATTTTCTGGTGCCATTGCCGAGGAGCATAGCTTTATTCTTTGAGTCACTTGGGATTTATATCTGCTTATCATTATGAAGAACTTGAGAGATCCAAAAACCAAGATTTTCCCTCAACTATGAGGGAAGGTAAGGAACTGCCATCTAGCTCTGCACTTGATTCACCTAGTGTTTTGAGTAAGTTTGCGACGCCTAGACTTGCTTCTGCTATTCGTTCTGATATGTCGCATGTTATTGATGATGCTACTTCTGCTATGCATGATACTTATGAGGAAACTACTTCTATGCTTGATACTACTGTGCCACTTGGTGAATTTTTTGATGAACAACTTGCTAGGGCTAGAGAGATTGAAAATATTGAATCTGATAATACTTATGAAAGTGATGATGAAGAATCACTTGTTATTCCTGAGGGTTATGTCTTTGATCAAGAAGCTTCTTTAGCTATTTTATCTTGCAAAGATAGATACGAACTTAAGAGGTTATTAGCTAAATGGAACAAGCAATCTCTACATGCTAGAATGAAACCTGACCCTGCTTTTGCTACTTCACCTATTTGTGTTACCGATAAGGATTAGGAATTCTCTGTTGATCCTGATATAATTACTTTAGTTGAATCTGATCCTTTTCATGGCTATGAATCTGAAACTGTTGTGGCACATCTTACTAAATTAAATGATATAGCCATCCTGTTCACTAAGGATGAGACAACTCGTTACTTCTATATCCTTAAAATATTTCCGTTCTCATTAAAGGGTGATGCTAAGATATGGTTTAATTCTCTTGATCCTGGTTGTGTGTGTAGTCCCCAGGATATGATTTATTACTTCTCTGCTAAATATTTCCCTGCTCATAAGAAACAAGCTTTTTTAAGGGATATATATAATTTTGTGCAAATTGAAGAAGAGAGCCTCCCACAAGCTTGGGGAGGCTTCTGCAATTACTTAACGCTTTGCCTGATCATCCTCTTAAGAAAAATGAAATACTTGATATCTTTTATAATTGACTAACCAATGCTTCCAGAGATTACCTGGATAGTTGTGCTGGTTCTGTTTTCAGGGAAAGAACACCGGATGAAGCTGAAATTCTATTGAATAATATGTTGACAAATGAAAATAATTGGACACCTTCGGAGCCAATTCCTGATCCTATTCCTAAACCAACTCCAAAGAAGAGGGGTATTCTATTTCTCAGTCCTGAAGATATGCAAGAGGCAAAGAAATCTATGAAAGAAAAAGGTATTAAAGCTCAAGATGTTAAGAATTTACCTCCTATTGAAGAAATACACGGTCTTAATTTACCGCCTATTGAAGAAACATATGATCTTAATCCATTACCTATTGGAGAAACTCATGGTCTTGATAACCCAACACAGGTAGTGAAGGTAAATTCTCTCTATAGATATGATAAAGCTGAAATCCCATTTACTAAGTTTGCTAGCCCATGCTTAGATGAGTTTGGTAAATTTATGGCTAAGCAAGAAGACTTTAATGCTTATTTTGGTAGACAATTGAAATACAATTCAAATATGCTAGAACACCTGGGTGATTATATGGCCAATGTCAAAGGTGAACTTAAACTTATTAGTAAACACGCTTCTATGGTTACCACTCAAGTACAACAAGTACTTAAAGCTCAAAATGATTTGCTCAATGAATTGAATAGTAAGAATAATGATAATGTTGTTAGAGTGGCTATTAGAACTAGTAAAATGACTCGGGAACCTTTGTATCATGAAGGCCACCCTAAGAGAATTGAGCAAGATTCTCAGAGAAATAATATAGATGCACCTAGTCCTTCTAAAAGGAAGAAAAAGAAAAATGATAGGACTTTGCATGCTTCTAGTGAACCTGTTATTGAACCACCTGAGAATCCAAATGATATTTCTATTTCTGATGCTGAAACCCAATCTGGTAATGAACCTGAAACTAGTGTTAATTATAATGTTCATGATGATGCTCAACCGAGTAATGATAATGATATAGAAATTGAACCTGCTGTTGATCTTGATAACCCACAATCAAAGAATCAATGTTACGATAAGAAAGACTTTGTTGCTAGGAAACACGGTAAAGAAAGAGAACCTTGGGTTTAGAAACCCATGCCTTTTCCTCCCAAACCATCCAAGAAAAAGGATGATGAGGATTTTGAGCGCTTTGCTGAAATGATTAGACCTATCTTTTTGCGTATGTGATTAACTGATATGCTCAAAATGAATCTTTATGCTAAGTATATGAAAGAAATTGTTATAAATAAAATAAAGATACCGGAAGCTGAAATTTCCACCATGCTTCTAATTATACTTCTAAGGGTGGAATACCAAAGAAACTTGGAGATCCCGGTGTACCAACTATACCATGCTCCATTAAAAGAAACTATGTTAAAACTACTTTATGTGATCTTGGAGCCGGTGTTAGTGTTATGCCTCTCTCTTTATATAGTAGACTTAATTTGAATAAGTTGACACCTACTGAAATATCTTTGCAAATGGCTGATAAATCAACTGCTATACCTATCGGTATTTGTGAGGATGTGCCTGTTGTAGTTGCAAATGTTACTATTTTAACGGACTTTGTTATTCTTGATATTCCTGAGGACGATAGTATGTCTATTATTCTTGGAAGACCCTTTTTGAATACTGCAGAGGCTGTTATTGATTGCACTAAAGGCAATGCCACTTTTCATGTTAATGGTAATGAGCATACGGTACACTTTCCGAGGAAACAACCTCAAGTTCATAGTATCAACTCTATTGGAAATGTTCCATCGATTATATTTGGAGGTTTTGAATTTCCTCTTCCTACTATCAAGAAGAAATATGATATTCTTATTGTGGGGATGTGCATATCCCCGTTGAGGTAACATAGTGTTATTCGAAATTTCTCCGGTTCCATGTTATTCGGAATGAGTTCGTTAAGAAGACTTGATCAACCTTGTTAGTGGATTCCTTTTGATGATCATGAGAAGGATGAAACTAGAAGGCATAACCTTCTGTGCCCCACTTTTACTTTCTGTTATTTATATTAAATAAAATAAAAATAAATATTTTTCTGTCTGTTATCTGATTATCCGTGCAATATAAAAATACCCCGAAAATAAAAGTTCTCCAAATGCCCTGAAATTTAAATATGATTTTTTTTCTAGAATATTTGAGAATATTTGGCACTGAGAACACAGTAGGGGGGTCAACCACCTGCCCACGAGGGTGGAGGGCGTGCCCTACCCCCTGGGCGCGCCCTACCCCCTGCCTCATGGGCCCACGGTAGCCCTCCTCCACTTATCCTTTCACCCACACACTCCTTCTTCCTCCCCTAAACACGAATATCCAGCTCAAACCTGTCGGATTTTGGGTTCCGGCAGACCCTTAAGGTTCAAACACTGGGGTGCGCGCGGAGATTACGCCTTCTACCTCTCCGTCTCGCAAAGATCTAGACTACCGACAGAACTACACAAGAGACACAAGGTTTATACTGGTTCGGGCCACCGTTGTGGTGTAATACCCTACTCCAGTGTGTGGTGGGTGGATTGCCTCTTGGGGCTGATGATGATGAACAATACAAGGAAGAACAGCCTCGCGAGGGTCTATTCTTGGATGGGGCGATGAACTGCTGGGAGGAGTTCAGCCACCTTTCTCTTTCTCTCTCTCTCTCTCACTCACTGCCTTACTCTTACTTGCCGGCCCCCTTGCTGTGTGGGTGGCTGGTCCTATTTATAGAGGCCCTGGTCCTCTTCCCAAATATTGAGCGGGAAGGGAGCCAACAATGGCGGGCTAATTTGAAGGGGGACAGCAAGTATCAACTATCCTCACAAAAGCAGTCTTCGCCTGCGCAAAGCTCTGGTGATGACGCCGTATTGGGATCCACGGTGACCTCCGTCTCGTAGTCCTCCTGGTCTTGGTCTCGTTGCACCGAAATGGAAACCTTTGCCTGATGCCTCGGTACTCCGCGGCTGCGCTTGCTCCCTTTGCACCAAAGAGGAAAGGAGGACGCTGCGCGGGCTGGCACCCGCCTGGCGCCCTGACTCGTCATGGCTTGCGTCACGGGCACCTCGCGAGGTACCCCGCCTTGGTTTCTCCGCCTCCTCGTGAGCCAGCCTGACGAGGCCGCGCCTGAGGAAGCTCCACGTCGTCCGCCTCGTGAGTCTTGGCCCCTCGCGAGGGTCTTGAGTCTTGTGTTGGTGAAGATGGGCCGTGTCGGGCCCCCTTTGAGCCACGCTGCAGGCCGCAGGCAAGCAAGTCTGGGGACCCCCGTTCCCAGAACGCCGACAGTAGCCCCCGGGCCCAAGGCGCGCCCGGACTTGGCCGTGCTGAGAGGCGAAAGGGCAAGGGCGAAGCGCCGCGGGCCCTAACAGCTTGCGGCCTTGGGCGCCGCGTGGCAGTTGATGGGACGTGGGCGTCTCCGCTTCCCCACGTCGCCTTGGTGATCGCGCGAGTTGGACAAGTCCCTGCATGCAAATCGTGTCATGATTACCTGTGATCATGGAGGCCGGCGGTTGGCCTTCACCGGCTATAAGTACGGAACTGCGCGTTCCCTTCCAGTCCATCCCTCCTTGTTTCTCCTTCTTCCCGATCCTTGCTCCGTCTTGCCGCGATGGCTCCGATCCGCCGGTTCTCTGCAGCGGAGAAGGGAAAGGCCCCTCGAGAGGGACCAGACCCGCTCCCGCCGAAGAAACGGCTCGCCCTCTGCGGCCGGGACAAGGAGGACCGTCAGGTGGCGTCGAGGCCTTGGTGCGAGCGGGCTCCATCGGGGTTCCTTCTTCCCTTGTATGCCCACGTCGAGGGCCTCGAGGGGGTCGATGCCAGTCCCCGCGGTCAGCACCGTCATCGGCGCCGACGGGTCACGAAGGCGTGGGTTGTTCCAACTGGGGTCCACGCCGAGGGCTCCTCCCAAGAGTTCGTGCTCCATGTCGCCATTCCTCTCCAGTCTTGGATCCGTCTGCCTCCCTTCGTCGCCTCCATCATCCCGTCGGAGGAGCCTCTGGAGCTCTGGCTGCAGCACGCCGGCTGCAGCACCCTCGCGACCGAGGCAGAGGTCGCGGTCGTTGCCCCGAGCGAGGTCTACATGACTCGTGGCTGGAGAGAGATCGCCCGGGTTTGCAGGGTAAGGGGCGTCTTCGCGGTCCACTTGGAGTATGATGGCGCTTCGGTGATGTTCTTCAAGGTCTTCGACGCGGATGGGCGCCGGCTAGAGTGTTGCCCCGGGAGAGGTGGCCAAGACCTCGCCATGGTGAGGGCTAGGCCCGTCGACCGCTCCCTTGGCGGCTCTGCAGGCGACGGAGGCGCCGGGGGATCCAGCGACACCAGCGATATCTTCACGACTCCGGCGATGAGTGACGACAGCTACAAGCCCACGAGCCGGCGCCGCTCCTGGAGCAGGGCGGGCTCGTCTGGCCGTCGCCGACTCTGATCTGGATGGGGTTGGCGCCGGCGCTCGACGGCCCACTATTGATGATGGCATCTTTTGCAGGAGCGCGTTTAGTTAGCATCCTTTAGGATCCGTTCCCTGCGAGGAATCAAAATGCGCCCCATGGGGGCTTGTAAGGTGCCTGTAATCCTGTTTGTTAATACATAACCCTTGCTGTAGAGCTGTGCAAGT
Source organism: Triticum dicoccoides (assembly GCF_002162155.2). NCBI lineage: Eukaryota > Viridiplantae > Streptophyta > Magnoliopsida > Poales > Poaceae > Triticum > Triticum dicoccoides. The sequence goes on along the minus strand of NC_041386.1, from coordinate 480,660,938 downwards.
TGCTGATTCCGTCTTAGCTCAGTTCTCCCTTTCGAACCTCGCGAGGGCTGGGTGCTTTGCGCCGACAGGTCCCAGTCCCAAGGCGGCGTCAGCCATCGCTGGTATGCCAGGTCGCGATGCCGTCGTCAAGGCCAGGAGGTGAGCGACCCGGGGTCCGGTAAGAGCCCCTGAGTCGCGATGCTCAGGAGGTCCCCTTTGGCGCCCAAGCAGCCGTCGCTCGGTGAGAAAGGAGAGCGGCGTCGCTGACACGGAATTGCATGAGGTGCGGGGGTAGTGCTACGATAGCCGGTGCTTTTGGGCGGTGACTTATCTCGAGAGTCGGGGATCATTCCTGGTGTGTCGTCGGGTCCGTGCGTCGGCAGGAGCGGAATCGCTCGGCGAGGTCCTCGCGTGCCCCTTCTCCCCCGCCTTTGCTCCCCTTTCTGCTCTACGTCCTTGGGTCCCGGCCCCCGAGCTAGTCTCAGCCGTCGCTGGTATGCCAGGTCGCGATGCCGTGGTCAAGGCCAGAGGGTGAGGGCTGGAGAGCCAGTAGGAGCCCTGAGTCGCGATGCTCAGGCACCCCCCCCTTTAACGTGCAAGCGGTTCGCGTGGTCGAGAGTGAAAGGAACGCCGCGAGGGCCTTGCCTGCCGCAACTCCCTTAGGGGATCCTGTAAACTCATCATAGAAGGAAGAAAAGGTTGCCATGACAACTATCAGTCTGCCGTTAGTTGCTTCCGAGGGGAGGTGAGGCACTGGAGGCTTGACGAGGTGGCGCCATGCGGGGCTGCCGCGGCCAGAGCTCAGCCATTCAGGTTTGTCGGCGTTGCAGGGACGGACCCATGCGCAAGCGTCGTGCCATTGTGGGAGCAATTCCGTTGGTTGGCGTCAGTTGAGCAGGCAACTAGATCAAACACGTTAGCCGCGAAGGAGAGGATTCATTCAAATAGATGCTGGGAAGGTAGACATTGCTGGATCGGGACCAAGCGACTTGGGGGTGATGCAGCCCGAGGGGCGCCCCCAACAAAGCAAGCTAACGACATGAAATAAAAGGGATACATACCGCAGGGACGGACCCACGCGGCCTGGGAACGATGCAGCCCTGGGAGGGTGCTCCCAGCTGGAAATGAAACTTGTAAGATGTCACCTGCGGGTGTCGAGGGCGAAGGGGTGTTGGTGCAGCAGACTCGGTAGGCCGCGGAAGCCGATCCTCACGAGCCCCCAGGCCCAGGGGCCTCGGGAGGCTCTGGAGGCACTGGTAGCTCTTCGCGAATCATCTCCATCTCCGCCAAGGCTGTGGATCGCCTGTCCTCTTGAGCCTCCACGATGCCCCTCATAAGGCGCTGGCACGTTGTAACCACGCTCGGCAAGCCGTAAGGCACGCGAACGTAGCTGTGGGGCGGCCCCCTGTAGCGTCCCACTCGCGAGGGCCAGAGGCGCCCCATCGTGGCGGCTTGGTTGAGCCCTGGTACGTCGATGCAGATGCGCAGCCTACCATCCTTGCCTGGATGGGGAGCCACAGCCGGTAGACGGCGGCAACCTCTCATGATTCCTGATTCCTGTAGTTCTTGAATGGCCTTGCCGACGAACTCCTGCGGGTCTGACCTTCCTTGCCTTGGTCCTTCTTGAGGGAAACGTGCTTCGAAACACGCCTCCATGTGGTGCCCAAGCGCCTCCCTCATGACCCTGGCCAGGTCGGTGGCCCTCCAGGGAGAGCCCCCGAGCCCTGCCTGAGGAGGGCGCCGGGTGCACTTTCCTATGCAATGGAAGGAGGTTTCCCCTGGGCAGACGCAGGCCCTGAGGGGCCCGCCTCCCGAGGGGCCGGTCCGGACAATGTCTTCTTCTTCTTGGAGGTGGTCTCGGGAAGCCTCCTGCTTCCATGATTCGGGTGCTCCCGTGTCGCAGCCTGAAAGGCTCGCTCCAGGGAACACACTGCATCCTTCTCTTCACAAAGCACCGTGATGACTCCGCCACTTCCTGGCATCTTGAGGACGTTGTAGCCATGCTGAGTCACGACCATGAACTTGGCCAGCGCTGGGTACCCGAGGATGGCGTTGTACGACAGGCGGATGTGGGCGACATCGAAGTTGATGAGCTCGGTGCGGTAGTTGTCGCGTGCCCCGAAGGTGACAGGGAGGCGGACCTGCCCAATCGGGACCGTGGAGCCATCGGTGACTCCGGAGAAGGGCTTGGTTGGCTGAAGCTGGTCATAAGGCACATGGAGATTGTTGAACGTTTCCACGGACAGGATGTTGAGCCCTGCCCCACAATCGATGAGGGTCTTGGTGACCAGTACATTGCTAATGACTGGGGAGAAAAGCATCGGGAGGACTCCGGCTGTGGCCGAACACTTGAGTTGATCCGCTGAGCTGAATGTGATGGCGCATGCCGACCACCTGAGAGGGCGCGTTGCTTCAAGCCTGGGGAGGACTGCGTTCACTTCGCGGGCAAACTGCTTGAAGATGCGTTGGGAGGCTGGGGCTTGTGCTCCGCCCAGGATGCAGGTGATTGCGCGTGGCTCCTGGAAGCCCCCAGGCCCTTCGTCTCGATGGCGGTCCTCGTTTCTCCTTGGCTGAGGCGGCAGTGGAGGGAGGCCTGCGTTGCCCTATGGGCGATCCTCATGAGGCTGATCCCTCCAGTCCCCCTCGCGAAGCAGGTCTCGCCAGCGATCCTCGCGAGGTTGATCACGCCACCCTTGGCGCGGGCGCGGTCTTCCCAGCGTCCTGCATTTCTTCCTCCTCCTTGGTCGTAGCCCCGATTGGCGCGTTCGGGACGACGGTCGATCCTTCCTTCTCGCATGGCACGGAGTTCTTGGCATTCGTTGGTGTTGTGCGTGTGGAGGTCGTGGTACACACAGTACCGACCGCCCCGGGAGGACTCAGGCTGATCTTTGCCCCGCTTGGTGTCTGGTTCTGTCACGAGCACGGCAGCCCCCTTGCGCTTCACGTCCTTGGCCTTGGGCTTCTTCTCTTCTGGGTCTGCCGCAGGCAGCTCGAGGAGGGAGAGGCGTCCCTCCTCAGCCCTGGTGCACTTGGTCGCCAAGTTGAACAGCTCCAGGGAGGTGCACAAGTCTTCATGCATCGCCAGCTCCTCCTTCATCTTGACGTCGTGCACACCATCGGAGAAGGCCGAGATGATGGCCTCCTCGGACACCTTGGGGATCTTGAGGCACGCGTTGTTGAAGCGCTGGATGTACTTTTGCAGGGTCTCCCCGGGTTGTTTCTTGATGCGGCGCATGTCGCTCACGGCGGGTGGCCGGTCGCGAGTACCTTGGAAGTTGGCGATGAAGCGGGTGCGCATCTAGTCCCAGGAAGAGATCGTGCCTGGAGCCAGATTCAGGAGTCAGGTGCGAGCTCCTTCCTTGAGCGCCATGGGAAACCAGTTCGCCATGACCTTCTCGTCCCCGCTGGAAGCTTCGATGCCCAGCTCATAGAGCTGGAGGAACTCAGCAGGGTCAGTCGTGCCATCGTAACGAGGAGGCAGGTCTGGCTTGAACTTGCTGGGCCACGCGACGCTACGCAGCTCGGTGGTGTAGGCACGGCAGCCTGCGGTGGCCATGAAAGGCTTCGGCTGGTGGAGAGCTCGGTCTTGAGGGTCCCCACGCACTGCAGCTAGGAGCAGCGCGGGGTCTTGGCATGCCGGAGCCGGAACAGGGTCGCGGCGTGCCGGAGCAGGGAGCGCCCGGGCAGCTCCTTGCGGGCGAGGGACTTCTTGGCAGCTCCGTTCTTGCTACGCTGGCACCTGACGGAGCGGGTTCCGCCCAGGGGCCACGCGCCTTGGAGCCATGGCATCTTCTTGGAGAGGAGGCGGCTGGTACGCCCCCGGAGCTTCGTTGCCCGCGCGGGGCGGGGTGCGGCGCGGCGGAACGGATGGTGCGGGAGAGCCCCCCGCGGCACGGACGAGCTCGGCGACGTGGTCGAGCCACTCTTCGTAGACGTCATCGACTGGACGGTAGCGCAGGAGCTCGTTTGCCGCGATGAGCGCAGCTCGAGCCTCCAAGGGTGCGCGGAGCGCGCGGGATGAAGAAACAGCTGGTCTGAGCGATGGAGTAGCGGTGCGGCCGTCTTGCCACACGAATGGATGCTGAGACGACGCTTGCTGCTCGCCCCCCGCCGGGCCGGTGGCGGCGTTGATGGCGGGTGACGGGGAACGACGAGGACGTCCGCCGACGGGCGCCATCTGGGCGACACAGGAAGCGATGGCGGCCCGGCGCTCAGCGCGGGCCCGACGAGCGTCGGACATGGATGCGACGGTAGGAGGAGAACGGGGCGGTGGAAGACGAATTCCGGCGCACCCCTGCCTGGCGCGCCAAATGTCGGATTTCGGGTTCCGGCAGACCCTTAAGGTTCGAACACTGGGGTGCGCGCGGAGATTACGCCTTCTACCTCTCCGTCTCGCAAAGATCTAGACTACCGAAAGAACTGCACAAGAGACACAAGGTTTATACTGGTTCGGGCCACTGTTGTGGTGTAATACCCTACTCCAGTGTGTGGTGGGTGGATTGCCTCTTGGGGCTGATGATGATGAACAATACAAGGAAGAACAGCCTCGCGAGGGTCTATTCTTGGATGGGGCGATGAACTGCTGGGAGGAGTTCAGCCACCTTTCTCTCTCTCTCACTCTCTCTCACTCACTGCCTTACTCTTACTTGCCGGCCCCCTTGCTGTGTGGGTGGCTGGTCCTATTTATAGAGGCCCTGGTCCTCTTCCCAAATATTGAGCAGGAAGGGAGCCAACAATGGCGGGCTAATTTGAAGGGGGACAGCAAGTATCAACTATCCTGACAAAAGCAGTCTTCGCCTGCGCAAAGCTCTGGTGATGACGCCGTCTTGGGATCCACGGTGACCTCCATCTCGTAGTCCTCCTAGTCTTGGTCTCGTTGCACCGAAATGGCAACCTTTGCCTGATGCCTCGGTACTCCGCGGCTGCGCTTGCTCCCTTTGCACCAAAGAGGAAAGGAGGACGCTGCACGGGCTGGCACCCGCCTGGCGCCCTGAGTCGTCATGGCTTGCGTCACGGGCACCTCGCGAGGTACCTCGCCTTGGTTTCTCCGCCTCCTCGTGAGCCAGCCTGACGAGGCCGCGCCTGAGGAAGCTCCACGTCGTCTGCCTCGCGAGGGTCTTGAGTCTTGTGTTGGTGAAGATGGGCCATGCCGGGCCCCCTTTGAGCCACGCTGCAAGCCGCAGGCAGGCAAGTCTGGGGACCCCCGTTCCCAGAACGCCGACAAAACCCGAGCCCAAGCTCGTTTTGCTGCCATTTTCGATCTCCTTGCTCAAAGCACCTCCCACAAAACTGCTCTGGGAGATTGTTCCTTGGTATGTGACTCCTCCATTGGTCCAATTAGTTTAAGTTCTAGTGCTTTATTCATTGCAAATTTTTGCTGCTTAGGTGACCCTGTTCTTGAGCTTGCATGTCAAATTTATTCGGTCAAAAGTAGTTTTGATCCATGATATTGTCCCTAGGCACTTGTAGGAGTAGTTGCTATCAATATTATTGAGTTTTGTTTACTTTTATTTTGAAGTTACTAAAAAAATTCAGAATTTTTTAGAGGAAGAAAAATGCTTAGGAAAATGTTCCAAGGTGGTTCCTCAAGGAAGCAAGGACCCAGGCTTGCAATGTGTGATGCTGATGAAGAGCCACCAAGAGACGCTCCAGTGCATCCTTGTGAGTGGCTTTCTGGAATTATGGATCGAGCAGGAATTAAAGAAGAATTCAATGCATATTTGCATAACGCCAATCTTGTGAGCTTCGAGGAAGAGAAGTGCAGCAGTATCACAACCTCACCAGTACCTTTGTGAGGAGGTTTGAATTTTCAACTTCAGGCAATTCTCCAACTGTCCTGTTTGATCTTTATGAAAATTCTTATACTATGAACTTAGAGGACTTTACCACTGCTTGCAAACTTCCACAATGTGGTATTATAAGGGATCCTCGCAAATCTGAATTTAGAGATTTTCTTGCTATTATAACTGTGGGAGAATCTAGAGATATAACACAAGCCACCATAGGGAGCATTCACTTTCCTGCTATACATTATTTTGCTCTCTTCATAGGTAGATGCATAAATGGTAAAGATGAAGCATGTCATATGTGTGTTCCTGACCTCAGTATTCTTAGGAGTTCTGTGTTAGGAGGTAAATCTTATAATTTGGGAGCCATTGTTGCACATAGGTTGCATCTTAATAGATTTAATGGAGATTTCTTTGGAGGAATTTATGCAACCCGCATAGCTAATTTTCTTGGTATAGCCATACGCGAAGATGATATTGAATTACCTCCTGCTTATCGAGACTTTAATGCTATGGTTCACCACCAGTTTGTCGAAAGGAATGAATCACCTCTCCAGTATCGACTAATCTTTGACAGACGTCGTGCTGTCCATATTACTCTCCCGGCTCCTACCTTCTTTGATCATCAGGCAAAAGGAAGATATACTATTACCAGAGAGGAGGCATATGAGTACGAGAGGAGAGCGGAGGCCGCTCGTCGCCACGCTGCAGCTCAGGAGGCGATAGCCGCTCCATCTCAGTACGACCCCAACTATTATTATGGATATCCGCCAGGCCAGCCGTGGCCATAGACCAACTTAGGCCAAAAGCCTAAGCTTGGGGGAGTACGTATTTCCCACCGACATTACATTCATGTTCACACACTCATTGGTAGATGTTACTTTTTCATTTGTATCATCCATGCTAGTTCAATTTTCTTTTTATGCTTTCTTCTTGTGTGTTTAATAAACCTTAAGAAAAAAATTAGTTGTAGCTTTTAATTAGTTTACTTTCCATGCTTGTAGTAGTAATTAAAAAGAAAACCCAAAAAGATTTCATGTTCTTTTTTTGCTTGTTGGGAGCTTTCCCGTGTAAATAGTTTTATTTCTTTTCTTTTCTTTGGGGGTCGATAGGAGAAGACCATGATTAAATTGTTGATCTGACAAAAGAGCCCATATTGCCTTGTCTTCTCTTGTTTATTGAATGCTTGCAGATTCCAGCTTAGTCCAATGCACGTGCACTATTATTATTATTCACATCGTTTGGTCGTGCAAGTGAAAGGCAACTACGATGATATATGATGGACTGACTGAGATGAGAAAAGCTGGTATGAACTCGACCTCTTTTGTTTTTGTAAATATGATTAGTTCATCATTCCTGATTTAGCCTATTATGAATAAGCATGTTTGCAATGACAACTAGAGATCATAGTTTCTTATGCCATGCTTGATTAGCTATGAGTTATAATGGTTTACCGTGCGTGCCAACATGCTATTTAGATGGTTATGATGTGGTATGATAGGGTGGTATCCTCCTCTGAATGATTCAAGTGACTTGACTTGGCACATGTTCACGCATGTAGTTGAAACAAAATTAACATAGCCTTCATGATATTTATGTTCATGGTGGATTATATCCTACTCATGCTTGCATCCAAATGAGTCCACTATACCTACCTATATACGGTACCTACCTGCCATTCCAAGTAAATTTGTATGTGCCAAACTCTAAACCTTCAAATAAATATCCTGTTTTGTATGCTCGAATAGCTCATGTATCAACTAGGGATGTCTGTATCTTCCATGTTAGGTGGGTTATTCTCAAGATGAGTGGACTCCGCTCCTCACTCACAAGATAAATGGCTGGTCACCGGGATGCCCAGTCCCATGCTTTATGCAAACTAAATCAAAATAATTGCGAACAAAACTCCCCCTGGGACTCTTGTTAGTTGGAGGCACTTGTTGTTTCGAGCAAGCCATGGATTGATGCTTGTTGGTGGAAGGGGGAGTATAAACTTTACCATTCTGTTTGGGAACCGCCTGAAGATATCGCCATCTCTTGGTTGTTATGTTGACAATGAAAGTATACCGCTCAAAATATTATTCACCTCTGTTTCAAAACCAAGCTCTCGCACCTCTACAAATCCCCGCTTCCCTCTGCGAAGGGCCTATCTTATTAAAAAGCACCAGTTGGAGAGCACCGCTTTCATTTGCATTCATTATTGTTAGTTTACATTGAGTATGACTTGGCTGGATCTCTTTTACCATGAATTACAATGTCTAGTCAGTCCTTGGTCTTTAAAGGTGCTCTGCATTTATGTTTTGCGGTCTCAGGAAGGGCTAGCGAGATACCACCTTGTTATATCATATTATGATAGTTTTGAGAAAGTGTTGTCATCCGAGATTTTTTATTATCGCTCGCTAGTTGATTATGCTATTGATATGAGTAAATTTGAGACCTAAGTATTATTGCGAATATGGTTAGTTATAATCTTTGCTGAAAACTTGAATGCTGGCTTTACATATTTACAACAACAAGAGCAAATAGAGTTTGTAAAAGTTTTTCTTTATCACTTTCAGTTTGTCAACTGAATTGCTTGAGGATAAGCAAAGGTTTAAGCTTGGGGGAGTTGATACGTCTCCAACGTATCTACTTTTCCAAACACTTTTGCCCTTGTTTTGTACTCTAACTTGCATGATTTGAATGGAACTAACCCGGACTGACGCTGTTTTCAGTAAAATTACCATGGTGTTATTTATGTGCAGAAACAAACGTTCTCGGAATTACCTGAAACTTCACGGAGCAACTTTTTGGAAAATATAAAAAATACCTGCAAAAGATGAAGGCCAGGGGGGCCACCACCTCTCCACGAGGGTGGGGGCGCGCCTGCCCCCCTAGGGCGCGCCCCCTACCTTGTGGGCCCCCTGGTGCCTCTCCGACTCCAACTCCAACTCCATATATTGTGTTTCAGGGAGAAAAAAAACCATAGAGAATAATTCATCGCGTTTTATGATACGGAGCCGCTGCCAAGCCCTAAAACCTCTCGGGAGGGCTGATCTGGAGTCCGTTCAGGGCTCTGGAGAGGGGAATCCGTCGCCATCATCATCATCAACCATCCTCCATCACCAATTTCATGATGCTCACTGCCATGCGTGAGTAATTCCATCATAGGCTTGCTGGACAGTGATGGGTTGGATGAGATCTATCATGTAATCGAGTTAGTTTTGTTAGGTTTTGATCCCTAGTATCCACTATGTTCTGAGATTGATGTTGCTATGACTTTGCTATGCTGAATGCTTGTCACCCTAGGTTACATCAATGAACTGGAGCTAGTTCTATGTCACCCTAGGTTATGACTGTTACATGATGAACCGCATCCGACATAATTCTCTATGACCGATCCATTGCCTATGAGCTTTTCCTATATTGTTCTTCGCTTATTAACTTTCCCGTTGCTATTGTTATCATCACTACAAAATACCAAAAACATTACTTTTACTACTGTTACCTTTTGTTACCGTTACCACTACTATCATATTACTTTGCTACTAAATACTTTGCTGCAGATATTAAGTTTCTAGGTGTGGTTGAATTGACAACTCAGTTGCTAATACTTGAGAGTATTCTTTGGCTCCCCTTGTGTCGAATCAATAAATTTGGGTTGAATACTTTACCCTTGAAAACTATTGTGATCCCCTATACTTGTGGGTTATCAGGGATGGCTCTGATTACCAACTTGTAACACCTACGATGCGGCTATATCTCCCATGTGTCGGAGCACGACTTAGAGGCATAACCGCATAGTAGGCATGTCGCAAGAGGGGTAATCTTTACACATCCCATGTACTGAATATGAAAGGGATAGAGAGTTGGCTTACAATTGCCACTTCACACAATGCATAAATATAACAATACATCATCCAGAATACAATCAAGGTCTGACAATGGAACCAAATAAAGAAAGACAACCCCAAATGCAAAGATCCCCGATCTCCCCAACTGGGCTCCTCTACTGATTGTCCGGAAAGTAAACATAGTAACGTCCCGAATCCTCGTCGAACTCCCACTTGAGATTGGTAGCGTCCCCTGCACTAACATCATCGGCACCTGCATATGGTTTTGGAAGTAATCTGTGAGCCACGGGGACTCAGCAATCTCACACCCTCATGATCAAGACTATTTAAGCTTATGGGTAGGAAAAGGTAGTGAGGTGGAGCTGCAGCACTAAGCATATATGGTGGCTAACATACGCAAATAAGAGCGAGAAGAGAAGCAAAGCACGGCTGTGAACTAGAAGTGATCCTGAAACTACTTACGTTCAAGCATAACACGAGACCGTGTTCTCTTCCTGGACTCCGCTGGAAAGAGACCATCACGGCTACACATGCGGTTGATTCATTTTTAATTAAGTTAAGTGTCAAGTTCTCTACAACCGGACATTAACAAATTCCCATTTGCCCATAACCGCGGGCACAGCTTTCGAAAGTTCAAAACCCTGCAGGGGTGTCCCAACTTAGCCCATCACAAGCTCTCACGGTCAACGAAGGATATTCCTTCTCCCAAGAAGACCCGATCAGGCTCGGAATCCCAGTTACAAGACATTTCGACAATGGTAAAACAAGACCAGCAAAACCACCCGTTGTGCCAACAAATCCCGATAGGAGCTGCGCATATCTTGTTCTCAGGGCAAACCGGATAAGCTAAGCGTACAGGAGCCAACGTAACCCAAGTTTCCAAGGGATGGCCATGCACGGTGCTCTAGTTTGGACCAACACTCAAAGGAGCACTGGCCCGAGGGTTTAAAATAAAGATGACCCTTGAGTCTGCAGAACCCAAGGGAAAAAGGCTTAGGTGGCAAATGGTAAAACCAAGGTTGGGCCTTGCTGGAGGAGTTTTATTCAAAGCGAACTATCAAGGGGTTCCCATTATAACCCAACCACGTAAGGAACGCAAAATCAAGGAACATAACACCAGTATGACGGAAACTAAGGCGGCAAGAGTGGAACAAAACATCAGGCATAAGGACGAGCCTTCCACCCATTACCAAGTATATAGATGTATTAAAGTAAACAAGATATAATAATGATATCCCAACAATATCCATGTTCCAACATGGAACAAAGTCCATCTTCACCTGCAACTAGCAACGCTATAAGAGGGGCTAAGTAAAGCGGTAACATAGCCAAACAACGGTTTGCTAGGAAAGGTGGGTTAGAGGCTTGACATGGCAATATGGGAGGCATGTTATAGCAAGTGGTAGGTATCGCGGCATAGCAAAAGATCAAACAACTAGCAAGCAAATATAGAAGTGATTTCGAGGGTATAGTCATCTTGCCTGCAAAGTTCTCAGAGTAGACAAAAGCTTGATCATCGTAAGCGTACTCAACGGGTTCCTCAATCACGAACTCGTATGCCGGCTCTACCCAAGGGAAGAACACAAGAAAAGGAAACCACAATCAACCACGGTGCAATGCTCAAGCAACATGATGCAAAACATGGCATGATATACGGGATGTGATATGCAATGCATGTGCGTGCTTCGGAAGGAAGAGATTGATCAAGGCATCAACTTGGCAAACCAAGTGTGCCGCTGGAAAGATGAGTTGATTTCAGTCAAAATCGATATAAAGATCACCGGAATCGGATGCACGGTTTGCAAATGGCAAGCAAAACAAGAATGACACAACTCTATGATTAATAGCACGATGCCATCTAGAATGCAACAAGAACTAAGCTAATGCACTCCAACATAGCAACAAAGAACATGACAGTTATCTAAACAATATGCTTGACAAAATATGAACACTGAGCTACGGCTAAATCACAAAAGAGAAAGTTCAAACAAGCATGACAAAAGTGCAAAAGATATCAGCTTCATAGACTTGGTGAAAATACTAACATGTCAGGAATTAACATCAGGAAGCAATGTTTAGGGCAAGATAACAACATGCTATAGGAACATAACATAGCAAACAAAGGCATGGCATGAATCTACTCAAAGCATATAAAAAAGTACCTTACTGACCATAAGCCAAAAATGATCAGAAGATATGATGGCACCCATGTAAACATAGCAAGTTTCGTTAACAGATTCAGACTTAGCAGAAAACTGGACATGGCAAAAACAGAATTATCAAGGCATGTTTGCGAGCTCGATTCACTCGCCACAAGGCATTGCATGGCAAGATAAGCATAGCAATAGCAAGAAGACATGTTCATGAAGCTAACCATGGCAAGAACAATCTCATAGCATGCATGGATCAACTACAACAACCTTGGCAAAATTGATTAACACGTAAACAATCTGCCAGGAACATTTTATAGCAAAAGTAGAGCAAGCTTGAGTCATGCTAGGGCACTCCATAAATGCAAACAGGGGCAAGGATGGATAGAGCACGACCATATGTCCAAAACATCCTTACTGAACATACTCAAATAAGGCATGGATCTCACTGTAGCAACATGAATACATGTCATTAAAAATAACAACAGGTAAATGACTTTGTGAAATTCTAAGTCTTTGAAATCAGCAATATTACGAGAGCTACTTTGCATGCTTGTGCTAGTCACCACATTGATCACAAAAATACATGGCATACACCCCTGTAAAGATGGCATGGCATAGCCAAAAACACATGTAGAGCTCATGACCATATGCAGCACACAATAATCAGGGCAAAAATGACATATGCTCATAAACTGATAAAAATCAGCACCTAGCATCTTATAGCACTCTTGCATCCACGATTTGGGCATCAAGATGGACTCAAACATGATAAATAGTGCATGAAAACATCGCAGATCTGGGACTTAGAAAAATATACCCCTCTCGGTTAAGGTAGCACGGTTCTCAAAACGGCGGCGGATTTGGCCGGAGTTCGCCGGAGATGGCACGGGGAGGCGGCCGGAGTTGGAAGGAGATGTTGCCGGCGACGGGAAGGTTCACCAGAGGAGTCGGGGCACCGGATCGGGCCGGGGAGGTCAGATCCGACCGCGGGGAGGCCGGGCCGAGCGGGTCCGGCGACGGAGCGCTCCTTGTGGCGGCGGCGGCAGCGAGCCCTGCGGGGGCGCCGGCGAGGAACGAACGGCGGCGGGGCAGCGCGCTAGGGGCGGCAATGGCGCGCAAGGCGGCGGCGGTGGTGCACGAGGCACGGGCCAGGCCGGCCGGTGTGCGGCGCAGCTGGCAACTCCGGCGAGGGGCGGTCCGGTGGCCGAAGCGGGACCCGAAGGCGAACGGCACGCGGGCGGGCCCGGGCGGGCCGCGGCGGTGGGAGGACGGCGACGGGACAAGTGGCAAACTTTGATTGGGCGAAAGCGGCGGCGGACATGTCCGGCGCGCGGAGGAGGAAGATCTAGGGTTTATCTGCGGGAGGATTTCGGAGGGGAGCACCTTTTTGTAGGTAGAGGGAGCTAGGAGAGTCCAAATGAGGTGCGGTTTTCGACCACGCGATCGTGATCGAACGACCGAGAGGATGGAGTGGGTTTGGATGGGTTATTGGGCCACTTTGGAGGGGTGCTGGGCTGCAACACACACGAGGCCTTTACGGTTCCCCGGTTAACTGTTGGAGTATCAAACAGACTCCAAATGGCATGAAACTTGACAGGCGGTCTACCGGTGGTGTACCAAGGCCGCTTGGTAGTCCATTCCGAGAATGTTTAACACCTTCACACGAAAATAGGCAAAAGGGGAACGCCGGATGACATAGGAGTGTCAGATTGCAAAACGGACAATGGGGAAAAAGCTCGGATGCATGAGACGAACATGTATGCAAATGCGATGCACATGATGACATGATATGGAATGCATGACATGGACAAAAGAAAAGCAAAGACAAAACCCAACCACGAGGGAAAATCATATCACATCTCCGAAAAAGGCAAGAGTCGAAGTACGAATAGGGAAAGTTGTATCCGGCGTGTTATAGTATTCCTGGAGGAACTACCAGGCATGCCACCAGATCAAGATACATAATTTTTTATATAGCTGTTGCCAAGCACCGGACCAATATCGAAGAGACCGTACCGAATGCCCACGAATGATATATAGGGAATTAAGAAGCAAATTAAGGAGTTATTGGAGAAAGGTTACATCCGACCAAGTTCATCACCATGGGGAGCCCATTGCTCTTAGTTAAGAAGAAGGATGGATCTTTGAGAATGGTTGTGGATTATCGTGCACTGAATGAGGTGATGATCAAGAACAAGTACCCACTACCGATGATCAATGATTTGTTTGACCAGCTGCAGGGAGCCAAAGTATTATCCAAGATCGATCTTCGATCAGGATACCACCAGCTCAAGATTCGAGAATAGGATATACCTAAGACAACTTTTACAACAAGGTATGGGCTATATGAGTACACGGTCATGTCTTTTGGATTGACTAACGCCCCTGCCTATTTTATGAGTATGATGAATAAGGTTTTCATGGAGTTCTTGGATAAGTTTGTTGTGGTGCTCATTGATGACATATTGGTGTACTCGAAGAATGAAGAAGAACAGAAGGAACATTTGCGCTTAGTTCTCGAGAAGCTCAGGGAACATCAGCTATACGCCAAGTTCAGCAAATGTGAGTTTTGGTTGAAAGAAGTTGGATTTCTTGGACATGTTATATACTTATATCAGGAGAAGGTATAGCAGTAGACCCTACGAAGGTTTAGTCTGTCACTGAGTGGTTGGCACCCACCTCAGTTGGGGAGATACGTAGTTTCCTTGGACTCGCAGGATATTATAGGAGATTCATTGAGATTTTTTCCAAGATTGTGAAGCCCATGACAGAGTTATTGAAGAAGGACACCAAGTTCAAATGGACCGAGGGATGTGAGGCCAGTTTTCAGGAGTTGAAGAAACGTTTAGTTACATCCCCAGTGCTAATTCTTCTGGATATATGCAAGGATTTTGTCGGGGATAGCCCCCGTGGTATGACCTGGCCGGAAGTATGACCCGGCCGGACTTCGCGAGTCATTAGTAACCCGCCCTAACTTGGCGACTCACGAAGTGACCCGCCCGGATCTATCCACTCACTGATGACCCAGCTGGGCCTGGTGACTCATTGGTAAACCGGCAGGTGGGTCATAGGAGCGACAAGACCCGGTGGCCCAACGGGCGGTTCATGGAAGGCCGACTCGTATTATGGTGGGCCGGTTTAAGAGGAAAGCATAAGGAATATTCCCTTACAAAGGAAGCAAGACTAGGACTCCACTTTTAATAGAGTAATCCTAATCCTAATAGGACTAGTCATGTAAGCCGCCCCTTCAACATATATAAGGAGGGGCAGGGCTCCCCAAGGAGGACAGGTTCCACAAGTTTGATAAATTAGGGTTAGATAAACAAGTCTATAGCTCTCGAGTTAGAGCACCCATGTAATCGTGATCATCATCATCAAATATCAATGAAGCATGATGTAGGCTTTTACCTCCATCGTGAGGGGCCGAACCTAGGTAAAACATCACGTCTCTCGTCCCTCTCAACCCCTCTCAAGCTACCACATAGATGCGTTGGCCTCGCGACTAAGTCCTGACACTAAGGTCATCTACCGTGACAATTCCATGATAGTTGGCGCCCACCGTGGGGCCCGCGCACGATGGTGTTGAGTTCTTGGAGGGATATCTTGTAGGGTTCGAGAAGCTCGCAAAATTCCAGATGAAAAAGAGCCGATGCAGAAGGATATACAACGGCTACGAGTTCACCAATTGATTAAAAAGTTTGGTACTACTAGTCCGGCATGGATACAGTTGACCCAAGAAAGAAAAAATATACCATATGACTTATATATGAAAGGGGAGACGATCTGCTCAACTCAGGAAAAATCAAATCTCCGTAATTTGCAATACAAGGAAGACAAAACAGGGCAACACCGCGTTCAACTTTGTGTGTTCACACGACCAGCTACTACAGCTCCACGACAAAGTCAGTTCGTGGTGGAGAGATCAAACATCAGCCAAGATTACAATTATCGCAACCTGTACATGAAGACAATAAAAAAAGAGCATTGATCCTACAATGCTAAAGTAGACAAAATCGATCAGGGTCACATCTGACCTAAGGCTGCCGCAGCTTTTGATGAACTTCCAAATGTATTAAGGAAAATACTATTGGTAGTTGTTTCAGACCAAGGCAGACTCGGACGGGTGTAACAGCTCAATCAAAGAATGGGTTACGTGGTAAATGGACGCGCCGCGTTGAGCCACCGGGGGCGCATCGAGCCGCCCCTGCAGCTTGAGCCACCGGGCCATGTTGAGTCGCTGGCCTGCCATGCTGAGCCGCCGGGACTATATACGGATCATTGGTCGTCCGAAGAAATCAGGTGATATTTATCCTATATATTTTTTGTTAAGTACATGTTGATTTCTTTCGACAAACAACTAATCCGCCCTGCTGTATTTTTTGTATGCATGATAATTATGTTTATACTGCGGGTATGGAGCACGAGCTGGCAACATTCTGTACCAGCATTTGGCCATGCCATACTGCCCGGGAAATGGACGCGCACAAGCCGTCGCCCTTGCGACCCGGTCTATATAGCACCCGCAATTAACTCAACCATCCGCGCCGACTTACAACTCTGCAGCCAATTCATCTGTCTGAGCCGCCTCTGATGCTGCGGTGGTCTTTTCCGTCCATCTCTCATGGCCTGGTCTACATCAGCACACCGGGCCGCACCTGTCTACATGAGTTGTTTATTGAGTATGAGCAAGTCACTGCTTGGATAAGCCGGTTTTCTTACAACAAATTGGAGGCAAATTATCATGTATTATCAGCCATCGTCTGCACTGGATGGTTCAATGGGCATGCACACAAGTCGTCGCCACTACAGTTTGGTTAACTTCAAACAGCCAGTTGGGAGGAACCATTGGCCGAGTTGCTGACACGGCTCATACGGGATCATTTATAACCCGCCGCAGTCACCTCAACCTTATGTGGATTCACATCGCATTATCAACGCCAACAATACACCTCTTATGCTGTGGTCAAGCATGGAGAGTCTCGAGCCAACTCCTCGAGTAGTCTTAAGACTCGTGGGCTACAATGACATGACTCACCAAATCTTGCCAGTTTCAGCAGGCTCAAGAAACTCCGGATCATTGGAGGGAAGATAACCCGGTCCCAGAGGCTACCGCCATATTGGTGAAAAATTAAAGGTCGTCAGAAGATTTCCGGCTCAAAATGAGGATTTTGGTTCAAAATCCAGTTCAAGGGAAACTTATCTACCACAAAGCTTTGAAACTCTTAATATTTGGTTCACAATCTGGCTCAAGGACAATATGTCTCCCACAAAGTTTGAAGCTTTCAAATCCGGGTTAAAGTTCTGGTTTAAAAAGAATTAATCTCCTGCAAGTTCGAGTTCTCAGACAAATTAAAGGTTGCCAAAGAGAACTTACTGCCATGATGCACGGTTCAAACATGGGTATCCTGCCTTACGACTTATCTTATTATGGTCACTTGGGGGCTTCCTTCTCATCGAGCATAGCTGTCGGTACCCTCTTGATCGACGCAATGCCAAAACTTATAAGGTCATTTGGGGGCTTCCTGTTCAAACATAGGTCGTATTCGAACCAAAATGAACATAGCTGTCGGTACCCTCTTGATCGACACAATGCCAAACTCACTAGGGGGCTTCTTGATCGTATTCGAATCATAGCTTAACACCTTTTGGGTCTGACTTGGATCTTATTCAAATCAGGGTCATTAAAAACCTCTCAAGGTCATTTGGGGGCTTCCTGTTCAAACATAGGTCGTATTCGAACCAAAGAGAACATAGCTATCGGTACCCTCTTGATCGGCGCAACGCCAAAGCCACTAAGGGCTACATGATCATATTCGAATCCTAGCTTAACCCCTTTGGTCCGGTTTCTGATCGTATTCCAATCAGAAGCCTCAAATTCTTCTTTTTATTTTTGCTTAAGTTTTTTTGAACAGTCTTTTGGGTTTGTCTTGAGACTTTTTGCTCATATCTGAAGCATATATATGTGGTTTCTATTAACCCTGTCTGGCTTTCAATGACAAGTCGCTAGCATATGACAATATTAATACTTGGAAAGTTTGGCTTCTAAGTTTTGGGTTATCACCCTTACTGCACAGGTATCCTAAACCGGCAGTATGATTCAATATCACATGAACCAGTTTTTCAAACCGGGTTATATTATTCAAATATTTAATAGACAACATGGCTGGATTTTTATTATGGTTATCAATAACCAATATTACGATTGAGGTTTTCAAAAGTCGCTTCAACGGAATGGATATTATTTTATCAATGGATATAATTTATTCTACAATGGAAGGAATAGTCCCGAGTCGCTGCAGGCTTACGACCCGGCACTTGGGGGCTACATTATTCAAGTTGAGATCACATCAAATATGCAAGTCCCATGTCACTGCCAGCATGCACCATGGCACTTGGGGGCTAATGCAAAGACATTTTTACTGACCTTATTGAAGACCCGACTCATCACATCATAATGAGTCGGCCCTTGGGGGCTACCAATTTCTCCTGTCAACAATTCAAGGTACACACGTTTTATTCCATTATATTGTCCACTACTCAGTTGGTAAAGCACAAAGCTTTTAACCTTGTGGACGTGGGTTCAAGCCCCATGATGGGGGTTACATCATATGATGTTCTTTTCAAAGAAGTATATATAAAGTCCTAGCTCAATATTATCTTACTGAGCCGGCCCTTGGCGCTACATGTTGTTGTTCAAATCTATATGATCATATTTATAAAGTCCCTGCTCATTATTGCATAATGACCCGACCCTTGGGGGCTACACTGATTGAAGTTTTTATTTGTATAAGGCAATTACAAGTCCCAGGTTGCTGCAAGCATGACAACCCGTCACTTGGGGGCTACATATATGGAGTATTTAGTCTTTACTAGTGACTAAGATGAACAACATGGATTTCTTCAAAGTGGCAGTATTTGTATTGAAGCAAGTCTTAAGTCATCACTTTGTTTCTGCTCAAGACTTGTGGGCTACAAGTAATATGGATATAAGGGAGAAAAATCTTCAAATTCTCAGTTTTGAGTAAAACCAGATTGACCCGGCGTCACCAATAACTATGACCCAGCGTCGGCAACAATTATGACCCGGTGCTATCAATATTTACAAACCGGATATTTTGGCAATGATAAACCGCAAGTTCTACAAGCCGGATGAAAGTCAGATGAGTATTTCAAGACCAATATATTTGAAGTCGGTGCTTTGGAAGCCGATTCAAGTGGATATTTCTTACAATATTTCTCTACAAGAAACCAATGTCGGCAAATTGACTCTGAAGCTGGCCTATTGACCCAGATTTCTCAAAAGAAGTATCTGGATTTTTTTACATTGACAAAGTTGAAACATATCTGCTAAGGGAGATTTGCTACGAGATCATGGACATATAGATATCAACAAGGAAATGACAAGGACTTAACGATGATTAGGTGCCGGCTTACAAGAATTTTTTAACCCGGAGCACAACCTGTCAGATTTGTTCTTGTGTTTATTTTGAAGGATAAGTTTAACATGGATAAATCCAAATTAAACTGGGGGCTAATGTCGGGGATATCCCCCGTGGTATGACCCGGCCGGAAGTATGACCCGGCCGTACTTGGCGAGTCACTAGTAACCCGCCCTAACTTGGCGACTCATGAAGTGACCCGCACGGACCTCTCCACTCACTGATGACCCAGCTGGGCCTGATGACTCATTGGTAAACCGGCAGGTGGGTCAGAGGAGCGACAAGACCCAGTGGCCCAATGGGCGGTTCATGGAAGGCCGACTCGTATTATGGTGGGCCGGTTTAAGAGGAAAGCATAAGGAATATTCCCTTGCAAAGGAAGCAAGACTAGGACTCCACTTGTAATAGAGTAATCCTAATCCTAATAGGACTAGTCATGTAAGCGGCCCCTTCAACATATATAAGGAGGGGCAGGGCTCCCCAAGGAGGACAAGTTCCACAAGTTTGATAAATTAGGGTTAGATAAACAAGTCTATAGCTCTCGAGTTAGAGCACCCGTGTAATCGTGATCATCATCATCAAATATCAATGAAGCAGGATGTAGGCTTTTACCTCCACCGTGAGGGGCCGAATCTGGGTAAAACATCGCGTCTCTCGTCCCGCTCAACCCCTCTCAAGCTACCACATAGATGCGTTGGCCTCACGACTAAGTCCTGACACTAAGGACATCTGCCGTGACAATTCCATGACAAATTTCCAAGTTTATTGCGACGCTTCTCGCCTGGGATTTGGAGGTGTACTTGTGCAAGACGGAAGAGTTGTTTCATATGCCTCATGACAGCTTCGACCGCATGAGTTGAATTATGCCACGCATGATTTGGAGTTAGCAGTCGTAGTGCATGCGCTCAAGACCTGGAGACATTTTTTTATTGGAAATTGTTGTGATGTATACACAGATCATAAGAGTTTGAAGTACATTTTCACGCAGAAGGAGTTGAATCTCAGGCAAAGGAGATGGTTGGAGCTCATAAAGGATTATAATATAAAGTTACACTATCATCCAGGAAAGGCCAATGTTGTAGCATACGCTTTAAGCCGCAAGAGTTATGTAAATACTCTTGTAACCGGAGGATTACCGCAGTAGTTGGCCGACGATCTCAAGGAACTTCGTTTGGAGATAGTTCCAAGAGGTTTTGTTGCAGCTTTGGAAGTTCAGTCTACATTACTGGGAAAGATTCGAGAAGCCCAGAAGACTGATAAGGAGATTGCTGAGATAAAGGAGAAGATGAGTAAAGGAAAAGCCAAAGGTTTTCATGAGGATGAACATGAAACTTTATGGTTTGAGGACCGTATTTATGTGCCTAATGACCCAGAGATCAGGAAGTTAATACTTCAGGAAGCTCATGACTTGCCATACTCAATTCACCACGGAAACAGCAAGATGTATTTGGATTTGAAGGAACATTTCTGGTGGACAGGTATGAAGAAGGATATTGCCGAGTATGTAGCCGTGTGCGACGTCTGTCAAAGAGTTAAGGCAAAACATCAGAAGCCAGCAGCATTACTTCAGCCTATGCCGATACCCGAATGGAAGTGGGATAGACTTGGCATGGATTTCATCACCGGATTATCCAGGACAAGATCAGGTTATGATTCCATCTGGGTAGTAGTTGATCGCTTGACCAAAATGGCTCACTTTATCCTCGTGAAAACTACTTATACGAGCACAAACTTGGCCAAGATATATATTACCAGGATCGTATGTCTGCATGGAGTTCCTAGGACCATCGTATCTGATAGAGGAACACAATTTACCTCGAAGTTTTGGAATCAGTTACACCAGACTTTGGGTACCAGGCTAGAGTTCAGTACAACCTTTCATCTGCAGATAGATGGACAGACCAAGAGAGTCAATCAGATTCTGGAAGACATGTTGAGATCTTGTGCGCTAGATTATGGATCTAGTTGGGATGATAATTTGCCTTATGCAGAGTTCTCATATAACAACAGTTACCAGGCTAGTTTGAAGATGACCCCTTTTGAAGCCTTGTATGGAAGGAGGTGCAGGACACCATTGATGTGGGATGAAGTTGGAGACCGTCAGTTGTTCGGACCAGATTTAATCAAAGAGTCTGAAGAGAAGGTTAAGTTGATTCGTGATAGACTGAAGGTAGCTCAATCCAGGCAGAAGAGCTATGCCGATACTAAACACAAGGAGGTAGCGTATGAAATCGGAGACAGAGCATATCTCCGTGTGCCACCGCTTCGAGGAGTTTAATGATTTGGATTCAAAGGAAAGTTAGCTCCTAGATTTGTAGGACCATACCGAGTTTTGGAACGTATGGGAGAAGTGGCCTACAAGTTGGAATTACACGAAGGATTGTCAGGAGTTCATGATGTGTTTCACGTTTCCCTGTTGAAGAAGTGCCATGCAAAGATGGACGATATTCCTCTAAGAGATACAGTGCCCCTGGAAGCAATTCAATTGGAGAGTGACCTAACCTACGGGGAGAAACCCGTCAAGATTCTCGAGTTTGCCAGCCGAGTTACATGCAGCAAGGTCATTGAATTTTGCAAAGTTCAGTGGAGCCACCATACCAAGGAAGAAGCCACCTGGGAATGAGAAGAAGACCTACGGAAAGACCACCCACACCTATTTGCTAGCCAAACCTAATCTCGAGGGTGATATTCATCTTAAGGGGGGTAGGTTTGTAACATCCCAATTTTCAATTTGGATGTTAATCATTAGGTCATCATTTGCATCCATGCTCTTTGCATTTTTAATTTGTTTTGTTTGGACATTTTGATACTAGATACCTTAAGCAACTCAAGGACCATTTTAGAGAGTTGGAGGTTTTCATAAAATCCATTTTTTTGAATTTTTCAAAATTAAATTAGATCAAAGTGATTTTTATTTGAAATTATTTTTCCGATTATTTCAAAAGTAAAAGAAATAATGAGAGAAGATAATATGACTTCTTCAAAACAGAGGAAATAATCGATATTTAATTTTAAATAAAAATATATTTTATTTGAAATTTGTATTTGAGTAAATTAGGGAA
Organism: Triticum dicoccoides; assembly: GCF_002162155.2. Lineage (NCBI taxonomy): Eukaryota > Viridiplantae > Streptophyta > Magnoliopsida > Poales > Poaceae > Triticum > Triticum dicoccoides. The sequence goes on along the minus strand of NC_041386.1, from coordinate 480,638,686 downwards.
AATTGCATTTTAGCCCAGAAAAATGTTCATGTTGTCCTAAATATTAGTAGAGGACCGTGAAATTTGTTTTTGGGATTTTAGGATTTTATTTATTTTTATTTTAGGATTTTTCCGTCCGATGAAATTATTTTAAAAAAACTTCGACCGACCGGGCCGAAGGCCTAGCCGGCCCAGCCCAGCCGCCGCCTTCCCCGCACAGGAGTCCGCCTCGCCACCACTGGCCGAGTCCGGAACGGACTCCTCTCCGCCACCGCCTCGTCTGTGCCCCCTCCCCAAGCCGCCACCGCCTCTTTAAATATCCAAGGCCGGCCCCCCTCTCTCCCCACCAGCCGACGCCGCCGCCTACCACCGTCGCCGCAGCCACACGTCGCCACCTACCGCGCTGCCGCCGCCTCCCGCCACATCTCGCCGCCGACGCCGCCTGCCACTGCCGCCGCCGCCGCCGCTCTCCGAAGCAAGACGCCGGCGCCGCCGGTTTTACCACCCCGAACTGGTATAAAATCGAACCGCCCGCTCATGTTTTTTTTCGGTTTATTCACTTAGATCCGTTTTATTTTTAGGGTTCGCTAATTAGCGAACGTTCACCAGATCTTCTCTGTCAGCGAACAAATTCATTCGTTAGTTTGTGTTAGCAAACGTTCATTCGTTAAGTTTTTCTTTTTAGCTTTATTTTCGGCCAGGCACATATCCGTAATTACTTTTATCAAAAATTAGTCCGTGATCTTCAAACCTTCGCTACTTTTTACTCGTTTTTCCAAATCCAGTGAAACCAACGCCAAAATCTTTGTCTTGTTCCCCTCTGTCCGGATAATCAACTTGAACATGGTTTTGACAATTTAAAATTTGGTTTCAAGCAGATTTGAATTCGAATTTTTTTTATCGTAGTTTGAGTTTCCTAACTTCGATTTGATTGATTCTTTTTTGCAAATAGAAGCTCTTCACCTGAACTTTCAGTTTATGTATTTTCTTTTCAATTTTACCTTTGCATGCTTGAGTGCTTATGTATGCTATTGTTTGTTCACGATAGAGTTTTTCAGAGTGCAAGGCTTGCTACTACGAATCTCTAGGGTTTTCTGATCGTCAGCAAGGAAAGTAACACTTTGATCATATCCCTTTATTACCCAGTTTTTATGCATTAATTTCAACCCTCAAACATTGCATGAGTAGGACTTGATAACATGTGGGTATTGAGAAGTAGTTGATGAGGTAGGAACCTATTGTCCTATATTCAAACTTTGGGTGTTACTATGTTATGCTTATACTGCTTTGCTATGCTAGTAGACATGGTTTGGTTTGAGAGAATTCGTGAAAGATGTGAGAGTTATTATTAACTAAGGGAACTTAAGGTGGCTACTTTAATACACATCTGGGTGGATTGGTTGTGGGCACCTGGGGATATACCAGTGTTGTCCAAAGAGATCCTGGGGAACCCGTGTGATCATCCTATGGTTTTCCACCCAGGTTCAAAGGGATCATAATGTTATTCATGCTGGAAATTTCCGTGTGCAGCCACAAGCCATTATGGGCTCTGGCATAGTTGAGTATGTTGTGTGACCTCTTTCAGTGGTAGGCTAGCAGATGTAGGGGATGTAGGTGGTACAGTCTACCCATCGTAAAGATTTAATGCTTCAGAAAGACTATGTCGCGATCATCCGATCATGGATGTGGTCGAGTCTTGTGGAGAAAAGTGTGCAAACCTCTGCAGAGTGTACAAACTAATCATGGTTAGCCGTGTCCCCGGTTATGGACATCTTGAGTATCTAGTGCTTGAATTATTATATTGATCTCATCACTCTACTTAATTAATTTGTCAGGTTATTAATTTTTTTAATTTTGGGATTGAGTTGGGGTTACCTTCTCAATATTTTCAACAAACTATGTAGTTAAATAAAATACATTCCTTTGTTGTATGGAAAATCTAGCTTTGTGCAAATGATAACCATAGAGCTTCCACCAGCCATATATGAATGTAGTGATAGCCGTTATTCTGTTCATTGCTCTATAGTGTTATCTTGCCAGCACATTCCATGTGCTGACCTACACGGCCGCAACGTATTATGTTGCAAAATTTTCAGACGAAGAGTAAGGTGCGCTAGGTCATTGTCATGCACTCAGTTTTGCCGTGGAGTTGGATGGACTCATTTATCTTTGAAGCTTCCACAATTATCTTATTTAGATGGCCTTCGGCCATACAATTGTAATAAGTACTCTTTTTGAGACACTCGATGTAATAAGTGTGTGATTGAACTCTGCAATAAATCCTCGAGTACTGTGTGTGTCAGCAATACTGATCCAGGGATGACACTTAAGCACAAAGACTTGACCGTCTGAGGTCGGGTCGCTACAGTGATGGACAAGACCAATCCGTTAGCTTAGCATAATGATCATTAAGTTTTATTGTTGTTGCTTTCTTCATGACTTATACATATTCCTCTGACTATGAGATTATGCAACTTCCTAATACCGGAGGAACACCCTGTGTGCTATCAAACGTCACAACATAACTGGATGACTATAAAGATGCTCTACAGGTGTCTTCCAAGGTGTTTGTTGGGTTGGCATAGATCAATATTAGGATTTGTCACTCCGAGTATCAGAGAGGTATCTCTGGGCCCTCTCGGTAATGCACATCACTATAAGCCTTGCAAGCAATGTGACTAATGAGTTAGTTACGGGATGATGCATTACAGAATGAGTAAAGAGACTTGCCGGTAACGATATTGAACTAGGTATGATGATACTGATGATCGAATCTCAGGCAAGTAACATACCGATGACAAAGGGAATAACATATGTTGTTATTACGGTTTGACCGATAAAGATCTTCGTAGAATATGTAGGAACCAATATGATCATCCAGGTTCCGCTATTGGTTATTGACCGAAGATGTGTCTCGGTCATGTCTACATATTTCTCGAACCCGTAGGGTCCGCACGCTTAACGTTCGATGATGATTTGTATTATGAGTTATGTGTTTTGGTGACCGAAGTTTGTTCGAAGTGCCGGATGAGATCACAGACATGACAGGAGTCTCAAAATGGTCGAGAGGAAAAGATCCATATATTAGAAGGTAGTATTCGGACATCGGAATGATTTCGAGAGGTTCGGGTATTTTATCGGAGTACCGAGGGGTTACCAAAACCCCCGGGGAAGTATCGGGCCTAGATGGGCCTTAGTGGAGAGAGGGGAGCCAGCAAGGGGTGGCACCCCCTCCATGGGAGTCTGAATTGGACTACCGGAGGGGGCGACTCCCCCTTTCCCTCTCCCTCTCCCTCTCCTTCCTTTTCCCCTCCGGTAAGAAAGGAAAAAGGGGGGCGAATCCTACTAGGAGTGGAGTGCTAGTAGGACTCCCCCATGGCGCGCCCCTCCTGTCCGGCCGCCTCCTCCTCCACTCCTTTATATATGGGGGCATGGGGCACCCCATGGTACATCAATTGTTCTCTTAGCCATGTGCGGTGGCCCCCTCCACAGTTTCCTCCTCCGGTCATAGCGTCATAGTGCTTAGGCGAAGCCCTGCGCGGATCACATCACCATCACCATCACCACGCCGTCGTACTGACGGAACTCTCCCTCAACCCTCTGCTCGAACAAGAGTTCGAGGGACATCATCGAGCTAAACGTGTGCTGAACTCGGAGGTGTCGTATGTTCGGTACTAGATCGGTTGGATCGTGAAGACGTTCGACTACATCAACCGTGTTAACCTAACGCTTCCGCTTTCGGTCTACAAGGTTACATGGACACATTCTCCCCCTCTCATTGCTATGCATCTCCTAGATAGATCTTGCATGATCATAGGAAATTTTTTGAAATTAGATGCTACGTTTCCCAACAGTGGCATCCGAGCCAGGTCTATGCGTAGATGATTTGCATGAGTAGAGCACAAACAGTTGTGGGCGATAATAGTCATACTTCTTACCACCAACGTCTTACTTTGATTCTGCGGTATTGTTGGATGAAGCGGCCTTACATGACCACGTTCTTGAGACCAGTTCCACCGACAGACATGCAACTTGTTTTGCATAAAGGTGGCTGGCCGGTGTCTGTTTCTCCAACTTTAGTTGAATCGAGTTTGACTACGGCCGATCCTTGTTGAAGGTTAAAACAACACACTTGACGAAAAATCGTTGTGGTTTTGATGCGTAGGTAAGAACGGTTCTTGCTAGAAGCCCGTAGCAGCCATGTAAAACTTGCAACAACAAAGTAGAGGACGTCTAACTAGTTTTTGCAGGGCATGTTGTGATGTGATATGGTCAAGACATGATGTGATATAAGTTATTGTATGAGATGATCATGTTTTGTAAAAGTTATCGACAACTGGCAAGAGCCTTATGGTTGTCTCTTTATTGTATGAAACGCAATCGCCATGTAATCGCTTTACTTTATCACTATGCCATAGTGATAGTTGTAGAAGCAATAGTTGGCGAGACGACAATGATGCTACGATGGAGATCAAGGTGTCAAGCCGGTGATGATGGAGATCATGATGGTGCTTTGGAGATGGAGATCAAAGGCACAAGATGATGATGGCCATATCATGTCACATATTTTTATTGCATGTGATGTTTATCTTTTATGCATATTATTTTTCTTAGTACGGTGGTAGCATTATAAGATGATCCCTCACTAAATTTCAAGGTATAACTGTTCTCCCTGAGTATGCACCATTGCGATAGTTCGTCGTGCCGAGACACCACGTGATGATCGGGTGTGATAAGGACGTTCACATACAGTTTTCCACGTGCGGAATACTCGGGTTAAACTTGACGAGCCTAGCATATGCATATATGGCCTCGGAACACTTAGACCGAAAGGTCGAACGTGAATCATATAGTAGATATGATCAACATAGTGATGTTCACCATTGAAAACTACTCCATCTCACGTGTTGATCGGACATGGTTTAGTTGATATGGATCACGTGATCATTTAGATGACTAGAGGGATGTCTATCTAACTGGGAATTCTTAAGTAATATGATTAATTGAACTTTAATTTATCATGAACTTAGTCCTAATAGTTTTTCATATCTATGTTGTTGTAGATCAATGGCCCGTGCTACCGTTCCCTTGAATTTTAATGCATCCTAGAGAAAGCTAACTCGAAAGATGATGGTAGCAACTACACGGACTGGGACCGTAACTTGTGGATTATCCTCATTGCTACACAGAAGAATTACGTCCTGGAAGCACCATTAGGTGCAAGACCCGCTGCAGGAGCAACTTCAGATGTTATGAACGTCTGGCAGACTAAAGTTTATGACTACTCAATAGTTTAGTGTCGCATGCTTTACGGCTTAGAATCGGGACTTCAAAGACATTTTGAACATCATGGAGCATATGAGATGTTCCAGGAGTTGAAGTTAATATTTCAATCAAATGCCCGAGTTGAGAGATATGAAGTCTCCAACATGTTCTATAGCTGCAAAATGGAGGAGAATAGTTCTGTCAGTGAACGAATACTCAGAATGTCTGGGTACCATAACCACTTGACTCAGCTGGGAGTTAATCTTCCTGATGATAGTGTCATTGACAGAGTTCTTCAATCACTGCCACCAAGCTATAAAGGCTTCCTGATGAACTATAATATGCAAGGGATGGAAAAAAACAATTCCCGAGCTCTTCGCAATGCTAAAGGCTGCGGAGGTAGAAATCAAGAAGGAGCATCAAGTGTTGATGGTTAACAAGACCACTAGTTTCAAGAGAAATGGCAAAGGGAAGAAGGGGAACTTCAAGAAGAATAGCAAGAAAGTTGCTACTCCCGGGAAGAAACCCAAGTCTGGACCTAAGCCTGAAACTGAGTGCTTCTACCGCAAAGGGACTGGTCACTGGAAGCGAAACTGCCCCAAGTATTTGGCGGATAAGAAGGATGGCAAAGTGAAAGGTATATTTTGATATACATGTTATTGATGTGTACCTTACCAATGCTCGTAGTAGCACCTGGGTATTTGATACTGATTTTGTTGCTCATATTTGCAACTCGAAACAAGGGCTATGGATTAAACGAAGATTGGCTAAGGACGAGGTGATGATGCACGTCGGAAATGGTTCCAAGGTCGATGTGATCATCGTCGGCACGCTACCTCTACATCTACCTTCGGGATTAGCTTTAGACCTGAGTAATTGTTATTTGGTGCCAGCGTCGAGCATGAACATTATATCTACATCTTGTTTGATGCGAGTCGGGTTATTCATTTAAATCAGAGAATAATGCTTGTTCTATTTATATGAGTAATATCTTTTATGGTCATGCACCCTTGATGAGTGGTCTATTTTTGTTGAATCTCGATCGTAGTGATACACATATTCATAATACTGAAGCCAAAAGATGCAAAATTAATAATGATAGTGCAACTTATTTGTGGCATTGCCGTTTAGGTCATATTAGTGTAAAGTGCATGAAGAAACTCCATGCAGATGGGCTTTTGGAATCACTTGATTATGAATCACTTGATGCTTGCGAACCATGACTCATGGGCAAGATGACTAAGACTCTATTCTCCGGAACAATGGAGCAAGCCACTGACTTATTGGAAATAATACATACCGATGTTGCGGTCCAGTGAGTGTTGAAGCTCGCGATGGGTATCATTATTTTCTGACCTTCACAGATGATTTGAGCAGATATGGGTATATCTACTTAATGAAACATAAGTCTGAAACATCTGAAAAGTTCAAAGAATTTCAAAGTGAAGTGGAAAATCATCGTAACAAGAAAATAAAGTTTCTACGATCTGATTGTGGAGGCGAATATTTGAGTTACGAGTTTGGTCTTCATTTGAATAGTGTGGAATAGTTTCGCAACTCACGCCACCTGGAACTCACAGCGTAATGGTGTGTCTAAACATTGTAACCATACTTTATTAGATATGGTGCGATCTATAATGTCTGTTACCGATTTACCACTATCGTTTTGGGGTTATTCTTGAGAGACGTCTGCATTCACATTAAATAGGGCGCCATCTAAATCCGTTGAGACGACACCATATGAACTGTGGTTTGGCAAGAAACCTAAGCTGTCGTTTCTTAAAGTTTGGGGCTGCGATGCTTATGTGAAAAAGCTTCAACCTGATAAGCTCGAACCCAAATCGGAGAAATGTGTCTTCATAGGATACCCAAATGAAACTGTTGGGTACACCTTCTATCACAGATCCGAAGGCAAGATATTCATTGCTAAGTATGGATCCTTTCTAGAGAAGGAGTTTCTCTCGAAAGAAGTGAGTGGGAGGAAAGTAGAACTTGATGAGGTAATTGTACCTTCCCCCAAATTGAAAAGTAGTTCATCACAGAAATCAGTTCCAGTGATTCCTACACCAATTAGTGAGGAAGCTAATGATGATGATCATGAAACTTCAGATCAAGTTACTACCGAACCTCGTAGGTCAACCGGAGTACGATCTGCACCAGAGTGGTACGGTAATCCTGTTCTAGAAGTCATGTTACTAGACCATGATGAACCTACGAACTATGAGGAAGCAATGATGAGCCCAGATTCCATGAAATGGCTTGAGGCCATGAAATCTGAGATGGGATCCATGTATGAGAATAAAGTGTGGACTTTGGGTGACTTGCCCGATGATCGGCAAGCCATAGAGAATAAATGGATCTTCAAGAAGAAGACTAACGCTGATGGTAATCTTACTGTCTACAAAGCTTGACTTGTTGAAAAATGTTTTCGACAGGTTCAAGGAGTTGACTACGATGAGACTTTCTCACCCGTAGCGATGCTTATGTCTGTCCGAATCTTGTTAGTAATTGTCGCATTTTATGATTATGAAATTTGGCAAATGGATGTCAAAACCGCATTCCTTAAAGGATGTCTTAAAGAAGAGTTGTATATGATGCAACCAGAAGGTTTTGTCGATCCTAAAGGTGCTAACAAAGTGTGCAAGCTCCAGCAATCCATTTATGGACTGGTGCAAGCATCTCGGAGTTGGAATATACGCTTTGATAGTTGTTGGGAACGCAGTAATTTCAAAAAAAATCGTACGCACATGCAAGATCATGGTGATGCATAGCAACAAGAGGGGAGAGTGTTGTCTACGTACTGATACGTCTCCGTCATATCTACTTTTCCAAACACTTTTGCCCTTGTTTTGGACTCTAACTTGTATGATTTGAATGGAACTAACCCGGACTGACGCTGTTTTCAGCAGAATTACCATGGTGTTGTCTTATGTGCAGAAAACAAATATTCTCGGAATGACCTGAAACTCCACGGAACATCTTAGAAAAAATAATAAAAAATCCTCACCAAAGATGAAGACCAGGGGGCCCACAACCTTATCACGAGGGTAGGGGGCACGCCCCCCCCCCCTAGGGCGCGCCCCCTACCTCGTGGCCCCCCTGGAAACCCTCCGACGCCAACTCCAACTCTATATATTTGCTTTCGGAGAGAAAAAAATCAGAGAGAAGAAATCATCACGTTTTACGATACGGAGCCGCCGCCAAGCCCTAAAACCTCTCTGGAGGGCTGATCTAGAGTCCGTTCGGGGCTCCGGAGAGGGGGATTCGTCTCCGTCGTCATCATCAACCATCCTCCATCACCTCATGATGCTCACCACCGTGCGTGAGTAATTCCATCGTAGGCTTGCTGGACGGTGACAGGTTGGATGAGATTTATCATGTAATCGAGTTAGTTTTGTTAGGGTTTGATCCCTAGTATCCATTATGTTCTGAGATTGATGTTGCTATGACTTTGCTATGCTTAATGCTTGTCACTAGGGCCCGAGTGCCATGATTTCAGATCTGAACCTATTATGTTTTCATGAATATATGTGAGTTCTTGATCCTATCTTGCAAGTATATAGTCACCTACTATGTGTTATGATCCGGCAACCCCGAAGTGACAATAATCAGGACCACTCCCGGTGATGACCATAGTTTGAGGAGTTCATGTATTCACTATGTGCTAATGCTTTGTTCCGGTTCTCTATTAAAAGGAGGCCTTAATATCCCTTAGTTTCCAATAGGACCCCGCTGCCACGGGAGGGTAGGACAAAAGATGTCATGCAAGTTCTTTTCCATAAGCACGTATGACTATATACGGAATACATGCCTACATTACATTGATGAATTGGAGCTAGTTCTGTGTCACTCTATGTTATGACTATTACATGATGAACCGCATCCGGCATAATTATCCATCACTGATCCAGTGCCTACGAGTTTTCCATATACTGGTTCTCGCTTATTTACTTTCCCGCTGCTACTATTACAATCACTACAAGATACCAAAAACATTACTTTTGCTGTCCTTAGTTTTGTTGCTGCTACCACCACTATCATATTATTTTTCTACTAAACACCTTGCTGCAGATACTAAGTTTCCAGGTGTGGTTGAATTGACAACTCAGCTGCTAATACTTGAGAATATTCTTTGGCTCCCCTTGTGTCGAATCAATAAATTTGGGTTGAATACTCTACCCTCGAATGCTGTTGCGATCCCCTATACTTGTGGGTTATCAACACCAATTTCTAGCACCGTTGCCGGGGAGCATAGCTCTATTCTTTGAGTCACTTGGGCTTTATATCTGCTGGACACTATGAAGAACTTGAGAGATCCAAAAACCAAGATCTATCCCTCAACTACGAGGGGAGGTAAGGAACTACCATCTTGCTCTGCACTTGATTCACCTTCTTTTATGAGTAAGTTAGCGACACCTACACCTGCTTCTGCTATTCGTTCTGATATGTTGCATGTTATTGATGATGCCACTTCTGCTATGCATGATACTTATGATGAAACTGCTTCTATGCCTGATACTACTGTGCCCCTTGGTGAATTTCTTGATGAACAAATTGCTAGGGCTAGAGAAAAAGAAATTATTGAATCTAAATACGATGATGATAGCGATGATGAAAATATGCCTGTTATTCCTAAGGGTTATCTTTTTGATATGGAATCTTCTGCCGCTATTTTAGCTTGCAAAGATAGATATGAGCTTAAGAGGTTATTAATTAAATGGAACAAAGAATCACTTAGAGATAAAATGAAACCCGACCCTGCTTTTGCTACTTCACCTATATGTGTTCCTGATAAGGATTATGAGTTCTCTGTTGATCCTGATATAATTACTTTGGTTGAATCTGATCTGTTTTATGGCTATGAATCTGAAACTGTTGTGGCACATCTTACTAAGTTAAATGATATAGCTGCCCTGTTCACTAATGATGAGAGATCGCGTTACTTTTATATACTCAAAATATTTCCGTTCTCATTAAAGGGTGATGCTAAGATATGGTTTAATTCTCTTGATCCTGGTTGTGTGCGTAGTCCCCAGGATATGATTTATTACTTCTGTGCTAAATATTTCTCTGCTCATAAGAAACAAGCTGCTTTGAGGGAAATATACAACTTCGTGCAAATTAAAGAAGAGTCTCCCACAAGCTTGGGGGAGGCTTCTCAAGTTACTTAATGATTTGCCTAATCATCCTCTTAAGAAACCTGAAATACTTGATATCTTTTATAATGGACTAACCGATGCTTCCAGAGATTACTTGGATAGTTGTGCTGGTTCTCTCTTCAGGGAAAGAACACCGGATGAAGCTGAAATTCTATTGAATAATATGTTGACAAATGAAAATAATTGGGCACCTCCTGAGCCAGCTCCTACTCCAATTACTGAGCCCATTCTTAAACCAACTCCGAAGAAGAGAGGTATTTTATTCCTCAGTCCCGAAGATATGCAAGAGGCAAAGAAATCTATGAAAGAAAAAGGTATTAAAGCTGAAGACGTTAAAAATTTACCTCCTATTGAAGAAATACATGGTCTTAATATACCGCCAGTTGAAGAAACATATGATCTTAATTCTTTATTTATTGAAGAACCTCCTGATCCCGATATCCCGACACAGGTAGTAAAGGTAAATTCTCTCTATAGATATGATAAAGCTGAAGTCCCTCCTAATAAAATTGCTAGTCAGTGCTTGGATGAGTTTGATAACTTTATGTTTAAGCAAGACGACTTCAATGCTTATTTTGGTAGACAATTAAAAGAAAATGCTTATATGATTAGACGCTTGGGTGATTATATGGCTGATATTAAAGGTGAACTTAAACTTGTTAGCAAACATGCTTCTATGGTTACCACTCAAGTAGAACAAGTACTTAAGGCTCAAAAAGAAGTGCTTAATGAAATGAATAGTAAGAAAAATGATTATGCTGTTAGAGTGGCTACTAGAACTGGTAGAATGACTCAGGAACCTTTGTATCCTGAAGGCCACCCTAAGAGAATCGAGCAAGATTCTCAAAGAAATAATATTGATGTTCCTAGTTCTTCTAAATAGAAGAAGAAGAAAAATGATAGAACTGTGCAAACTTCTAGTGAACCTATTGCTGAACCACCTGATAATCCAAATGATATTTCTATGTCTGATGCTGAAACACAATCTGGTAATGAACATGAACCTAGTAAAAATATTAATGATGATGTTCATGATGATGCTCAACCTAGTAATGATAATGATGTAGAAATTGAACCTACTGTTGATCTTGATAACCCACAATCAAAGAATCAACGTTATGATAAAAGAGACTTTGTTGCTAGGAAACATGGTAAAGAAAGGGAACCTTGGGTTCAGAAACCCATGCCCTTTCCTTCAAAACCATCCAAGAAAAAGGATGACGAGGATTTTGAGCGATTTGCTGAAATGGTTAGGCCTATCTTTTTGCGTATGCGATTAACTGATATTCTCAAAACAAATCCTTATGCTAAATATATGAAGGATATCATTAATAATAAAAGAAAGATACCGGAAGCTGAAATTTCCACCATGCTTGCTAATTATACTTTTAAGGGTGGAATACCAAAGAAACATGGAGACCCCGGAGTACCTACTATACCTTGCTCCATTAAAATAAATTATATTAAAACTGCTTTATGTGATCTTGGAGCCGGTGTTAGTGTTATGCCTCTCTCTTTATATCGTAGACTTGACTTGAATAAGCTGACACCTAGTGAAATATCTTTGCAAATGGCTGATAAATCAACTGCTATACCTGTCGGTATCTATGAGGATGTGCCTGTTGTGATTGCAAACGTTACTATTTTAACAGACTTTGTTATACTTGATATTCCCGAGGATGATAGTATGTCTATTATTCTTGGAAGACCTTTTCTTAATACTGCAGGGGCTGTTATTGATTGCAACAAAGGCAATGTCACTTTTCATGTTAATGGTAATGAGCATACGGTACACTTTCCGAGGAAACAACCTCAAGTTCATAGTATCAACTCTATTGGAAAAATTCCATCGATTATATTTGGAGGTTTTGAATTTCCTCTTCCTACTGTCAAGAAGAAATATGATATTCTTATTATTGGGGATGTGCATATCCCCGTTGAGGTAACTTAGTGTTATTCGAAATTTCTCTGGTTTCATGATTATCGGAATGAGTTTGTTAACAAGACTTGATCAACCTTGTTAGTGGATTCTTTTTGATGAGCATGAGATGGATGAAACTAGAAGCACAAACTTCTGTACCCTCTCTATATTTTTTGTTAATTAGTAGAAATAAAGTAAAAATAGTATTTTTCTGTCTGTTTCCTGACTTATCCGTGCAATATAAAAATATCCCAAAAATAAAAGTCCTCATAATGACATGCCAATTTAATATGATTTTTTCGGGAATATTTGAGGATTTACTGTGCAAAAATTACCGCGGGAGGAGCTGCCACCTGGCCACGAGGGTGGTGGGCGCCCCCCCCCCTATAGGGCGCGCCCCTGCCTCGTGGGCCCACGGTGGCCCTCCTCCACTTATCCCAGCACCCATCTTCTTCCTCTATCTCACACAAACCCGAAAAACCAACTCAAGCACGAGTTCCAGCCACTTTTGCTGTGATTTTCGATCTCCTTGCTCAAAGCACCTCTCGCAAAACTGCTTGGGGAGATTGTTCCTTGGTATGTGACTCCTCCATTGGTCCAATTAGTTTTTGTTCTAGTGCTTTATTCTTTGCAAATTTGTGCTGCATAGGTGACCATGTTCTTGAGCTTGCATGTCAAATTTATATGGTTCCAAGTAGTTCTAATGCTTGATATAGGCTCTAGGCACTTGTAGGAGTAGTTGCTATCAGTTTTATTGAAGTTGGTTTACTTTTATTTTGAAGTTACTAAGAATTTCAGATTATTTCAGAAAAATAATGAGGAGATTTTTGAGGGGCTCATCGAGCCAAAGCTCGAAGGAAAAGGCACCGAAGCCTAAGTATAATTTGCCGGGCACCGCGGAGATTCGGGCGTGTGAATGGCCTTCTGAAGATTTCTTGAGAGCAGCCGGTATCTATGAAGATTTTCATGAATTGGCTCACAATGCAGGCCTCACCGCTTTCCTCCACGACCAATGCGATCAGTATCTCTTACTCACAAATACCTTTGTGCAAAACATTCATTTTCATTCTAGGAACTCACCACCTATGGTGGAGTTTCATTTATATGATGAGCATAAGGAGATGTCACTTTATGATTTCTGTCGGATTTGTTTAATCCCTTTTGAGGGCAAGACAAAAGAACCACATCATGATGATGTGGCTGGGTTTATTGATACTATCACTGTAGGAGAAACTAGAAAGTTTTCCGATGCACGAATCACTAGCATACATTTTCCTGTTTTACGTTACTTTGCATTATTTTCTAGTCGTTGTTTAATTGGACGCGGAAACAGTGGAAACCTTAGTATCCCTGATATAATTATTCTGCACCACGGTTTATACAGTGATAACACTTTTAGTATGGACGGTATACGGTTAAGTATGAACCGTACTAAGGGTCCCATCTTTGGAGGCATCTATGCCACACACCTAGCTGCACATTTTAACATACCTATTAGGCATGCTGAGAAGGAAGAAAAGGTGCTGCCCCGTGTTTATCTAGATCATAAAAGTATGGTGGCACATGATTTTATTGTTAAGAATAGGGCAGGAGAGCTTAAGTATCAATTGTTCTTTAACAAACATCATCATGAAACTATTACGTTGCCTGCTCCTTCTTTGTTTAATTTTGTAGGACCCTACCTCGTTACTTGGGCTGCCGTCCAAGCTTACAAGAATCCTGCACCAGCCCCGGAACAGGAGCCACAAGATGAGCCTCCATGACAATCTGTTTATTCTTGGGATCCAGAGATGACTGTCAGCCAGTGGCAGTCAGAGTCTTCTTCTTCATCAGAGTATGATCCCAACTATTCTTCCTCATCACAGTACGACCCCAACAACTATTATTATGGATATCCGCCAGGCCAGCCGTGGCCATAGACCAACTTAGGCCAAAAGCCTAAGCTTGGTGGAGTACGTATTTCTCACCGGCATCACATTTATGCTCACACACACTCATTGCTAGATGTCGGTGCTCATACTTTTTCACAGTAATATCCATGCTAGTTTATTTTCTTTTTCCTGCTTTCTTCTTGTGTGTTTGTTAAACCTTAAGAAAAACCAAAAAAATTAGTAGTAGTTTATTTCTCTGTTGTAGTAGTAATAATTAAAAAGAAAACCCAAAAATATTTCTCATTCTTCTTTTGCTTGTTGGGAGCTTTCCCGTGTAAATAGTTTTATTTCTTTTCTTTTCTTTGGGGGTCGGTAGGAGAAGACCATAATTAAATTGTTGAAGTGGCTCTTATATGCATTATTGTTGATTTAACCAAGAGCCCATATTGCCTTGTCTTCTCCTGTTTATTGAATGCTCGCAGATTCCATCTTAGTCCAAGGCACGTACACTCTTATTATTATTCACACCGTTCGGTCGTGCTAGTGAAAGGCAATTATGATGATATATGATGGATTGACTGAGATGAGAACAGCTGGTATGAACTTGACCTATTTTGTTTTTGTAAATATGATGAGTCCCTCGTTCTTGATTCAGCTTATTATGAATAAACATGTTTGCAATGACAATTAGAGATCATAGTTGCTTGTGCCATGCTTGATTAGCTATGAGTTATAATGATTTACCTTGTGTGCCAACATGCTATTGAGATGATTATGATGTGGTATGATGGGGTGGTATCCTCCTTTGAATGATTTAAGTGACTTGACTTGGCACATGTTCACGCATGTAGTTGAAACAAAATCAACATAGCCTTCATGATATTTATGTTCATGGTGGATTATATCCTACTCATGCTTGCATCCAATGTTTATTAATTTTAATGCATGTACATGGCTGTTGTCGCTCTCTAGTTGGTCGCTTCCCAGTCTTTTGCTAGCCTTCACTTGTACTAAGCGGGAATAATGCTTGTGCATCCAATCCCTTAAACCCCAAAGTTATTCCAGATGAGTCCACCATACCTACCTATATGCGGTATCTACCTACCGTTCCAAGTAAATTTGTATGTGCCAAACTCTAAACCTTCAAATAAATATTCTATTTTGTATGCTCGAATAGCTCATGTATCAACAAAGGTTGTCCTTATCTTCCGTGTAGGCGGGTTATTCTCAAGAGGAGTGGACTCCGCTCCTCACTCATGAGAAAATGGCTGGTCACCGGGATGCCCAGTCCCATGCTTTATGCAAACTAAATCAAAATTAATTGCAAACAAAACTCCCCCTGGGACCTGATGTATGTTGGAGGCACTCGTTGTTTCGAGGAAGCCATGGATTGATGCTTGTTGGTGGAGGGGGGAGTATAAACTTTACCATTCTGTTTGGGAACCGCCTATAATGTGTTTAGCATGGAAGATATCGCCATCTCTTAGTTGTTACGTTGACAATGAAAGTATACCGCTCAAAATACAATTTATCTCTATTTCAAAACCGAGCTCTGGCACCTCTACAAATCCCTACTTCCCTCTGCGAAGGGCCTATCCATTTACTTTTATGTTGAGTCATCACCCTCTTATTAAAAAGCACTAGCTGGAGAGCGCAGCTGTCATTTGCATTCATCACTGTTAATTTATATTGGGTATGACTATGATTGGATCTCTTTTACCATGAATTACAATGTCTAGTCAGTCCTTGATCTTTAAAGGTGCTCTGCATTTATGTTTTGTGGTCTCAGAAAGGGCTAGCGAGATACCATCTTGTTATATCATATTGTGATTGTTTTGAGAAAGTGTTGTCATCCGAGATTTATTATTATGACTTGCTAGTTGATTATGCTATTGATATGAGTAATTGTGAGACCTGAGAATTATTCCAAATGTGGTTAGTTATGACCTATGCTGAAAACTTGAATGCTGGCTTGACATAGTTACAACAACAAGAGCAAACAGAGTTTGCAAAAGTTTTTCTTTCTTTCTTTCAGTTTGTCAACTGAATTGCTTGAGGACAAGCAAGGGTTTAAGCTTGGGGGAGTTCATACGTCTCCATCGTATCTACTTTTCCAAACACTTTTGCCCTTGTTTTGGACTCTAACTTGTATGATTTCAATGGAACTAACCCAGACTGACGCTGTTTTCAGCAGAATTACCATGGTGTTATTTTATGTGTAGAAAACAAATATTCTCGGAATGACCTGAAACTCCACGGAACATCTTAGAAAAAATAATAATAAATCCTCGCCAAAGATGAACACCAGGGGGGCCCACACCCTTCTCATGAGGGTGGGGGCGCCCCCCTAGGGCGCGCCCCCTACCTCGTGGGCCCCCTGGAAACCCTCTGACGCCAACTCCAGCTCTATATATTTGCTTTCGGAGAGAAAAAATTAGAGAGAAGAAAGCATCGCGTTTTACGATACGGAGCCACCGCCAAGCCCTAAAACCTCTCGGGAGGGCTGATCTGGAGTCCGTTCGGGGCTTCGGAGAGGGGGATTTGTCGCCATCGTCATCATCAACCATCCTCCATCACCAATTTCATGATGCTCACCGCCGTGCGTGAGTAATTCCGTCGTAGGCTTGCTGGATGGTGACGGGCTGGATCAAATTTATCATGTAATCGAGTTAGTTTTGTTAGGGTTTGATCCCTAGTATCCATTATGTTCTGAGATTGATGTTGCTATGACTTTGCTATGCTTAATGCTTGTCACTAGGGCCCGAGTGCCATGATTTCAGATCTGAACCTATTATGTTTTGATGAATATATGTGAGTTCTTGGTCCTATCTTGCAAGTCTATAGTCACCTACTATGTGTTATGATCCAGCAACCCCGAAGGGACAATAATCAGGACCACTCTCGGTGATGACCATAGTTTGAGGAGTTCATGTATTCACTATGTGCTAATGCTTTGTTCCGGTTCTCTATTAAAAGGAGGCCTTAATATCCCTTAGTTTCCAATAGGACCCCGCTGCCACGGGAGGGTAGGACAAAAGATGTCATGCAAGTTCTTTTCCATAAGCACATATGACTATATACGGAATACATGCCTACATTACATTGATGAATTGGAGCTAGTTCTGTGTCACCCTATGTTATGACTGTTACATGATGAACCGCATCCGGCATAATTATCCATCACTGATCCGGTGCCTACGAGTTTTCCATATACTGGTTCTCGCTTAATTAATTTCCCGCTGCTACTGTTACAATCACTAGAAAATACCAAAAACATTACTTTTGCTATCCTTACTTTTGTTGCTGCTACCACCACTATCATATTACTTTGCTACTAAACACCTTGCTGCAGATACTAAGTTTCCAGGTGTGGTTGAATTGACAACTCAGCTGTTAATACTTGAGAATATTCTTTGGCTCCCCTTGTGTCGAATCAATAAATTTGGGTTGAATACTCTACCCTCGAAAGTTGTTGCGATCCCCTATACTTGTGGGTTATCACGTACCCTCGTAGACCCTAAGCGGAAGCATTATGACAACGCGGTTGATGTAGTCGTACATCTTCACGATCGACCGATCCTAGTACTGAAAGTACGACACCTCCGCGATCTGCACACGTTTGGCTCGGTGACGTCCCATGAACTCACAATCCAGTAGAGTGTCGAGGGAGAGCTTCGTCAGCACGACGGCGTGATGACTATGATGATGATGCTACCAGAATAGGGCTTCGCCTAAGCACCACTACAATATGACCGAGGTGGATTATGGTGGAGGGGGGCACCACACACGGCTGGAAACAATCAACGTGTGTGTCCTAGGGTGCCCCTGCCCATGTATATAAAGGAGCAAGGGGGAGGCCGGCCGGCCTTGGGGCACGCCAAGGAGGGGGAGGAGTACTCCTCCTAGTAGGAGTAGGACTCCCCCTTTCCTAGTCCAACTAGGAGGAGGGACGGGGAAGGAAGGAGAGGGAGAGAGGGAGGGAAAGAGGGGGCGCCACCCCCCTCCTTGTCCAATTCGGACTCCCAAGGGGGGCGCGGCAAGCCCTATGGCCCCTCCTCTCTCTCACACAAGGCCCATGCACTACAAAAAAATACACTTCCGTGATGATACGTGTTTGTCACAGTAGGTCGCGTTTTTTGTCATGCATGTACATCCATGACGATTTTATGACAAAATCAAGATAGTCATACCTGTGCTGTCGTAGAAGTGTTCCATGACATTACCAAAATTATCATCACGGAAGTGTGCACTTCCATGACGATAAATCGCGCGTCACAGAAGTGCTTTCGTCAAGGGTGACCGACACGTGGCATCCACCGTAACAGAATGTCGTTAAGCTATCGGGTCAGGTTTTGGATCTGATAACCCGTTAACAGCCCCGACCAATGGGGATTTTCCACGTGTAAAATCATCATTGGCTGGTTAAGCTATTTCTACGGCCCGTAGGAGGCCCAGTGTCACTACAGTAAATATTAGCCCATGGTTATTGTGGCCTAGTTTTAAAAATAGGTTATTGTAGCCACTAGCAAACCGTGGAAAAAGAACTGCACTGACTACCAGCAAACAAATAAACAAGACAACAAGGAAATAAATAAGCAAGCAACTTATGCTAGGCTATCACGGCTATTACACATATTACATCCACTTTGCATCAAAGTTCGCCACCAGTGCAAATATAGGGAACAAAGCAGCATATAAACACCGCAGCAAAACAAGTCCAGAACTGAAACCACTTCAGAAGAGTTCAAGAAACAATATCCTGGGTACCCATAATGCTGGCAAGATGCTTAGCAAGCTTATTAACTTTCTCTTGTTTGGCGCTTAAATCCTCCAGCGCTTGTTGTTGCACAAGAAAGTACACATCTGAATTCTGCAGGGACTTCCTTAGTCCTTCGGCTTCTTGCCGCAGCACAGCTGACTGATGCCTTTCAACTTGTAGCTGAGACTGAAGAAGCCGAAGTGATTCAGGCAGCGAGTTCGAAGAGCTTGTGCCAGCGGTACTGGCCAGTAACTCGAACACTACATCAACCCAGGACTATGGGGTTTTCTCATTGTCTACAAGATCGTTTTTATCACCTTTCTTGGAGACCAACAGGGTTGTCTCACTATCTTGAACCTTATCTGCATTACTTTCTCTACCATTGCATAGTGGGATGCTCTTCTCCAATATTCTGTTTGCATACTACAAGAGAAACAAGCAGACACATCATAGGTTTAGCTTGTAGTATACGAAGTTCATTTTGGTAAACCGGTTCAGTAGTAAGGTGGACAGGATAACAGCATGAAACAAACATATATCTATGTACTATGGTCACTGTATTGTCCATATAATTCTAGTTTATGTTCCCTAATCAAGATAGAGACACAGTTCAACTCATATATTTTTAAGACACGGCAGCATAGACAGAATATAAGTGTGAGAAACTACACAGCATTGGCAGCACTTGTAATGTCCATCACATGAGAACATAACTGTTTATACAACTTAAACTAAAATCGACAAAGAGCAAGAAGTTAGAACAGCAATCCAGTTAAAGAAATAGGTTTAAAACATACCTGTTGCGCCATTGGAGTTTCAATTGGATCCTTCAAATTCGAAAGTAGTTGGTATGAGTAAATACAGTGATGCAACAGCAAAGGAGTATGGACCATAGCTACGGAATCTGACCTGAGAACAGTTGCTCTTCTGCTTTAAACATGGAGTTTGGGTTAGCTGTGGTGGTCTTCGTGCTTTGGGCACTGCAGTAGCTTTACAAACTGCTCGTGTGGTGGTACTCTGTGGTGGACATGGTGCTTTGTCAACTATAAGTGGGTTACTATCCATTGGGGTTGCGGTTAGATGTGTTGTAGCTGGTTCTCTGCCCAATGGTGTAAGTGTGTAATCTGGAAGAGTCTCAATTATGTGTGGTGGGGCTAGTTTGTGGGCCAGTACAACCATGGTTATATTTGCATCGACGGGTAGCACTGTCTTTTGTGAAGAACGGGTTTTTGCTCCCTTAGATACTGCCATCACCCCCTCCAATTCAAATGGCTGATAAACAAGAAAAGAAATTGAACGTACAGACATTGTATGATAGACAGATGTGGTAATTCGCATATATGTTGTCTAACCAAACAGGACATCATGACACAATTTCACATATATGATGCCTAACTAAAAAGGATAGCATGATAGAGTTTCAGATATATGATGGATAACTTAATAGGATATAATGGCATAATTCAACATATGATGAGTACCTAAACAGGATGACATGACAAAACTATATGATGTCTTTCTAAAATAGGTTGGGATGAAATAATTCACATACATGTTGTCTAAGTATACAGGATGGCATGATATAATTGACATAATTGATTCATATACTAAGCAGCTGGCACTCGCATGTATGATCTCTAAACTAAGCAAATAGAATTCAATATTGTGCATATGATGTCTAAACTAAGCAATGCAAGACACCATATGCATCATATGAGAAATATAAACATTGCAACTTAGAGCATACACCTCGGGTCGGATATAGGACTGGTCATCTGTCTCTCAATCCTTCTCTGAGGAGCTCCCTGTAACCATCAAGATATATGCTTCAACAAGTACCATTGCCTGCTCTGAAGACCTTGTTTTCACTCCAGATTTTTCCATAACCGGCTCAAATGCCTGATACACATGATGAGTAGTTCAATATACACAGATTGTCGACAAATGGAATACGTAATGAAAAAAAAGATGGCATGAGATAATTCACATATATGATGCCTGGCTCCATGGCGGTGCATAATTCACATATATGATAACTGGCTGAAAAACATGGCATTGCATAATTCACATATCTGATATAGAAAGCAAACAGGAGGCATTCACACAAAGCATGTCTAATCTAAGCAGATGGCATGGCAATGCAAGACACCATATGCATGATATGAGCAATATAACCCAGCCAAGTTAGAGCATGCACCTCGGGGGGGATACGACTGGTCATCTCTCTCTGAATCCTCCTCTGAGGAGCTATCTGTAACCAGCAAGAAATCTGCATCGACAGGTAGCACTGACTGCTCAGAAGACCTTGTTTTCACTCCAGATTTTCCCATGATCGACTCAAATGGCTGATGCACAGGAAGAGTAGATGAATGTATAAACATTGTTGACAAATGGAATACATTATGGAAAAAAATATGGCACGATACAATTCACATATACGATGACTGGCTAAACAGGATGGCATTGCATGATTCATGTATATGATGCCTGGCTAAAGAAGATGGCATTGCATCATTGCCATATACTCCCTCCGTTCCTAAATATTTGTCTTTTTGGAGATTTCAAATGGACTACCACATACGTACGTATATAGACATATTTTAGAGTGTAGATTCACTCATTTTGTTTCGTATGTAGTCACTTGTTGAAATCTCTAAAAATACAAATATTTAGGAATGGTGGGAGTATGATATAGAAACCAAACAGGTGGCATTCACACAAAGCAAATCTAAACTAAGTTGATGACATATAAGATGTATAATGTAAGCAATGCAAGGCGCCATATGCATGATATGACCAACATCAGCATGCCAGGTTAGAGCAAACACCTCAGGTGGTAAACAGGCATGGTCGGCTCCTTCTGAATCTCCATCTGAATAGTTATCTTCCTCTAGAATACAATCTGGAAATGCAGGAGGGGGGGGGACTTCGCCCACCATGGAGCGGCATCTGCATGACATTATATTCGCACGCAATGGTCTTCTCTTTTTCTCTACATGTTCAGTACAATTGTGTACAATATCTGACATGCATAATAAAAAATAGTTAGATTTTGTAAGGCCTAAGGGGTGCATGCAAAAAATCAAGACTGATGGTAGCAAACGAGTGGATGGATCCAAAACTAATGATAGCAGGTAGATTATAGCTTCAGTTTAAAAAGATAGACAATGGATCATCTATTGTTTGTTGCCCACCCAACATGAACCACATAGAAGACCCTAGATGAACCAGATAGTAGACAGATACTATTCGTTGCTTGCTCGATATGAGACCCAAGGGCAATTCAAAACTCAATATTGAACGATAAAGTAGCAGGTAATAATAACCGATGTATAATGTAAGCAAACACGAAAGACTGTGACCTCTCTTCCGGAACTGTGTAGTCCTTAGGTTCATCTACTCAGTCGATGATGGTAATGCAGTTGGCATGGCTACCGGCAACGAGGAAGATGATCTGAGGCGGCGAAAGGAAGTCTGCAGGGGGGATCTCTGCTGTAGTGAACGCTTCTGTCGATGGTGCACCTCAGGTGGGGTGGATGACGGCATGGCAGGAGCAGGACATAACACACAGAGTTTTCTATGACGCCTATCTGAAAATGAAGTAAATCTGTAAGGGCTGCTTAGAATTGGAGGATTCTATAAATGCAGGGACAGGAAAAACACAGGAATAGGATAGGAATGCACGTGCAAAACAGAGCATTTGGAAACATAGGATTTCAATCAACCTGGTTGTTTGGCTCACATGAATTGGAAGAACAGAGGAATGGAGAAATAAAGTGATGCGACGAGTGTACAACCTCTTTGGCATAGCCTTGTGGACCTCAGCATCATTGGGTTGGACGTGGAGGACGGTGATGATGCTGGTGTGACTGTCGGAGGCGGGGAAGAAGATCCAAGGCCTCTGGAAACGGCGCCGAGGGTACTGCTCCGCTGTGATGGACAGTTCCATCGTTGGAGCAGCTCCGCTAAGGTGTACGGTGACGAGGCTGAAGCATGACAAGACAGACAACGTTAATCTGGAGTGGGACCCTAATATCATCTGCAATAGATGATGTAAAATACATCACCAAAAAGTGCTAGATGTAAAACGCATCAGCCGCGCCACGGCCGCTCCGACAGATGCTGTAAGTACTGTTCACTTTGAACTTAACTGAAGAAAATGAACTTCGTAGTCGAAACTGAATTTTACTGTCGAAACTGATTGAACTAGTAATAGAGCATTGCAATAGATGTTTAGGGCGTTCGAGCACTAGTAGCAGAGAAGCAGTGATCTAAATCAGCAGACGCTCTTGTAGGGAACGCATTAGCAGAGAGCAAGTCATGCAGTAGCACTGCGAGTGAGTGCTAAAGCAGCAACTCCTGTAGCTATCGGAGGTCGTGCAGCAGCAGCAGCAGCGCAAGCGAGAGCAAGAGCAGAGCAGCAGCACGAATGAAAGCAGGAGCAGTGCAGCAGCGTGACCGACATCAAGAACAGAGCCGCAGCACGAGCGAGAGCCGGAGCAGCTGCAGCTGGTGCCATTGTGGAAGTCACCGTCGAGAAAGCAACGACATGGGGGAGAGATGCCGTGGATGGTGTGGCCGGCGACGGCGCCGTCGATGGAGACACGCCATGTCTGCTCGGTATCGAGCACCGACAGCCCCGTGAGATTGAATAAAGGATAAAATGCAGCGGTGAGTGCAGAACCTCCTTGGTGGCGCTGAGTTGGCCTCGGCTTCATCGGAGGAATTGGTGAGGGTGTTGCGGTTCCGATGGGGCAGGTCAAGACGGCGCTGCGGGGATTGAGGTGGTGCGATAGATGACGCGAACGTCGGGGCAGCTCCTTGGAGGTGGAGGACGGGGCGGCTGATCCGGCGAGACGACGAGATCAACAACGGATCCTCATCCGATGCGGTGGATGAGGGACGGCGAGCTGTTGCGGTGGACGACATAGTCGGGGAAGGGTCTCCGGCTGGGCGGCGGTCGGGAGGCCGACGGAGGAGCGTGTGGTTTCACGAGTTTTGGCGGCCTCGGTGTACGAATGGGGGGCGAAGGGGGAGGGGGAGCCAAGCTTAGGAACGCGCTTGTCCGAAATGTAGGGTAAGTTACCAGCGTACCCCCACTGGTTTTGACACCGCGACGTGGAGCTTCATTTCTGGCTGAGGGGTAGAAGGGGGATTTCGCTGTCTGGGCTGCGGGAGCGATTTCGGATGAGGAGGGAGTTCTCGCGCGCGTCCAAATTTCGGGATAACAAGGCGCAGCGCGGGTTGAAGAAGCGGGAGTTTCAAAGTAGGTGAGACAAAAGATACTCGAGCTTGAAAATTTCGGGATAACAAGGTGTTGATTCCTTGTTCGCCAGAACAAACTTAATGTGTAAAATAACAATTCATACAAGACACAAGAGTGTCATGTCCCCTTTTACTATATTGCTATAGATGCCATTGAAAAAACTACAAGAAAAATGTAAAAAAAATCGGGAGAACAAGATTACCCTGCACAGTACCAAATCGATTCGCACTTCCCTCAACAACAACAAAAAACAAATCAATTCCCACCAAAGAAAGAGTAATGTCCCTTTTTATATTATTACAGATGCCATGATCTCTTTCAATTTTTGAATCCACATTATGTTGAATTCGAATATATCGTTAGGTGACCTTGCGGTTTATAATTGATGTAGTCGTACATTTTGATCTTCCATCATATATGAACATTTTACTCCACCATGTGAACATATATATTGTCGTCCACCATATGGACTAAATTTGAACCAATTTTCCTTATTTGAATACGATTGTTGTCAAGTTGTACAATAATTTAAATATTATCTTGATAACAAAAAACATACATATAGCAGTAATCATATTTCACTATGAACTACATGTACCATACGCTCTCCAATTCAAATATTTGTATCCATTTTATGTTGAATTCAAATCATAGTACATTATTGGTCTAGGTAGTGAGATGTTTGGGATAATCTAAACCCTGTTTTCATACGTATAATTTTTGGCTGAATTGGAACAAGTTTTGGTATAAGCCTCTTGCAAAACCGGAGATTCTCTCAACAAGCCTCGTGGTTCCGAGAGGGAACGTGTCACCTTTGTGTGCGAAACGATATACACTGCCTCCCCCTGATTTTATTTACAGAGGCAACATAGAACTATATGAGTGCCCTTTTAAATTTCGGAATTATTTTGGGTTCATTTGGCCTTTTTATACATTAATTGAGTTTCTGGACTTTTAATGTGCATAATCTAAATATGAACTGCATGCACATGCTCTCGTGCACCAAAGTGGGTTGAAAAATCACATGTGTGTCCTTGGTTGAATTTCTAGGTCCCATGGAAGAAATGAGAATGAAATTCAAACATCTAGGCGTCATGACTCGGCCGAGAACATCGAGAAACTTTGATTTTAAATTCATGTAAATCCAAAACTCGCCTAGAAATCATGGAACTTGGCATGGTGTCATGTCATGGCACTAACATGTTGTGGTAAAAATTGGGCCGATTTGGAAGCTCATGGTTCTAATAGGGAACGTGCCACCTTTGAGTGTGAAACCATATACGCTCCCCCCTTGAGTTTCTTAAGAAAGGCAACATAGAACTACATTAGTGCCCTGTTAAATTTTGGAATTATTCTGGGTTCATTTGTCGTTTTTTATACATTAATTGAGTTTCTGGTCATTTAATGTGCATAAGTCAAATTTGAACTACAAGCACATGCTCTCGTGCACCAAAGTTGGTTGAAAAATCACATTTGTGTTCTAGGGTGAATTTCTAGGTCCCATGCAAGAAATGAGAATAAAATTAAAACATCTGGGCATCGTTGCTCAGCCGAGAACATTGAGAAACTTGGTTTTAAAATTCTTGTAAATCCAAAACACGTCTGAAAATCATGAAACTTGGCATGGATGTCATGTCATGGTACTACCATGTTATGGTAAAAAAAATTGGCCGAATAGGAACAGATTTTGGTATAAGCTTTTGCAAACCGAAGCTTCTCTCAAGAAGGCTCGTGGTTCCGAGAGGGAACGTGCCACCTTTGAGTGCGAAACGATATACGTTGTCCCCCTTGAGTTTATTTATACAAAGGCAACATAGAACTACATGAGTGCCCTGTTAAATTTTGGAATTATTCCGGCTTCGTTTGGCCTTATTTACACATTAATTGAGTTTTTGGTCATTTAATGTGCGTAATTCAAATTTGAACTACAAGCACATGCTCCTGTGCACCAAAGTTGGTTGAAAAATCACATTTGTGTCCTCGAGTGAATTTCTACTCCCTCCTTCCATCTATATAGCACTACTAGGAAAAGGCATGCTAGTGGCGCACCGAATTTGCCTTCTAATGGCGCACTACTGGTGCGCCACTGGCATCACGCCATTAGAATTAAATTCTAATGGCGCACTACTGGTGCGCCATTAGTATCTGGTATTCTAATGGCGCACTGCGTAGTGCGCCATTAGTATAGCCTGCAGTGCGCCATTAGAATGCCTCCCAGGGGCCATATGTACAAATGTGCTTTGGCATTCTAATGGCGCACCAGCAGCTAATGCGCCATTAGTGTGATGATCACAGTGCGCCATTAGTGTCTTGTGTGGTGCGCCATTAGTATGAATATTAGGTTTTATTTTTTTTGCTTTTCTGATTTTTGCACAGGTTACAAAATATATTATTGCATAGAATATAGACAGTAGCACACAGCAACATCAGATTCATCAAATACAATAGAAGATTAGTCTCCGAATACAATTCATCATATTAGTCTCCAGATTCAAAAGACCGGACAAAGATAAAACATTACAAGTCTCAAGACCGCGAGTATCGAGTTTGCCTTCACATTACAAGTCGATATCGATCATCTAAACTACCATCACATAGAAGAGAGCTGTGGTCATCACGATGAGCATCATCGCGATCAAACTGGTCTTCATCCGGTTCCTCCAACGCTCCCTCCTCTCTCCCGCTAGATAGCGGGCGTATCTAGATTCGGCCTCCGCCCTAGTGGTGTACCCTTTGTAACTGTTACCGCTGAAACGGTGAACCTGTTTCCGACACTCCTCCCAGTCATCGTAGACTCCGGGAACCTTACCCTTGTACACGACATACGACGACATCTCTATGCACAAGCCAAACAACAGACAATACATAAGCAATGTGTAAGTATGCAACAAAAGGATTGGAAGAGAAAAGCAAGACATTAATAGCACGATTCATGGTCCTACTAATAAATAGCATCGATTACATCTAAGTTGAACAACCGTCCAAACCAAAGAGACATCCGAATTCATTAAAGTTTAATTACAACATGAGCCAATCAATGTTTCAGAACTACACATCACTACTTTCGACTCAACTCATCGGACAGGAGCGTGGGTGAAGCCGCCGTCTGTCGTGATGGTCATGAAATCACGGTCGTTGTCACCCTGCATTTGTAGCGTTTCATCTATCTCACTGTTGGACGGTTGATATCTGAGGAAGAACTGCCCCGCGGTATGAAGGACATCTTGATGGATGATGTCCGCAAGCTCCGACTGGATGCGAAAGAATACTTGTCTGAGGCCCGCGTCCTGGACTGCCGACAAGCTCGCGGCCCAATCTTTGAGATTATCTGGTAGCAGAAGGTGATGATGGTCCCTTACGATCGCCCGCATGTGATGGAGGGCGTAGTAGGCATCCTTCTGACCGCCAGGCGGCTGCTTGACGCAGCAGAACTTCGTATTGTGTGAGAAGATGTGCTTGCCGTACTTACGAACTGGCCTGGTGAAGGTGCCTCCAGGTTGGGTGTAGCCGGGGAGAACATCATCAAGAACTTTCTTCACATTTGTGTAGTCTATCATGGAGTTACGGTTCGGGTCGAAATACGTGGCCATGGAATGTTTCGGGCTTAAGAGGATGAGTGTGCAATGTGTGTCACTGCACAGAACACGGAATGTTAGAAAAAAAAGAACGATCGAAATCTAAGAAATCATATGTTACGGGGCGGTTAAGGGATGACTTACTCGGGAAAGTAAGGCACAAGGAAGTTATCCTTATCTGCGTTTGCCAGAATGACGCCTTCGAGGTGTGAACTCGCAACTTGGCGGTCCCCAGCGCTGCTCAAGTGCTTGGCACGCATGTAGAAGGGGTCGACTATCACGATGTCCGGGGTATTGTCTCTAATGATCCGCATCTGCATGCTCAGCGAAAACAGCCGAACGAAGGTGTAGTGCAACGGATGAAGGTTAAACATAGCAAAGATGTCATCAAACCGCAGGACGATCATACCCCCGATGTCGCCATCCACAAAGCCCTTGCTCTCTGGCACCTTGGCCACGAAAACCGGGTATGCCACATCCTTCTCTCTAAGATGCCGCTTCTCCAAAATCAGAACACTATCGTGCAGACTCCGCATAGCACCGGTTGCAGCATTCAGCATATTTGGCGGTAGCATCGCCCTACCCGCCACATGCACCCTCCTCGAGATATCCTTAGGTGAAGGTGGCCCGTCCTGAGCACGGATCGAACTCGGTGTCGGCTGGCTCGCACCGGCGCCCTTGTTAGTCTTTCGTTTCCGACCCTTCTTCTTGATCTCCTGTAATGGGACCGAGTTCTGCTCACAGACCGCCTTCTTCAGCGTGTTGGGGCTGATAATATTTCGCGCCTCGGCTATCTGAGGCTCGGTGAAGGCGGGAGCTGGAGGCGTGTCCTGAGAACTGAACGCCAGACGACGCTTGTTGCAATTGGATTTCTCCGCCGTACCAGCTAGATCGCGGTGGTCTTGGTTGGGTTCTTGAGAAAGAGGCCCGCAGAACTCGTCAGCGTACCCATGTTCGGCAAAGTACTTATCAACTTTGGTAAATGTACCGTCGTCGTTGTCGTCGCCGTCCGGATCCTGTGCCATAGGGCTGTCCGGATCCTGTGCCATAGGGATGTCCGGCAGGTCCGGTAGCATTGCGGCGTTCTTGCCATGGCTTGGCGCCGGCACGACTAGCGGTCTTGTCTGTGGGGTGGTGTCCCCCGCCCCCAAACGAATCTGGCTCTTCGGCCATAGCAGGGGCCAGTTTACGCAGGTGCCGAGGGTCATCTCATCTTCTTCGTCGGCCCCAGCGGGTCGAATCGGAGGTAATAGCTCGTCGCAGCCTGGCAGCACCCGGACCACTTCAACCCTATACATTGTGGTTGGCATCCGATTATCGTGGAACATGGGGTTGCCCGGTTGAACGATTCTGCCCTTGGCGACATCGACCAACTCGGCGCCCACGAAGTGCAGAAGAGTGCAAGGAACGTCGGCGGTGCCCTGGAAAAACATGTATAGGGCATCAGGGATGCCCAGTCAAAGGCAAGGAGATGAAGTCATCGGCCGAGAGGCTTAGTTACAGTGATGCCGTCGAGCTTGGCTAATGTCGAGGCACCGCCAACGGCGGGCGTGCAACTGACGGAGGGGGCGCTTGCTGGCGAGGTGCCGGTCGGCGTACACCCGGGTGCATTAAGCTCCAATGCCCGTGCCGGTGCTGGAGACACGAATACCGCCTCCGCCGGAGACACCAATGGCGCCGCCGCCGGAGACACCAATGGCGCCGCCGCCGGAGACACCAATGGCGCCGTCGCCGGAGACACCAATGGCGCCGCCGCCGGAGACACCAATGGCGCCGCCGCCGCGCTGTGCGAGTTGCTGGCCGTGAAGCTGGGAACCGGGGGAGGCCCCTTTTGGCCGCCCGCAATCCACGTCGTCAGCCCATGAATCAACGTAGGCACCATGGCGTTGAGCGTCGTTCCAAGTTGTTTTTGCACTTGCTCATGGACAAGCTCCGGAATCCGCGCCACTTGTGCCTTGAGTTCTTCAACCTCGCGCATCTGGCTTTCCGAGCTGGTCTTTTTCTCCTTCCACACACCAGCGGTATAGTATGACCCCCATTTTGTGGACAAGCCTTTGCCGGCCACACGACCAGCTGACGTCGGCTTATCGAGCTTATCCTTCTTTTTCATTACGTTCAACGCCCTATTTAAAGGGGTGTCGAAAGGGAAGCTCTTAGATGACCCCGCGCTACTGCTTTCATTGTCCTGCGAAAGGAACATGAACCATTTAGAAATATTGGGGATTAATTAGAGTGCAACCATATGGAGCTAATTACGCGGGGGTGTATTCCTTACCAGAACAAGCTCAAGCGCCCTGGTCTTTGGATCCGTGGTAAGCTCCTTTGTTATCGGGTCCTCCTTGTACCGGGCCCTGACATAGTTCCTAGTCTGCTTGTCACTGCTGTATTTCTCGAAGCGGGGCGGTAGGCCTTGCTCGGCACGCTCCGCGTCCTCCTTGTCCCATATAGGCTCCGCCACTCTATAACCGCCGGGACCGAGTTTGTGTTCCCCTAAGTTCAACTCCCGCATTTCTTTCCCCCACTGACTTGATTCGGAGGTTGCGGGGCTCTGGCACTTGATCTTGAACTCCTTGTACTCATCTTCGCTCATCAAAGGATATTTCGCCTTGATCTTGTCATAACTATCACCTTTATCAATCATTCTCTTCACCGCGCTTCTCCAAGTAGACAGGGCCGTGCTCATCTTCGTGAGGGCGGCATTGTTCACTTTATTCCCTGAGAGGCGTGTGTTTTCAAATTCGGCGGGGAACTTGTATCGTTCGTGCAGCTTCGTGAAGAGGAGGTTGCGCAAATTCCCTCGGTCCTTATGCCTAAGGTTCTCGATGTTGATCGAGACGGTGCTCTGGAGAATGCACCCGAGCTGAACCGAGTACCCCTTGACTATATGTTTGGGCTCCGTTGGATTCCCGTCGGAGTTCACTTGAGTGAATTCCTCCTTGACGGTGCGGAGCGCATTCGGGCGCCGGTCCTTCCTTTGCTTCTTCGGTTGGCTGCCATCTGTGTGTGCGCCGCCACCATCTGTGTGTGCGCCGCCATCATCAGTGGTGGCATCCTCGGCAGCACCATCAGTGGTGTCATCCCCGACGCCACTAGGGGTTGTGTAATCAGGATCGGTGTCTTCCGCGGCGTCATCATAGCGGTGAGGTTGTTCCTCCATCTCTTGGGACAGCTCCCAGAATTGCTTGCCGCCCGAACCACCGGCCTCATCGTTGTGGGCCATGTTTCTCTCTAAATAGGAAAAAAGTTTGGTCAAAAAGATGGTTATTGTCAAGGAACAAGATCATGGTCTCATGATTTAGGGTTTGTCGACACCGAGGCACCCTAAAAGCCTAAGCTTTCATCATTTAGGTTCTCATCGACACCGAGGCATCCGGGGCAACCAAGTTAAGTTTTCATCATTTAGGGTTTATCGATGCCGAGGCACCCTAGGTTGGGCCTAATCTTGGCTCTATTGCCACCTATGTTGGGTTTATCATCTAGGGTTTATCGATGCTAAGGATAATTCTAAGTTGGGCCTAATCACTTGGCTCTATTGCCACCTATGATTTAATGCAGCAAGAATGGCAGGGCAGTTGATCCTACTTAACTAAGTACTAAGATAGCCCGGCCCATGCATTAGTCACAAGTACCCCATATGTCCTATTTTTAGCAAAGTCATGCTAAAATTTACAGAAAATTTCAGCATGACCTTTGCTGAAAATAGGACATATGGAGTACCCGAATTTGCCGGAACGGAAGTTAATCGACATTCCGGCAAACTCAAGGGCCTCTCGGGGTACCTGCAAATTCATCACGACACGATGGTCGGAGACAAAACCCAGCCACAGACCATATGGTCCTCTGCTTTCATATGGACAAAAATCAGCTCAACTTATGTGAGCTTCCATTCCAGATATAATATGTCTCCCAACAAAAAATCATCAATAGTTTAGAAAGTCTGTACAAACACAGAAAGAATGACAAATGTATTTTTACAGATCATGGCTCAGAGTCATAAACATCTATGGACCAAATATAGTAATGGATACAGCAGATTAGTCTTATGATTTTACTTGTTCGGTATAAAATAGCTTATGCTTTCCTTACAGTACATGTCCACATTTGATATGTCCTTTTTGTCTGTCCTGCTTTTTGAATCAACCGTATCGAGCAATACTATGGAATTAGTCAAATAATTGTGCATGTTTTGACAATAGGATGAATGCAAAAGAAAATCAAATGGTTGTGGCAATCTGTCCATCATCATGACTGTTGACAGTCGCCACACCCACTGTTGGACTTCGATCTAGCACAAAGGGGGTGTATAAGAGCAGATATGGATGGTGTGGTCTGGCACAGATAACAGTATAATCATCTTAATCTTGCAGTGTAATTTTTAATCCGTGGCAGCAAACGGGCATTGTGCTAGTCTAATAAGAATACACATTGTTGAACTTCATTGCTGGAATTAATGGTTTACTATCGGGATGTGCCTTAGGAGCATCGCTTATCAAGTGAAAACATAAGACACAAACTTGTAGCTGTATGTGTTTTGCTAAGAAAGGGTGCAACAAGAAATATTTTCCTAGTACTGGTTTATCTCACCTACTAGTAAAGGGACATTTCTCCTCAAATCGAAAGTTAATACATCGTTGTTTCTTACTAGGGGAAGATGGACCTGGATGGTCAAGCACGTGGAAGATGGCTTTGTGGGCGCGCCTTCTTAACAGCGAAAATGCATACAGAATGATCCTAAAGTTAATCACATTGGTTCCACCTGGTGAAAAAGTTGGGTTCGAAGGAGGACTGTACACCAATCTGTGGACAGCACACATAAGAACAGTAGCAGTAGTACTACTACTAGCAGTAGTACTACCAAAAGAAAGGAAAGAACAGTAGCAGTAGTACTACTACTAGCTAGCTAGCTAGCTGGTACTGATCTAGCTTCTGCATGCATTTCTCTGAATTTTGTTATACTTAAACACTACAAGGAATTATACTTTGTCATAGCTATTAGTCTTTGGACTAAGGGGCACTAGCACACTAGTAAGTGATAAGCAACCATCCTACATGGAAATGTGAAGAGTTACATGGATGAGTACCAGCTCTAAGTGAAGGCTCAATGGATTCAAGATCAACCGACTGAAGTTGCCCAAACCTGCAAGGAAAAGAGAGAATAATGATTTCGAACTGCTTCTGATGGCATACATAAGCATAAGTTCAGTCCCCCAAATCAAGTACTCCATCAGATTGGGATACTACTCTAGATTAGTGTAGCCACTATCTAACAAAACATTTCAGAACTGAATTTCAGAGTACTCTAAATGTTGTGTGCCCTAGTATTTCTGTGTTCCCTTGCATTTCTATAACATTTAGTAGCATGACAATTTTATCATGTTGAAAAAAATTCAGTAACATGAATTTGGCTAAGCCAAGCATGATCTTGCTTGCATTGCCGCCTTTGCTACATGAAGCAATAGGGTAGGTTCAGTTTCACTGAATTTTTGAAACTATACATCATTTGCTGAATTTTTGCTCTACATCACTTGCTCTTTGTAAATTATTGCATATATCTAGTGACTGAATTTTTGAAACTATAGGTGAACCTCTTCAGGAAACGCAAAACAGTTAACTGAAACTATCTAAAATAGTTAAATCCACTTGATGCTTACCTAATGCAGGCCAACAGAATGAAATGAACTACGAATTTGTTCTCTGAAATACATGTAGGCCAACAGAGAGGATGTTCTTACAAGGGAGCAAGAAGCCTGCCGCCATGGCCCTAGGGTTTGCAGGTGAGGGGGTGGAGGAGAAGGGAGGAATCACCATGCATAGGTTGGGGAGGGAGGAAGGATGGAGAGGGAGGAAGGAGGAAGGAGGAGAGGTACCTGGGCAGGCGCGGCCGGTCGCCGGAGGGGTCAGGGTCGGGGTTGGGGTCGGGGTCGGCGGCGGCGGCGTCGTCGAAGGGATGCCTCAGTTGGCCGTGGGAAGGCCGGCGGCCGCGGTCGTCGTCCTGCACCCCGTGCCCGGACTGAGGAAGACGCCGGCGTTGAAGCTCCGGCAGCGGTTGGGCGTCGGGGGGCGACGGCGCGGGGGCGACGACGCGGGGGCAAAGTTAGGTCGAGTGGGAGGGGGATCTGGCGAGGGAGGGAGAGAGGCCAGAGGGGAATAGGTGGAGCGAAGCTTTCTAATGGCGCACCACACGCAGGTGCGCCATAAGTACGACTGTTCTAATGGCGCACCACCCCTCGGTGCGCCATTAGAATTTTGTTTTAACCTAGCCTAGTAGCCATATGTACAGCCCAACCCTATCTATAACACAACCCACGCACTAGCCCGACTGGTCAGCACGCAGCACACACACCAGGAGGTCCTGGGTTCAATTCCCAGGATCCCCAATATTTTTTTATGCATTTTAAATGGTGTTTTTTATATTTATTTGTGTTTAAATATGTTCAAACTTGTTTAAATCATAACAGTAATATTTTTTATGCATTTTAAATGCTGTTTTTTATATTTATTTGTGTTTAAATATGTTCAAACTTGTTTAAATTATAACAGTAATATTTTTTATAAAAATAGTAAAAAAATTTAAAAAATATGTTCAAAAAGTGCGGGTGCGGGGGGGTGGGTGCTCCGGCGGTGGAGCGGGGGAAGGTTGCGATGGGTGGAGCTAGCGGGGG
>NC_041386.1:480594572-480601992 GCF_002162155.2 Triticum dicoccoides | reverse complement strand
GGCCCATCTTTGGTCCTCTCTGGCATGTTGAGCAGGGTACCAAGCAGACTCTCGCACACGTTCTTCGTGATATGCATGACATCAAGGCTGTGAGGCACACGGTGGATCTTCCAGTACGGCAAGTCCCAGAAAACAGACCTCGTTTTCCATACCTTCAGCAGCGGCTCTGGCGCCTTTCGCTTCTTTCCCGGCAGTGGGCAGTCTTTCCAATTTTTCAACAGCTTGTCTATTTCCTCGCCGCTCCTCGTACACGGGCGTTTTCGGGGTTCGGTTTCACCATCGAACAGATCCTTGCGTTTCCTCCACGGGTCATCGTCGCGAAGCCACCTTCGATGTCCCATGAACACGGTTTTCGAAGACCCGGGATCTCTATCTAGCTGGCGATACGTTGTGTCATCCATGCACCTTACGCATCCAGAAAATCCGTGGACTACCTGCCCCGCGAGATATCCGTAACCGAGATAGTCGTGCACCGTATTGAGCAGTGCGGCTCTCATAGGGAAATATTCTTTCTCTGCGGCGTCCCACGTATTGGCTGGCGTTTTCCACAGCGTGTCAAGCTCCTCTTTCAGCAGCCCCAGATACAGATTGATGTCGTTCCCTGGTTGTTTCGGCCCTTCAATTAGCATACTCATGTGAATGTACTTCCTCTTCATGCACAACCAGGGGGGAAGGTTGTACATCCACACAAACACAGGCCAGGTGCTATGTGTGCTTCTCTGGCTGCCAAACGGATTGACTCCATTGGTGCTCGCGCCCAGCACGATGTTCCTTGGATCGTTCCCAAATTCTGGGTATCCGAAGTTCAACGCTTGCCACTGGCTCGCATCCTTAGGGTGACTCAGCATCTTGTCTTTTTTATCTATCTCCGGATCATTTGCGTCATCTTCTCGCTTCTTCTCCTCCCTATCCGCGTGCCAACACAGGAGCTTTGCTACCTTAGGGTCCGCGAAATACCGCTGCAGACGAGCAGTGATCGGAAAGTACCACACCGATTTTCGAGGAGCTTTCTTCCTCTTCTTGTATCGAGTGATGCCGCACACCGGACATATGGTAGACTCCGCGTGCTCGTCCCGATAAATGATGCAATTGTTCATGCACACATGGTATTTCACGTGCGGTAAATCCAGAGGACACACGATTTTCTTCGCCTCCTCGAAACTGGTCGGGCACTTGTTCCCCTTGGGAAGACGTTCGTGCCAGAATGACATGTTCTCGTCGAAGCATGCGTAGGTCATTTTGTGTTTTACCTTCATCTCCAGAGCCATGAGCGTTACTTTCAGGCGGGTATCCTCGGGCCTGCATCCTTCATACAATGGAGTAACCGCGTCTATCTCCAGTTGATCCAGCTTGGCTTTCTCTCGGGCGGCAGCTCTTGCATTATCCGTCCGCTTGAGAAGCAGCTCTTGAATATGAGGGTCCTGCACCCAGCCTCCATCGTCGTCTGCTCCGGCATCTTCATCTTCATGATCATTCCCTTCGTCTTGATCTTCCTCATCATCATGTACGACATCTTCTACATGATGACTGTGTACAGCATCACCGTCGTGATCATGTACTGGAGATTCTTCGTCTTCTCACCCGCCCTCGCCGCGGTGGTACTTGTCTTGTTGCCCTTCCTCATTTCTTGCCCGGCCCCGGCCATGGACGACTTGATAGTCATCTTCATCACCTTGCCACCGATAGCCATCCATGAAACCACGCAAGAGCAGGTGGTCCCGCACCTGCCCGGAATCCGGGTCCGCAATAAGGCTCTTCAGCTTGCATCTTCGACATGGACATCTTATCTCCGTCTCGTTCTTTTGAAGCATCTCGGCCTTCGCGGAGCTCAAAAACCTATTCACGATGCCTTCAGTCATCGTGCGGACCATGGTCGCCTGCGGGGTAGAGCAAAACGATATGTTAGAACCAAGAAAAAATTTGGCATGACCTTCCCTAAAAATAGGACCAAAAAGAATGCATAGTGCCAAAATTCTCGCCGAAACGGAAATGAATCAAAACATTCTGGCAAAATATTGGCAACTATCGCATATTTCAAATACCGGTACCTTCAAACACAAACATATATGCAACACCACAAACACATGCAACACCACAAACATACATAGATCTAGCTAGGCCACAAAAAGTGCATGTGCACGTTGTTGGAGCGAGCTAGGGAGAAAAAAAAGTAGATCTATATCATGAAGATAGCTTTCCCTTACTTACCTATCAAAAAAAGGTAATTTCACCACTTAATTTTGTTGAATCTATGGTGGAAATGAGGTGAGGAGGAGGAGATGGCCGAAAGCTTGGAGAAGGAGGTGGATGGAATGAAGTGGGGAAAGTGAGTGGGTAGGTGTGGGCTGTCCAAAATATCTTGTTGGTCCCAGGTTACTAATGGCGCACCGTAGGAAAATGCGCCATTAGTAACCCTGGTTACTAATGGCGCATCATCCTACCGTGCGCCATTAGTAGTTTTGCAAAAAAGTAAAAATAATAAGTATATATACTAATGGCGCATCTCCTCTGAGTGCGCCATTACTAGTTTAAACTAGTAATGGCGCACTGTGCCACGATGCGCCATTAGTAGTTTTGCAAAAAAAAGAATAAAACAAAATTTACAGTAATGGCGCACTGCCTGCTTGGTGCGCCATTAGTAGTTATAGATAGTAATGGCGCATTATGGACCCGATGCGCCATTAGTATGTATGGGAAAATGGAAAAAAAATAATTCATACTAGTGGCGCACCCTGTTTACGGTGCGCCATTAGTGTCTTCCACACTAATGGCGTATCACAAACAGGTGCGCCATTAGTATATAGTAGTGGCGCACTGCTTCCACGGTGCGCCATTAGAATCAATCCTATCTATAGCCCTTTTCCTAGTAGTGTAGGTCGTAATGTGTTTTTTGAGGCTAACTTTGACCAAATGTTAGAGCAATAATATATGACATGCAACTTACACAAAGCATACCTTCAATTTTGTATGTCAAAGGAGCTTCCAATAATATAATTTTCATAGTATACATCTCATGTGCTATTAATCTTGTCAATAGTCAAAGGGTGTCTTGAAAAACACATTAGGCCCTATATAGATGGAAGGAGGGAGTAGGTCCCATGCAAAAAATGAGAATAAAATTCAAACATCTGGGCATTGTGGCTCGATCGAGAACATTGAGAAACTTGGTTTTAAAATCATGAAACTTGGCATGGTGTCATGTCATGGTAGTACCATGCCGTGGTAAAAAAAATAGCCGAATAGGAACAAACTTTGGTATAAGCTTCTTGCAAATCGGAGCTTCTCTCAAGAAGGCTCGTGGTTCTGGGAGGGAACGTGTCACCTTTGTGTGCATAATTCAAATTTAAAATACAAGCACATGTTCCAGTGCACCAAAGTTGGTTGAAAAATCACATGTGTGTCCTCGGGTAAATTTCTAGGTTCCATGCAATAAATGGGAATGAAATTCAAAATTCTGGGCGTCGTGGCTGGGTTGGAAACATTGAGAAACTTAGTTTTTAATTCCTGTAAATCCAAAACACACATGAAAATAATGAAACTTGGCTTGGTGCCATACCATGGCACCAAAAGCTGTGGTAAATTTGCAGTCCGATTTGCGAAGACGCACACATTAACAATCAACAAAGTCATTTTGGAACAAGTGCTGTCATGTTACAATCGGAAACACAAGTATTATTGAAACCGTGGGCGTTCTACTTACTAGTACCATTTACGTGCCGCCACGCGTCCCCATTTTTTATTACCTAAGAGGCACCATGCAGGGTAGCTATTTGAGTACGAGAGGCGTGCGATCAGACCCCTGCGCGTGCTTATCGGGATGAGAGCCCTTTGACCTCCATCTGCCGTCCACCTCTCTCCCAAGGTCTCCATTAATGGCGCCCGAGCCTCTGTTTAATGGCGTGGCTATGTTTCACTCGACTGAGATTTAAGAGAGAAAAAAGAAAATCTGAAAGCACGGATCTTGATGTAAGATCCGACGGACCTATATAGCATCTATTGCGACTTATAGCAAGACTGATGAATATATAAGGACGATTAAATTTTTTTATCAAAGAAGGGCTTGCCCCTTCCAATTTTCATTACTGAAAACCACCACAATTCACAAGAAGTTCAGCACAACTCCAGCCTAACACGAAGGACTAAAACCTACCAGATTGAAATCGCAACATCCCAAGAGGCCAACAAAGGCCAAACATCCACGCTAGAACCCAACATTTCACAACCGACGACACAATCCACATCCTAAACCGATTATTACATCAAAAGAAACCAGGAAACTTGTAACACCCTCGATGCGACTATAGCTCCCACGTGTCGAGGCACGACTTAGAGGCATAATCGCATTGAAGGCAATGTCGCAAGTTAGGCAATCTTCACAACATCCCATGTAATATAATTAATAAAAGGGGAGATAGCATAGTTGGCTTACACTCGCCACGTCAATCAAGTACATAAAATAGCATTACATCATCCAAACACTCATGGCCCGACTACGACGCCAAAATAAAAGATAACCCAACATGCGACACGGTCCCGATCACCCCCAACTGGGCACCACTACTGATCATCAAGGAAATACACATAGTATCGTTGAGAGTCCTCGTCGAACTCCCACTTGAGCTCAAGCGCGTCACCTGGAGCGGAATCATCAGGCCCTGCATCTGGTGTAATAGTAATCTGTGAGCCACAGGGACTCAGCAATCTCGCACCCTCGTGATCAAGACTATTTAAGCTTATAGGTAAGGCAAGGTAAAATATGTGGAGCTGCAGCAAGCGACTAGCATATGTGGTGGCTAACCTGTTCACAAAAGAGAGCGAGAAGAGAAGGCAAAGCGCGAACGCCTAACTAAAGGGGGCAAACCTGCGGCAAGCATAACTCCAACACCGTGTCCACTTCCCAGACTCCGCCGAGAAGAGGCCATCACGGTAACTCACACTGTTGATTCATTTTAATTAAGTTAAGGTTCAAGTTATCTACAACCGGACATTAACACGGCTTTCAAAAGTTCAAATCTCTGCAGGGGAGTCCCAGCTTAGCCCATGACAAGCTCTCATGGTCAACGAAGGAATAGACCTCCTCCCGAGACGTTCCGATCAGACTCAGTATCTCGGTTCTTCAAGACACTTCGACAGGTTAAAACTAATCCAGCAACACCGCCCGAATGTGCCGACAAATCCCGATAGGAGCTGCACATATCTCGTTCTCAGGGCACACTCAGATTGTCCAAACTTCCAGTAGGCCAGCCCAGAGTTGCCCCTGGTAGCCACCGGCGGCTGACGAGGTGGACCAACACTCAGAGGAGCACTAGCCCGGGGGGGGGGGGTTAAAATAAGATGACCCTCGGGTTCCGGAAACCCAAGGGAAAAGGAGGCTAGGTGGCAAATGGTAAAACCAAGGTTGGGCATTGCTGGAAAAGCTTTAATCAAGGCGAACTATCAAGGGGTTCCCATTATAACCCAACCGCGTAAGGAACGCAAAATCCGGGAACATAACACCGATATGACGGAAACTAGGGCGGCAAGAATGGAACAAAACACTAGGAGAGAGGCCGAGCCTTCCACCCTTTACCAAGTATATAGATGCATTAAGATAACAAGATAAATATAATGATATCCCAACAAGTAAATAATGTTCCAACAAGGAACGGTCTCCAATCTTCACCTGCAACTAGCAACGCTATAAGAGGGGCTGAGCAAAGCGGTAACATAGCCAATCAATGGTTTGCTAGGACATGGTGGGTTAGAGGTTTGACATGGCAATTTGGGAGGCTTGAAAGCAAGTGGTAGGCATCGTAGCATGGCATAGCAAAAGAGCGAGCATCTAGCAAAGCAAAGATAGTAGTGATTTCGAGGGTATGATCATCTTGCCTGCAAAGTTGTCAGATTTGACTGGATCCTCGAAAGCAAACTCAACGGGCTCCTCGTTAGTGAAATCATCTCCCGGCTCTACCCAAATAAGACAAACAAGCAAACGGAACACAATCAACCACGTGCAAAGCTCAAACAATATGATGCAAAGATGATATGCTATGCGGGATGCGATGCGGGATGCATATGCAAGATTTGACAAGGAACACATGAACCTGGCCTCAACTTGGGAATCCAAGTGTGCCACTGGAAATATGAGATGAAATCGCTTGAAAACGATATAAAGAACGCCGGAATCGGAGTTACGGTTTGGAAATGGCAATCAATACAAATATGACCACGTTCTGCAATTTACAGCAAGTAGCCATCTAAATGCAACAAGATGAACATGCTACAGCACCCAAACATGGCATAAAAATACATGGAAGGGATTCATTCATGATGCTTAACAAAAGTCTAGCACTGAGCTACAGCCAATTCATCCATTAACAGGTTCAAACAAGCATGGCAAAAATGCATATGACAAACAGATTTCAGACAGTGAAATTAACACTTGTCTGGAATTTCAGATCAGATAGCACTCTTTGGAGCAACAAAACTACATGCTACATGACCTGAACATGGCAAAGTAAAGCATGTCATGGAGCTACTCAAAGATCTTAACAAAAGTCCCTTAGTGACCTTGAGCCAAAAGGGATCAGAAAATACATTTGCAAGCATGTGAACATGGCAAAAACATAATCAGTTCTCAGACTTAGTGAAAACTGGAGCATGCCGAAAACAGATATCAAGTAGGCATGTTTACGAGCTCGATGCACTCACTACGGAGCAAGTCATGACAAGCTAAGCATACACCCATCAATAATACACAAAATGCAAGCTACACATGGCAAGAGCAATAGCATAGCATGCACGGTTCAACTACAACATCCTCGGCAAAATCGCTAACAAGTAGACAATCTGCCCAGATTCACGAAATAGCAAAAGTAGAGCTCGATTGACTCAAGCTAGGGTGCTCCATAATTGCAAACAAAGACATGGATGGATAGAGCACTACAAGATTAACAAAACATCCTTACTGATCATCCTCAAAAGAGGCACGGGTCACTAGGAGACAACATGAACATATGGCAATATGAGATAAACAGATCAAGGACTTAGTGGAAATGCTAAGTCCCTGAAATCAGCATTACCAAGTGGCTCACTTTGCAAGCTTGTGCTAGTCACCACATACATCACAAAAATACATGGGCTTCACCTCTGGAAAGATGGCAAAACCCTTAACAAAACATATGTAGAGCTGATGGGCATATCATGCACACAATAATCATGGCAAAAATGACAAATATCTAAATGGAGCAGCAGATCTGACAATTAACTCAAATGAAAATGATGCAATGGAATGAAATGATGTACTCTCTGAGACGAACATTTTGATATGCTATATGCGCGAAACGGAGCTACGAATGCAAAGTTATGACACGATGAACAATGGCATATGGATTAGGGTTTCGGGAGAAAGTCAACCGAGTTATTTTTGGATCTGAGATCT
>NC_041386.1:480561070-480594197 GCF_002162155.2 Triticum dicoccoides | reverse complement strand
GGCACCCGGGACAGGTGGCGCTCGTGGATTGGTCGGTGGCGGGCGGATCGGACATGTCCGGCTTCGTCCGGACGTGTCCGGCGGCGGCGAGATCCGATTTTTAGGGTTTAGGAGAGGGGATCCGCGAATTTGGAGGGGGTCTTTATATAGAGGTGGAGGGAGCTAGGAGAGTCCAAATGAGGTGCAGTTTTCGGCCACGCGATCGTGATCAAACGCTCTAGATGATGGAGAGGGTTTTGGTGGGTTTTGGTCCAAATTGGAGGGGTGATGGGCTGAAACACACACGAGGCCTTTTCGGTCCCTCGGTTAACCGTTGGAGTATCAAACGAAGTCCAAATGGTACGAAACTTGACAGGCGGTCTACCGGTAGTAAACCAAGACCGCTTGGCAAGTCTCGGTCCAATCCGGAAATGTTTAATCCCCACACACGAAAGAAAGGTAGAAATGACCATCGGAGGAGAACGAAGCGCCAGAATGTAAAACAGACAACGGGGAAAATGCTCGAATGCATGAGATGAACACGTATGCAAATGCAATGCACATGATGACATGATATGAGATGCATGACAACGACAACAACACACGGAGACAAAAACCCGAACCCGAGAAAATAAAATAACTTAAAGCCGGAAACGACAAGAGTTGGAAAACATATTGGGAAAGTCATATCCGGGGTGTTACAACACTCCACCACTACGAAAGGATCTCGTCCCGAGATCTAGGACTGAAAGAACGCCGGGTACTCAGAACGGAGGTGATCCTCGCGTTCCCAGGTAGCTTCATGGTCGGAATGGTGTGACCACTTGACTTTGAGGAATTTGATTGACTTGTTGTGAGTCTTGCGTTCAGTCTCTTCGAGAATAGCAATGGGGTGCTCACGATAGGAGAGATCTTCCTGGAGCTCAATGTCCTCGAAGTTGACGGTGCGGTCAGGAGTCTTGAAGCACTTTGCTGAGAGACATGGAACACGTCATGAACATTTGCAAATTTTTAAGGAAGCTCGAGTTGATAGGCGAGATCGCCTCTCTTGCTGACAATCTTGAAAGGTCCCACGTATCTAGGGGCAAGCTTCCCTTTGATACCGAAGCGACGAGTACCTTTCATAGGAGAGACGTGGAGGTAAACATGATCTCCGATCTCGAAAGCCAAATCACGGTGCTTACTATCATAGTAGCTCTTCTGGCGGGATTGGGCTGCTTTGAGGTTATCTCGAATGACTTTACACATTTACTCTACCTCTGTGATTAAGTCATTTCCCAAAAGCTGATGTTCACCAGTTTTGGACCAGTTGAGAGGGGTACGGCACTTCCTGCCATACAGAATTTCAAATGGGGCCTTGCCCGAACTTGCTTGAAAACTGTTGTTGTAGGAGAATTCAGCATATGGAAGACAATCCTCCCACTTCATGCCGAAGGAGATCACACAAGCCCTGAGCATATCTTCAAGAATCTGGTTGACACGCTCGACTTGACCGCTAGTTTGAGGATGGAAAGTTGTGCTGAAGCGGATGTTGGTACCCATGGCCTTCTGAAAAGAATCCCAAAACTTGGAGGTAAAGATGTTGCCACGGTCTGAAGAGATCACTTGTGGAATACCGTGCAGAGAGACAATCCGAGAGGTATAGAGTTCCGCCAATTGAGCTGCAGTGATAGACTCTTTGATAGGCAGAAAGTGAGCCACTTTGGTGAGTTTGTCGATGACAACGAATATAGCATCATTGCCACGCTTGGACTTTGGAAACCCAGTCACGAAGTCCATTTCAATGTGGTCAAACTTCCATTCTGGAATAGCAAGAGGTTGGAGGAGACCAGCTGGCCTTTGGTGTTCTGCCTTCACTCTTCTGCAGACATCACATTCATTCACGAACTGAGCGACCTTGGGCTTCATTCGAGTCCACCAATAAGCCTGCTTGAGGTCCTGATACATCTTCGTACTCCCAGGGTGGATGGAGAGGAGAGAATTGTGAGCCTCGTTCATGATCACTTTACGGAGGTCACCTTTGGGCACAACAATACGATCCTCGAAGAAGAGAGTGTCCTTGTCATCAAGGCGGTAGCACTTGTACTTGGGTTGACTCTTGGCAATCCCAATCTTCACCTTTTTCACCATAGCATCAAGAAGCTGGGCTTGGCTAATCTGGTCTTCCAAGGTAGGAGAGACTTGAAGGTTGGCGAGGAAACCTTGAGGAACAACTTGCAGATTAAGTTTGCGGAAAGCTTCACAAAGCTCGGGTTGATAAGGCTTAAGAATCAGGCTGTTGCAATGAGCTTTCCTGCTCAATGCATCAGCAATCACATTGGTCTTGCCTGGAGTATACTCGATACTCGGATTATACTCTTGAATCATTTCGACCCATCAAGTTTGCCTGAGGTTGAGATTAGGCTGAGTGAAGATGTACTTGAGACTCTTGTGGTTAGTGAAGATGTCCACTTTTCTTCCCAATAAGAGATGTCTCCAAGTCAGAAGAGCATGCACAGCTGCCGCCAACTCGAGGTCATGAGTGGGGTAGTTCTTCTCGTTGGGCTTCAACTGGTGAGAGGTATAAGCAACAACTTTCTTCTCTTGCATCAACACTGCGCCAAGACCTTGGAGAGAGGCATCACAAAAGACCTCGTACGGCTTGGATTCATCAGGCGGAGTGAGAACTAGAGCAGTGATCAACTTCTCTTTCAAAGTGTTGAAAGCAATGTCACACTCCGGAGACCAAACGTACTTGACGTGCTTCTGGAGAAGATTTGAGAGAGGCTTCGCGATCTTAGGAAAGTTTTCAACGAATCTTCGACAATAGCTTGCGAGACCGAGGAAGCTACGGAGTTGCTTCACGTTCTGAGGAGGTTCCCAATTTACAATTGCAGACACCTTCTCAGGATTCACCGCAATGCCCTTGGCAGAGATGATATGACCAAGATAAAGAACGTCATCGAGCCAAAATTCGCACT
Source organism: Triticum dicoccoides (assembly GCF_002162155.2). NCBI lineage: Eukaryota > Viridiplantae > Streptophyta > Magnoliopsida > Poales > Poaceae > Triticum > Triticum dicoccoides. The sequence continues at coordinate 480,591,258 of NC_041386.1, read as the reverse complement.
TGGAGAACTTGGCGTAGAACTTGTGTTCTCTGAGCTTATCAAGCACCAAACGCAAGTGCTTGGCATGATCTTCCTTGTTCTTCGAGAAAACCAGAATGTCGTCGAGATAGACCAAAACAAAGTCATTGGTGTAGGCGTTGAAGATGAAGTTCATCATGCGAGAGAACGTCGGAGGAGCGTTGACGAGGCCAAAAGACATGACAGTGTATTCATATGAACCATAGCTTGTCCTGAAAGCCGTCTTGGGAATATCTTGCTCACGATTCGAATCTGATGATAACCCATACGGAGATCAAGCTTGGATAATACTTGGGCACCTTTGAGTTGTTCGAACAGCTCGTTGATGTTGGGAATTGGGTATTTGTTCTTGATGGTCTTCTTGTTCAATGGACGGTAATCAACACAAAGTCGGTCCGTTCCATCCTTCTTCTTCACAAAAAGAACACCACAACCCCACGGAGAAGAACTAGGCCGGATGAGACCCATTTTCTCTTGAATATCGAGTTGCTTCTTCAGCTCCTTCAACTCTTCAGGTCCGAGCCTGTAAGGACGCTTGCACATTGGTTTCGTGCCAGGCTCAAGATCGATGATGAATTCAACTAGCCGGTGCGGAGGCATTCTTGGAAGCTCTTCTGGAAAGACGTCTTGATATTCGCAAACGACTGGAATTTGCGAGATGGCATCGAGTTCACCCTTCTCATTGAGAGAAAACAGACGGAGGGTATTATCCCGAGCGGCAAAGACAATTACATCCTCAGACGAATGAGTCAATTGAATCTGCCTGGCAGCACAATCAAGCTGAGCCTTGTGCTTAGAGAGCCAATCCATCCCGAGAATAAGATCAATATCCGAGTTACCAAGAACCATTGGAGAAGCCAGAAATTTGAAATCACCCATCAAGATAGAAATATCCGGAATCTCGTGGTTAGCGAGCAAACATTTACCCGGAGAGACAACTGCTAACGGGTTATGCATAACTTGGGAAGTCAACTCATGCTTAGATGCAAAAGGCTTCGAGATGAAACAATGCGATGCACCAGTATCAAAAAGTACTTCAGCGGGAACATCGTTAACAGGAAGGTTACCCATGATGACATCTGACGAATCCTCTGCCTGAGCTGCATTCATCAAGTTGACCTTGGCGTGCTCGGGGTTATGCTTGACCACATCTGTACTTGCCGATCTGACAGGAGGAGGAGGAGGGAGGCGCCTTTGATTGAGACACTTGTTGGCATAGTGACCCATCTGTTGGCACTTGTTGCACGTGTCCTCTGAAAGCGGACGGTGGTACGGAGCACTCGATCTTGGAGCTTGAGACGAAGTCTTGTTCTGAAAGTCAGGGTTGGGTGGGTGGGAAGATCCACTGCCACCTTTGCTCTTCTGCTGATACGGCTGACGAAACGGAGGAGGAGGAAGCCAAAACTTCTGCTGCTTGGCCACTTGAGTAGAGGAAGAAGGAGTAGTGTCTCTAACTCGCTTCTTGGAAGCATCACACCTCAGTTGAGCGGCCTCTTGCTTCAATGCCATGTTGTAGAACTCATCGTACCTCAAGGGCTCAAAGAGGACAAGAGCTAACTGAATTTCTTCTCTGAGACCACCCCTGAACTGGTATATCATGCTCTTCTCATCAGGGACGTCCTGCTTGGCAAAGCGGGCGAGCTTCTGAAACAACTTGTTGTAGTCATAGACAGACAAAGAGCCTTGCTTCAGGTTGCGGAATTCCTCACGCTTGCTTTCAACCACGCTCTGGGGAATATGGTGAGCTCTGAAATCTTGACGGAATTCATCCCAGGTAATAACACGTCCACCTCTGGAGTCCTTGTACTGCTGGACCCATTCTACAGCTTGATCTTTGAGTTGGAAGGAAGCGAACTTGACGAAGTCCTCAGGCCTGACGTTACTGCACTTGAAATGCTTGCACAGATCCACGAGCCAATCGTCAGCATCAGTTGCCTCAACACAATTGCTGAAAGTCTTTGGCCCGTTAGCAAGGAACTGGTTGAGTGTAGCAAAGTGATTCTGATTGTTGCCTTGGTTCCCTTGGTTGCCTTGATTGCGCTCTTGGAGAATTTGCATGATCAACTGTGTGCTTGCATTGGTTGCGGCCATCACAGCTTGCCATGCCTCCGGAGGAGGTGGAGGTGGTGGCGGATCTTGATTCTGATTCTGATTGGTGCTCTTAGCGGGAGCCATCCTGAAGAGGTTGACCACCCTTAGCACATAGACAGATAAATGAAGCTGAATCCAGCAGAATGAAAATTGCAACATATAGTCTTCACATCCGAACAAAATGAACGAATGCATTCCTCTTGAAATGGTCACATATCCATAAATTGAGAAGCCACTTAGAATTTAGGTAGAGAAATAAATCAACAAGGTATGGATCAAGAACGAATAATCAGTAAGAAATCCCAATCTCAAACCAAATATCCGTGGAAGAAGAACTAGAGCTACGAGAATTCCCACCTATGAAACTCCCAAACGTTTCCGGTTATGCAATCAGGTGTTGGGGATACAGGGGAAGCATAATATCTCACCCAAATCTAGCAAATCCTACATCCAGCTGTATCCATCCTTCAACACATAACCGAGAAAAACTTCGGAAACCATCTACCTCAACCTTCGAAAAGCATCCGTTATACAAGTTATGGCGATACTCCTGAAATCCCGCCCCAGTACTGGGTGGCGTCGAGGTTATCTCACCAACGAACTGCATAAAAGAGATTTTCGATGTCGGCGTACTAAACTCAGGTATTCCAGAACTGCAATGATAAAATTATGACGACAACACCTCAGAGCTCAACTCCCTGGGACACTTCCACAAAACCCCTGACAGGAGGCACCAAGACAATATTCTTGTCATAAAACCATCGAAATGATTCCAAGATACCCGCGTGATCCTCAAAAAATTTTTAGTGAAATTTGAGAAGAGAAGAGTCAAAACTCTACGTCAGGATGCCTTACCAGAGCAATGAGGAGACTGGGAAGTAAAAAGAATTCCTAAACTCTCCGATATATAATTCCTAAATGACTCAAAACATTTTTCTAGACACAACTCGGCCGCTAATAACGATCAAGCAATGGGGCTCCTAAGGTCGGGGAAGGCTCTGATTACCAACTTGTAACACCCTCGATGCGACTATAGCTCCCACGTGTCGAGGCACGACTTAGAGGCATAATCGCATTGAAGGCAATGTCGCAAGTTAGGCAATCTTCACAACATCCCATGTAATATAATTAATAAAAGGGGAGATAACATAGTTGGCTTACACTCGCCACGTCAATCAAGTACATAAAATAGCATTACATCATCCAAACACTCATGGCCTGACTACGGCGCCAAAATAAAAGATAACCCAACATGCGACACGGTCCCGATCACCCCCAACTGGGCACCACTACTGATCATCAGGGAAAGACACATAGTATCGTTGAGAGTCCTCGTCGAACTCCCACTTGAGCTCAAGCGCGTCACCTGGAGCGGAATCATCAGGCCCTGCATCTGGTGTAATAGTAATCTGTGAGCCACAGGGACTCAGCAATCTCGCACCCTCGCGATCAAGACTATTTAAGCTTATAGGTAAGGCAAGGTAAAATATGTGGAGCTGCAGCAAGCGACTAGCATATGTGGTGGCTAACCTGTTTGCAAAAGAGAGCGAGAAGAGAAGGCAAAGCGCGAACGCCTAACTAAAGGGGGCAAACCTGCGGCAAGCATAACTCCAACACCGTGTCCACTTCCCGGACTCCGCCGAGAAGAGGCCATCACGGTAACTCACACGGTTGATTCATTTTAATTAAGTTAAGGTTCAAGTTATCTACAACCGGACATTAACAAATTCCCATCTGCCCATAACCGCGGGCACGGCTTTCGAAAGTTCAAATCCCTGCAGGGGAGTCCCAACTTAGCCCATGACAAGCTCTCATGGTCAACGAAGGAATAGACCTCCTCCCGAGACGTTCCGATCAGACTCGGTATCTCGGTTCTTCAAGACACTTCGACAGGTTAAAACTAATCCAGCAACACCGCCCGAATGTGCCGACAAATCCCGATAGGAGCTGCACATATCTTGTTCTCAGGGCACACTCAGATTCTCCAAACTTCCGGTAGGCCAGCCCAGAGTTGCCCCTGGTAGCCACCGGCGGCTAACGAGGTGGACCAACACTCAGAGGAGCACTGGCCCGGGGGGGTTTAAAATAAGATGACCCTCGGGTTCTGGAAACCCAAGGGAAAAGGAGGCTAGGTGGCAAATGGTAAAACCAAGGTTGGGCATTGCTGGAAAAGCTTTAATCAAGGTGAACTATCAAGGGGTTCCCATTATAACCCAACCGCGTAAGGAACGCAAAATCCGGGAACATAACACCGATATGAAGGAAACTAGGGCGACAAGAGTGGAACAAAACACTAGGCGAGAGGCCGAGCCTTCCACCCTTTACCAAGTATATAGATGCATTAAGATAACAAGATAAATATAATGATATCCCAACAAGTAAATAATGTTCCAACAAGGAACGGTCTCCAATCTTCACCTGCAACTAGCAACGCTATAAGAGGGGCTGAGCAAAGTGGTAACATAGCCAATCAACGATTTGCTAGGACATGGTGGGTTAGAGGTTTGACATGGCAATTTGGGAGGCTTGAAAGCAAGTGGTAGGCATCGTAGCATGGCATAGCAAAAGAGCGAGCATCTAGCAAAGCAAAGATAGTAGTGATTTCGAGGGTATGATCATGTTGCCTGCAAAGTTGTCAGAGTTGACTGGATCCTCGAAAGCAAACTCAACGGGCTCCTCGTTAGCGAACTCGTCTCCCGGAATCGGAGTTACGGTTTGGAAATGGCAAGCAATACAAATATGACCACGTTCTGCGATTTACAGCAAGTAGCCATCTAAATGCAACAAGAGGAACATGCTACAGCACCCAAACATGGCATAAAAATACATGGAAGGGATTCTTTCATGATGCTTAACAAAAGTCTAGCACTGAGCTACAGCCAATTCATCCATTAACAGGTTCAAACAAGCATGGCAAAAATGCATATGACAAACAGATTTCAGAAAGTGAAATTAACACTTGTCTGGAATTTCAGATCAGATAGCACTCTTCGGAGCAACAAAACTACATGCTACAGGACCTGAACATGGCAAAGTAAAGCATGTCATGGAGCTACTCAAAGAGCTTAACAAAAGTCCCTTAGTGACCTTGAGCCAAAAGGGATCAGAAAATACATTTGCAAGCATGTGAACATGGCAAAAACATAATCAGTTCTCAGACTTAGTGAAAACTGGAGCATGCTAAAAACAGATATCAAGTAGGCATGTTTACGAGCTCGATGCACTCACTACGGAGCAAGTCATGACAAGCTAAGCATACACCCATCAATAATACACAAAATGCAAGCTACACATGGCAAGAACAATAGGATAGCATGCACGGTTCAACTACAACATCCTCGGCAAAATCGCTAACAAGTAGACAATCTGCCCAGATTCACGAAATAGCAAAAGTAGAGCTCGATTGACTCAAGCTAGGGTGCTCCATAATTGCAAACAAAGACATGGATGGATAGAGCACTACAAGATTAACAAAACATCCTTACTGATCATCCTCAAAAGAGGCACGGGTCACTAGGAAACAACATGAACATATGGCAATATGAGATAAACAGATCAAAGACTTAGTGGAAATGCTAAGTCACTGAAATCAGCATTACCAAGTGCCTCACTTTGCAAGCTTGTGCTAGTCACCACACACATCACAAAAATACATGGGCTGCACCTCTGGAAAGATGGAAAAACCCTTAACAAAACATATGTAGAGCTCATGGGCATATCATGCACACAATAATCACGGCAAAAATGACAAATATCTAAATGGAGCAGCAGATCTGACAATTATCTCAAGTAGCACTCTTCTAACAGCATTTCGGGCATCAAGATGAACTCAAATGAAAATGATGCAATGGAATGAAATGATGTACTCTCTAAGACGAACATTTTGATATGCTATATGCGCGAAACAGAGCTACGGATGCAAAGTTACGGCAGGATGAACAAGTGCATATGGATTAGGGTTTTGGGAGAAAGTCAACCGAGTTATTTTTGGATCTGAGATCTGCACGGATTCCGAAGCAAGCTCGCCGGAGTTACTGTTGCAAGGTCCGCCGGAGATGGAAGGGGCCAGCCGGATCTGCAGCGCCGGTGGCCGGAGGAGGCAGATGGAGACGCGCGGAGGGGCGGCGGCGCCGTCCGGCGAGGAGCTGCCGGCGACGAGGAGGCGGGGCGGCGTCGGCGCGGCGGTAGCGGTGCGGCTCCGGTGGTGGAGCTCCGCGAGGACGGCGAGGTGGCGAAGGGCGCGGGTGGCAGCGCGTGGGAGGCGGGCCGCGGGGGCCGGCCTCGGGCCCCGTCGGGCCTGGCGGGCGCGGGACGATGATGTGGGGCGCCCGGGACAGGTGGCGCTCGTGGATTAGTCGGCGGCGGGCGGATCGTACGTGTCCGGCTTCGTCCGGACGTGTCCGGCGGCGGCGAGATCCAATTTTTAGGGTTTAGGAGAGGGGATCCGCGAATTTGGAGGAGGGGGTCTTTATATAGAGGTGGAGGGAGCTAGGAGAGTCCAAATGAGGTGCGGTTTTTTGCCATGCGATCGTGATCGAATGCTCTAGATGATGGAGAGGGTTTTGGTGGGTTTTGGTCCAAATTGGAGGGGTGTTGGGCTGCAACACACACGAGGCCTTTTCAGTCCCTTGGTTAACCGTTGGAGTATCAAATGAAGTCCAAATGGTACGAAACTTTACAGGCGGTCTATCGGTAGTAAACCAAGACCACTTGGAAAGTCTCGGTCCAATCCAAAAATGTTTAATACCCACACACGAAAGAAAGGTAGAAATGACCACCGGAGGAGAACGAAGCGCCAGAATGCAAAACGGACAACGGGGAAAATGCTCGAATGCATGAGATGAACACGTATGCAAATGCAATGCACATGATGACATGATATGAGATGCATGACAACAACAACAACACACAGAGACAAAAAGCCGAACCCGAGAAAATAAAATAACTTAAAGCCGGAAACGACAAGAGTTGGCAAACATATTGGGAAAGTCATATCCGGGGTGTTACAAAACTAGTCTTCGTGGCGAGCGGCGATGAGCTCTTTTGTGTCCTCAAGACGCTGCTTGATAACATCCACGGATTCCTCCACCAGCCTTTGGCGCTCGTTGCGGAGCATGTCATTCTCGTCCATAAGTTTCTTCAACAAGGCACTGGTCTCCTCCCGCTGGTCTGCACTACGGATGATCTTCTCCCTCAGCAGGTCGCGCTTGGCCCGGAGCCTCTCATTGCCCTCCCTTAGTTGCCGGATGACGCCGGTAGCCTGTTCAAACGAGGCTATCATGTTGTCCTACAACCTCGCCGAGCCAGAGATCTGATCCATCTGGCTATGGACGATCACATACATGCGCCTGTAACAGTCGTCGCCTGCCCGCAAGAAATTTTCCCAGGCCGTCGCGGCATGGCGGGACATCTCTGCTGCATTCGTGGCGCGGTGGGACATCTCTGCTACTTTCGGGGCGCGGCCGGACCAGTCTGCTGCATCGACGGCGCGGCGGGACTTCCGTGCTGCTTCAGCGGCGCGGCGGGACTTCCGTGCTGCTTCAGCGGTGCGGCGGGACCTCTGTGCTGTGTTGGAAATATGCTCTAGAGGCAATAATAAATTGGTTATTATTATATTTCCTTGTTCATGATAATCATTTATTATCCATGCTAGAATTGTATTGATAGGAAACTCAGATACATGTGTGGATACATAGACAAGACCATGTCCCTAGTAAGCCTCTAGTTGACTAGCTCGTTGATCAATAGATGGTTACTGTTTCCTGACCATGGACATTGGATGTCATTGATAACGGGATCACATCATTAGGAGAATGATGTGATGGACAAGACCCAATCCTAAGCCTAGCACAAGATCATGTAGTTCGTATGCTATAGCTTTTCTAATGTCAAGTATCATTTCCTTATACCATGAGATTGTGCAACTCCCGGATACCGTAGGAGTGCTTTGGGTGTGCCAAACGTCACAACATAACTGGGTGGCTATAAAGGTACACTACAGGTATCTCCGAAAGTGTCTGTTGGGTTGGCACGAATCGAGACTGGGATTTGTCACTCCGTGTAAACGGAGAGGTATCTCTGGGCCCACTCGGTAGGACATCATCATAATGTGCACAATGTGATCAAGGAGTTGATCACGGGATGATGTGTTATGGAACGAGTAAAGAAACTTGCCGGTAACGAGATTGAACAAGGTATCAGGATACCGACGATCGAATCTCGGGCAAGTATCGTACCGCTAGACAAAGGGAATTGTATACGGGATTGATTAAGTCCTTGACATCGTGGTTCATCCGATGAGATCATCGTGGAACATGTGGGAGCCAACATGGGTATCCAAATCCCGCTGTTGGTTATTGACCGGAGAGTTATCTCGGTCATGTCTGCATGGTTCCCGAACCCGTAGGGTCTACACACTTAAGGTTCGATGAAGCTAGGGTTATAAGGAATAGATATACATGGTTACCGAATGTTGTTCGGAGTCCCAGATGAGATCCCGGACGTCATGAGGAGTTCCGGAATGGTCCGGAGGTAAAGATTTATATATGGGAAGTCCTGTTTTGGTCACCGGAAAAGTTTCGGGGTTTATCGGTAACGTACCGGGACCACCGGGAGGGTCTCGGGGGTCCACCAAGTGGGGCCACAAGCCCCGGAGGGCTGCATGGGCCAAGTGTGGGAGGGACCAGCCCCAGGTGGGCTGGTGCGCCCCCCCCCCCCCCCAAGGGCCCAAGGCGCCTAAGGGTAGGAAAGGGGGCAAACCCTAAGGGCAGATGGGCCTTAGGGCCCATGCCTGGTGCGCCTCCCTCTCCCCCTCCACCTGGCCGCCACCCAGATGGGATCTGGGGGCTGCCGCCACCCCTAGGGAGGGAACCCTAGGTGGGGGCTCAGCCTCTCCCCTCCCCCTATATATACTTGAGTTTTGGGCTGCCCAAGACACAAGAGTTCCTCTCCTTCTTGGCGCAGCCCTACCCCTCTCCTTCCTCGTCTCTTGGGGTGCTTGGCGAAGCCCTGCTGGAGTATCATGCTCCTCCACCACCACCACGCCGTCGTGCTGCTACTGGATGGAGTCTTCCCCAACCTCTCCTTCTCCCCTTGCTGGATCAAGGCGTAGGAGACGTCACCGGGCTGTACGTGTGTTGAACACGGAGGTGCCGTCTGTTCGGCACTAGGATCATCGGTGATTTGGATCATGACGAGTACGACTACATCAACCCCGTTCACTTGAACGCTTCTGCGTAGCGATCTACAAGGGTATGTAGATGCACTCTACTTCCCCTTGTTGCTGGTCTCTCCATATATAGATCTTGGTGACACGTAGGAAAATTTTGAATTTCTGCTACGTTCCCCAACAGTGGCATCATGAGCTAGGTCTATGCGTAGTTTCTATGCACGAGTAGAACACAAAGTAGTTGTGAGCGTTGATTTTGTTCAATATGCTTACTGTTACTAGTCCAATCTTGATTCAGCGGCATTGTGGGATGAAGCGGCCCGGACCGATCTTACACGTACTCTTACGTGAGACTGGTTCCACCGACTGACATGCACTAGTTGCATAAGGTGGCTAGCGGGTGTCTGTCTCTCCCACTTTAGTCGGATCGGATTCGATGAAAAGGGTCCTTATGCAGGGTAAATAGCAATTGGCATATCACATTGTGGTTTTTGCGTAGGTAAGAAACGTTCTTGCTAGAAACCCATAGCAGCCACGTAAAACATGCAAACAACAATTAGAGGACGTCTAACTTGTTTTTGCAGGGTATGCTATGTGATGTGATATGGCCAAGAAGAATGTGATGAATGATATGTGATGTATGAGATTGATCATGTTCTTGTAATAGGAATCACGACTTGCATGTCGATGAGTATGAAAACCGGCAGGAGCCATAGGAGTTGTCTTTATTTATTGTATGACCCGGGTGTCATTAAACAACGCCATGTAATTACTTTACTTTATTGCTAACTGGTAGCCATAGTAGTAGAAGTAATAAGTTGGCGAGACAACTTCATGGAGACACAATGATGGAGATCATGATGATGGAGATCATGGTGTCATGCCGGTGAAGATGATGATCATGGAGCCCCGAAGATGGAGATCAAAAGGAGCAATATGATATTGGCCATATCATGTCACTATTTGATTGCATGTGATGTTTATCATGTTTATAAATCTTATTTTCTTGGAATGACGGTAGCTTAAATAAGATGATCCCTCACTAAAATTTCAAGAGAAGTGTTCTCCCTAACTGTGCACCGTTGCGAAAGTTCGTCGTTTCGAAGCACCACGTGATGATCGGGTGTGATAGATTCTTACGCTCGAATACAACGGGTGTTGACGAGCCTAGCATGTACAGACATGGCCTCGGAACACATGCGAAACACTTAGGTTAACTTGACGAGCCTAGCATGTACAGACATGGCCTCGGAACACAAGAGACCGAAAGGTCGAGCATGAGTCGTATGGTAGATACGATCAACATGAAGATGTTCACCGATGTTGACTAGTCCGTCTCACGTGATGATCGGACACGGCCTAGTTGACTCGGATCATGTAATCACTTAGATGACTGGAGGGATGTCTATCTGAGTGGGAGTTCATAAGATGAACTTAATTATCCTGAACATAGTCAAAAGATCTTTGCAAATTATGTCATAGCTTACGCTTTAGTTCTACTGTTTTAGATACGTTCCTAGAGAAAATATAGTTGAAAGTTGATAGTAGCAATTATGCGGACAGTAGAAGGCTTATGTCCTTAATGCAACGCTCGGTGTGCTGGACCTCGAACGTGGTATGTGGATGTTGCGAACATCTCACATACATATTTTGATGACTACATGATAGTTCGATAATGTTAAATGGTTTAGAATTGAGGCACCAAAGACATTTTTGAAATGTCGCGGAACATATGAGATGTTTCGAGGGCTGAAATTGGGATTTCAGGCTCGTGCCCACGTCAAGAGGTATAAGACCTCCGACGATTTTCTTAGCCTGCAAACTAAGGGAGAAAAGCTCAATTGTTGAGCTTGTGCTCAGATTGTCTGAGTACAACAATCATTTGAATCGAGTGGGAGTTGATCTTCCAGATGAGATAGTGATGTTTCTCCAAAGTCATTACCACCAAGCTGCTAGAGCTTCATGATGAACTATAATATATCAGGGACATATATGATGATCCTTGAGATATTCGCGATGTTTGACACCACAAAAGTAGAAATCAAGAAGGAGCATCAATTGTTGATGGTTGGTGAAACCACTAGTTTCAAGAAGGCAAGGGCAAAAAGGGATACTTCATGAAACGGCAATTCAGCTGCTGCTCTAGTGAAGAAACCCAAGGTTGAACCCAAACCCGAGACCAAGTGCTTCTGTAATAAGGGGAACAGCCACTGGAGCAGAATTACCCTAGATACTTGGTAGATGAGAAGGCTGGCAAGGTCGATAGAAGTATATTGGATGTACATTGTGTTAATGTGTACTTTACTAGTACTCCTAGTAGCACCATGGTATTAGATACCGGTTCGGTTGCTAAGTGTTAGTAAACTCGAAATAAAAGGTTGCGGAGTAAACGGAGACTAGCTAAAGGTGAGCTGGCGATATGTGTTGGAAGTTTTTCCAAGCTTGATGTAATCAAGCATCGCACGCTCCCTCTACCATCAAGATTGGTGTTTGCGTTGAGCATAGACATGATTGGATTATGTCTATCGCAATACGATTATTCATTTAAGGAGAATAATGGTTACTCTGTTTATTTGAATAATACCTTCAATGGTCTTGCACCTAAAATGAATGGTTTATTGAATCTCGATCGTAGTGATACACATGTTCATGCCAAAAGATATAAGATAGTAATGATAGTACCACACAAATGTGGCACTGCAATTTGAGTCATATCGGTATAAAACGCATGAAGAAGCTCCATGTTGATGAATCTTTGGGCTCACTCGTTTTTGAAAAGTTTGAGACATGCGAACCATGTCTATTGATGTATATGCATGAAGAAACTCCATGCAAATGGACCGTTTGGACTCACTTGATTTTGAATCACTTGAGACATGCAAATCATACCACATGGGCAAGATGACTGAAAGCCTCGTTTTCAGTAAAATGGAACTAGAAAGCAACTTGTTGGAAGTAATACATTTTGATGTGTGCAGTCCAATGAGTGCTGAGGCGTGTAGTGGATATCGTTATGTTCTTACTTCACAGATGATTTGAGTAGATGTTGAGTATATTTACTTGATGAATCACGAGTCTGAATTATTGAAAGGTTCAAGTAATTTCAGGGTGAAGTTGAAAGATCGTCGTGACAAGAGGATAAAAGATCTATGATATGATCATAGAGATGAATATCTGAATTACGAGTTTGGCACAGAATTAAGACATTGTGGAAATTGTTTCACAACTAATACAGCCTGGAACACCATAGTGTGATGGTGTGTCCGAACATCATAACTGCACCCTATTGGATATGATGCATACCATGATGTCTCTTATCGAATTACCACGATAGTTTATGGGTTAGGCATTAGAGACAACCACATTCACCTTAAATAGGGCACCACGTAATTCCGATGAGATGACACCATATGAACTATGGTTTAGAGAAACCTAAGTTGTCATTTCTTAAAAGTTTGGGGCTGCAACGCTTATGTGAAAAAGTTTCAGGCTGATAAGCTAGAACCCAAAGCGAATAAATGCATCTTCATAGGACACCCAAAACAGTTGGGTATACCTCTTGTCTCAGATCCGAAAGCAATAAGGGATTGTTTCTAGAATTGGGTCCTTTCTCGAGGAAAAGTTTCTCTCGAAAGAATTGAGTGGGAGGATGGTGGAGACTTGATGAGGTTATTGAACCGTCACTTCAACTAGTGTATAGCAGGGCACAAAGAGTTGTTCCTGTGGCACCTACACCAATTGAAGTGGAAGCTTATGATATTGATCATGAGACTTCGGATCAAGTCACTCCCAAACCTCATAGGATGACAAGGATGCGTACTACTTTAGAGTGGTACGTAATCCTGTCTTGGAAGTCATGTTGCTAGACAACAATGAACCTACGAGCTATGGAGAAGCGATGATGGGCCTGCATTCCAAAATGGCTCGAGGCCATAAAATCCGAGAGAGGATCCATGTATGAAAACAAAGTGTAGACTTTGGAAGAACGGCTCGATGGTCGTAAGGCTATTGAGTACAGATGGATTTTGAAAGGAAGACGGACAATGATGGTAAATGTCACCATTAAGAAAGCTCGACTTGTCGTTAAGATGTTTCCCGACAAGTTCAAGGAGTTGACTATGGTGAGACTTTCACACTCGTAGCGATGCTAAGAGTCTGTTGGAATTATATTAGCAGTCACTACATTATTTATGAAATCTTGCAGATAGGATATCAAAAACCATTGTTTCCTCACGATTTTCTTGAGGAAAGGTTGTATGTGATACAACCAGAAGTTTTTAACAATCCTGAAGGATGCTAACAAGTATGCAAAGCTCTAACAATCCTTCTAAGGACTGGAGTAAGCATCTCAGAGTTGGAATATACGCTTTGATGATGATCAAAGATTTTGGGTTTATACAAAGTTTATGAGAAACTTGTATTTCCAAAGAAGTGAGTGGGAGCACTATAGAATTTCTGATGAGTATATGTTGTTGACATATTGTTGATCAGAAATGACGTAGAATTTCTGGAAAGCATATAGGGTTATTTGGAAGGTGTTTTCAATGGAAAGCCTGGATTAAGCTACTTGAACATTCAGCATCAAGATCTATATGGATAGATCAAAACGCTTAATGGTATTTTCAAATGAGCACATACCTTGACATGATCTTGAAGGTGTTCAAGATGGATCAGTCAAAGAAGGAGTTCTTGCCTGAGTTGTAAGGTATGAAGTTAAGACTTAAAGCTCGACCACGGCAGAAGAAAGAGGAAGGACGAAGGTCGTCCCCTATGCTTTTGTCATAGGCTCCATACGATATGCCATGCTGAGTACCACACCTGATGTGTGCCTTGCCACATATTTGGCAAGAGGGTACAAAGGTGATCTAGGAGTAGATCACCAGATAGCGGTCTAAATTATCCTTAGAGGAATAAGGATATGTTTCTCGGTTATGGAGGTGATAAAGAGTTCGACATAAAGAGTTACGTCGATGCAAGCTTAACACCTATCCGGATAGCTCTGAGTAGAGATACCGGATACGTATAATGGAGCAACAATTTAGAATAGCTCCAAGTAGAACAGTTATTTGAAATGGCTCCAAATGTAGCGTAGTAGTTGCATCTACAAGATGACATGGAAATTTGCAAAGTACATACGGATCTGAATGTTGCAGACCCATTAACTGAAACCTCTCTCACAAGCATAACATGATCAAACCCAGAACTCTTTGGGTGTTAGTCACATGGGGTGTGACCTTGAGTGTTAATCACATATCGATGTGAACTGGATTATTGACTCTAGTGCAAGTGGGAGACTGTTGGAAATATGCCCTAGAGGCAATAATAAATTGGTTATTATTATATTTCCTTGTTCATGATAATCGTTTATTATCCATGCTAGAATTGTATTGATAGGAAACTCAGATACATGTGTGGATACATAGACAACACCATGTCCCTAGTAAGCCTCTAGTTGACTAGCTCGTTGATCAATAGATGGTTACTGTTTCCTGACCATGGACATTGGATGTCATTGATAACGGGATCACATCATTAGGAGAATGATGTGATGGACAAGACCCAATCCTAAGCCTAGCACAAGATCATGTAGTAAGTATGCTATAGCTTTTCTAATGTCAAGTATCATTTCCTTAGACCATGAGATTGTGCAACTCCTGGATACCGTAGGAGTGCTTTGGGTGTGCCAAACATCACAACGTAACTGGGTGGCTATAAAGGTACACTACAGGTATCTCCGAAAGTGTCTGTTGGGTTGGCACGAATCGAGACTGGGATTTGTCACTCCGTGTAAACGGAGAGGTATCTCTGGGCCCACTTGGTAGGACATCATCATAATGTGCACAATGTGATCAAGGAGTTGATCACGTGATGATGTGTTACGGAACGAGTAAAGAGACTTGCCGGTAACGAGATTGAACAAGGTATCGGGATACCGACGATCGAATCTCGGGCAAGTATCGTACCGCTAGACAAAGGGAATTGTATACGGGATTGATTAAGTCCTTGACATCGTGGTTCATCCGATGAGATCATCGTGGAACATGTGGGAGCCAACATGGGTATCTAGATCCGGCTGTTGGTTATTAACCGGAGAATTATCTCGGTCATGTCTGCATGGTTCCCGAACCCGTAGGGTCTACACACTTAGGTGTTGTTTGGATAGCGGTGATTAGCGTTAGGATTATAGAAACGAGTTTTTAGCTGATTTTTAGGAAACCCCGTTTTACGTTACGTTTTGTAAATAACGAGTTTATAGAAAGTTACGTTTGGATAGGAAAACAGAAAAATTGGTCGGTCATGTACCTTGTTTGGATACCCTCCTTTTCTCCTCCCGTGACTCACTCTCACTTTCCCCAAATCAGCCACAATGGCGTCTTCCAAGTCTATCGTCCTGCTGGTCCCCTCCGATTCCTCCTCTGCTCACTAACACCGGTACTCCCCTGCTCTCGGCCGTGGATGAATCCGCGAAAGGACGCCGGCTAGTGCGCGCCTCCGGCCACGCCGGTTGCTGCTGGACTCCCCGACGCCGCTACCCGCCTCCCCTCCCCTAGACGGCTAGGTCGCTAAGGCCTACTATGCTTCGTCGGCCGTCAGCCAGCTCTATCCGTCGAGCAGCGCTGCTTCAGCTCAACGCACATGCCTGGCTCCCTAGAATGTCGGCGGTGCAGGCTGCACTATAACCAGCCCGTTTTACCACTAGATCTGTGGGGCGCCGGCGGCAGCAGGCAGCTGTAGCCCCCGCTCCCTGACCAGCATGACCATGAGTAACAGCGGATGTAGAGGACAAGCTCGAGGATGGCGATTCAGAGGAGCAGCTATGTTTGATTTTTCTTTTTGCAAACTCTGTAGTTAACATGGTCTACCATGCACTTGCAGAGAGGAGCTATAATTATCTTTCTTTCATGGTCTGTATCATGCACTTGCCGACAGAAAAATACTTCATAAGTAACAGGCCTTAACAATTAGCTACATATACTGGAATTTGTATAATGGAACTTTGGAGGAGAGTGCTACTGTAGAAAGCAAAGTTAGAACTGGCAAGGTTCATGGTCTTTCTAAAAACAAGAAGTTTCAGGTGCGTTTGTAGCACTGAAAGCTGTCAAGCTTTGCATTTGGTACATTGTAGAATCTGGTGCGTAGGTAGAATCTGGTGCGTTTGTAGCACTGAAAGCTGTCAAGCTTTACATAAGAACACACCCATTTGAATGAAGTAGTTTATTTGTTGCTTCATTTGCTGAATAGATTGGTGAAAAATAACATTTCATCATGTGGCCGTAAATAGAGAGAGGGAGAGAGAGAGTTCATAAGCCTATAAAAGAATGGGGAGTTCATGAACATATAAAGAAATTTAAAGTTCTAACAATAATTATTCAAATACATCTCTAATTAAAGATGGAAATCAAATATTACGGCGTTTAATCATCTTGTTGTTGTCGGTTCACACGTCGTTGATGATTAGTCCACAATTGTTGAGCGATGCTAGCACGAACTCTCTCACCAGCAACTCGATCATCTTCTCTTGCTTGCCCACGAACTTGTTGATCACCATAGTCAACATTTTCTTGTGTTTCCCCATGCTCATAAAGCTCAAACAACTCATCAGGCTCATTAACCTTCCTTATGAAGTTGTGGATGATGCAACAAGCCATAACAATTTTAACTTGGGTTCTATATGGATAAGGAATTCCTCCTTTCCTACTTAGAATTGGAAAATGAGCTTTCAGAACACCAAAGGTTCGTTCCACAACGTTCCGCGGCTGTGCATGCACATGGTTGAACAAATCCTTCTCACCAGTATATCTCCGATTACATCCACGAAAAGAAGCAATATGATAGCGATCTCCGCGATATGGGGCAATAAATTTTGGAGTATTTGCATAGCCTGAATCAACAAGATAAAATTTGCCTACACATGAGGTTTCATAGCACAGTCAGAATTTTTATTTATATTATAGATACACAAATAATTAATATATTTATAATTTTACCTTCAGGAACAACCAAACCCCCACTAGTAACAGCCCATCTTAGAACAGCTTGATCCGATGCAGAACCCTCCCATCCAGCAGCGACATAAGAGAATGTCATGTCAAATGACACTGCTGCCATTACATTTTGAGACGGATAACCATGCCTATTTCTGTAAGGAGTTTGCTTATCAAGCCTGATTTTCGCCTCAATGTGTGTCCCGTCAATTGCTCCTAGGCAGTTCTGGTGGGATTTTTTTAGTCAAATAAGGATGTTCACATGTTGTGGACATTGTACTTATGAAAATCATATGTAAAAGGAGTATATTCTTCAAATAGAAATTATACCTTGAAATATGGGTAGAACCTTGCATCACCCAATATTTTGGATGGGACTTGATTGCTTGGATCTGTTATGCAAACATCACGCAAACCATTTATGGCGTCTAAAACTTTGTTGAAGTGTCGGCTGATTGGTTCGCCAGAATGCTGATATCTATCTTGCATGACACGGTTTCTAACATTGTGACCAATTGTATGTAAAAACATGAGTAGTTGTTCATCCACTGTCATTCGATTTGTATCCTTAAGTAACTTTCTCTCGCACAAAGCATCGCGCAACAAGAAGAATGTCTGCTTCTCAAGACGAATTAGTTCATAAAATCTAACTGGATGTCCCTCTAACAGCTCTATTGTTTTTTGAGCACCAGTTAATATAGAGGTGTTACGAGTTGTTTTGAATAACCTTGTAAACAACACATCACGAAACAAGGACACTGCAGAAATGTTGTTAATAAGCACTTGCTCAGAGTCAGAAAGTTCATCATCTGGCACATCCAAGCTGTTCATAGTTCCCTGCACAATATATACTATTGATATCATCTCAGGATATTTGTTAAATATATCAGTGCTGAACCATCAAATGAACAATATAAAATTGAAAAAGAATGTTCATTATTTCACACAAGCTGATAAAACATAATGGAAATTGTTTTCTGAATCTACGACAACGACTGAAATAAAATACTATGGTCAATGGTGTATTACAAAAATTCTAAGGATCAAGAATCCAAAGCTTCCGCGTCTCATCATCCATCTCAATGAATATGGCCCGTTTATCACCATCTATAAATGCCTTGACCGCTTTTAGTTTCTCTTTGGGATCTAGATTACTCATACTATTTAATATTGCCATACATGATTTAACCGAGTAAGATTCATTTTGTTGTGCTACTGTTTTCTTCGCTTCAGCAATGCTAAGTGATGCATCTGCAAGGCGGTCAATTGTTGATATGGCATCGTCGGCTGTTCGTTTTTGCCCTCTTCCAGTTTTTTTTGATCCACTTCCAGTGGACTTCTTTTTTTCTTGCTCAATGGTAGTTGACTTCTTCATGAAGACACCAGGGGAAGTATTGTTTTCATCAGAATCAATCTCATGAACTTCAACATCCATATTGAGATCAATCTGTGAAGATTTGCTTGTACATGCAGCATCTTTTCCTTTGCTAGATACAGCACCAGCTCCAGATGCTGTTGAAGTAGCACATATGGCTTGAAGATCTACCCAACTAGGCCACACCTTATCTCGATATTCCTGTAGTGACTTATCCTTCTGCAAGTTGTTTAGTTTTTGGTTAATACTATGATATGAGAACTTCATATGGATTCTACTCGCAATTCCTTACCTTAATTAGTTCTTCCCAAATTTCTTCTGAAGCTTTTATCATTTTATCATCATCGTCCCAACCAAATCCCGTGAGGTTTAGAAGTCTGTCCACGGTACTGTAGCAACTCCTGTAGTACTTATGACGATTTTTCAATTGTTGTAATTCAAGTTTCTCTACCCTTGAATCGTTGAACTGTCCTAAGATATCACGCCATGCTTTCTTTGTGTAACATGTTCCTTCTTTCCCTCCCTGTAGACTTTGATCTTTCAATATATTGAGTAGTATTTTGTCCTCTGAAGATTTCCATACATGGCGCTTAGCTTTATCTGTGTTTTCCTTCCTAATTATTTTGTCCTTCTCATCATCCATATTTTTCTACAGGGAGATACAAGAAGAAATAATGCAAGATGAGTCATTTTGTTCATTACGATAAATCTACAAAGTGGAAGAAAATGAGCATGCCACTAATATTTCGATCTTTTGAGGGGTAATACTGTGGTCGTTGTACACAAATGGGAGTCTAGGAGTGAACTAATCTTTTGTTCAAAGTGTGACTGGACACTTCAATTTTTGTCGCATGTTCGCCTAATGGGATGTTCCCTGACCAGTTACTTTGCTGGGTTGCAGCCAAGATCTCAAGCATGAAGTTCATTTACTATAAAGTTGGGCTAGGTTTCCCCACTTATTGCCGCAACTTCACATTGGACATCACAAGGTACTCTGATCTTCATTTGCTTACTTCATAGCTCTTACCATACACTATATAATATGGATAGATATGATTGATACTTATGCAAAATTATCCTTATACTATGATTTAAACTGTATCCTTCTCATGAAAAACTAACTACTGCACTTGGATATATATATATACTGATTGACAATATTATTGTGGTTTGGTGTTGGATTATTTTAATATGTATGTAGAGCACCCTGATTCTCGTATGTACCATAAATTCATATTTAGGAATTACCAGGTTATTGGATCTTGTATAATCTAGGAATTGCCTAAATAAAATTATCAGGGGTTGTATGGAAAATAGGGTTCGCTGCCAATAGAATTAATTCAATGAACAGTAGCATGAACGTATTTACAAAAACAATTCGTACTGCAGAATTTTGTAACTCTAGATGGTTTATCTTACCGTGTAGGATGGGTGAAGCCACGAATCCTGATTGAAGACCGGAAGATGATGATGATAACAAGAGGTCGATGGAGGTGTGCAGTCCTATTGAAGATGGCCAAGTTCAGATCCAAAGGCGGTGTATTCCATCCAGTGCCTGTGGCCGGGGATCGCATCCAGCCTGTGCGATCTGTGTGGAGAACGCACCCTGCAGCCAACAAAATCCTGTTATATAGGCAATGGAAAAAGGCGGGAGGTGAGTCGCAGAAAGAAAAATTGGCGCCAATGCGGTTGTTCAGGAAAGGGCAGAGGCGGAGATGGATAGTTGCGATCTGTATTTGTTAATCGCGTTTGTGGAAAAACGACTAATACTCGTTTTCCCACAAACCTGGAATTCTGGGCCTTTGTGAAACGAGTTTCCTATATGCATGGGTTAGTTGGAGGAGCCAAACAAGATTTTGTACGGTTAGGCCGTTTTTCTGGCTTATGGAGATCCCGATCTGTATGTTCCCCTTATCCAAACAACGCCTTAAGGTTCGATGACGCTAGGGTTATAAGGCATAGATATACATGGTTACCGAATGTTGTTCAGAGTCCCGGATGAGATCCCGGACGTCACGAGGAGTTCCGGAATGGTCCGGAGGTAAAGATTTATATATGGGAAGTCCTGTTTTGGTCACCGAAAAAGTTTTGGGGTTTATCGGTAACGTACCGGGACCACCGGGAGGGTCCCGGGGGTCCACCAAGTGGGGCCACAAGCCCCGGAGGGCTGCATGGGCCAAGTGTGGGAGGGACCAGCCCCGGGTGGGCTGGTGCGCCCCCCCACAAGGGCCCAAGGCGCCTAAGGGGAGGAAAGGGACAAACCCTAAGGGCAGATGGGCCTTAGGGCCCATGCCTGGTGCGCCTCCCTCTCCCCCTCCACCTGGCCGCCACCCAGATGGGATCTGGGGGCTGCCGCCACCCCTAGGGAGGGAACCCTAGGTGGGGGCGCAGCCCCTCCCCTCCCCCTATATATACTTGAGGTTTGGGCTACCCAAGACACAAGAGTTCCTCTCCTTCTTGGCGCAGCCGTACCCCTCTCCCTCCTCGTCTCTTGCGGTGCTTGGCGAAGCCCTGCTAGAGTATCACGCTCCTCCACCACCACCACGCCATCTTGCTGCTACTGGATGGAGTCTTCCCCAACCTCTCCTTCTCCCCTTGCTGGATCAAGGCGTAGGAGACGTCACCGGGCTGTACGTGTGTTGAACACGGAGGTGCCGTCCGTTCGGCACTAGGATCATCGGTGATTTGGATCACGACGAGTACGACTCCATCAACCCCGTTCACTTGAACGCTTCCGCGTAGCGATCTACAAGGGTATGTAGATGCACTCTCCTTCCCCTCGTTGTTGGTCTCTCCATAGATAGATCTTTGTGACACGTAGGAAAATTTTGAATTTCTGCTACGTTCCCAACATGCTGCTACTTCCGCGCAGCCGGACATGTCGTCTACTCTCGCAGCAAGGCGGGACATCTCTCGTTCTTTCGCTTCCATGCTCGCCTCTCCCTGGTGGCAATCTCTCAACCCAGAACTCACGCTGGCCATGGTAGACGCAAGGGAAGGATGCTGAATGACTTGTTTGTTTTTGTGGATGAGGAGTTGAGGAGGAATGTGCAGTCATCTTGGCATACTAGTATTTATAACCGAGTACTAATATGCTCCTAAGTGGGAAACCGTTTAGGTTGTGATCGGTGTGAACAGGTTTGTAATTCAATATACTTCCTCCGTCTAGGTGTGTAAGTCATCTTACGTTGTGCATCGCGACCAAGGCGGAGAGGAAAACGAGAAAACTTAATGTCTTTTTGCTTATTAATAGCATTCCATGCAATGAACTAACCACTGCATGTTATGTTTGGTAGTCTCAAGTCATTGAAAGCATGCACAGCCCACATATCTTATTGGTTGATATGCCACAAAACAAAAAACTGAGAAGGGAGTTAATGTACGGTGCCTAAGTGTTTTGGGATTATTTGGTTTTCATAAGGTGACTTACACACCTAGACAGAGGGATTAGCGTGGAGTAATTTGGAATGTGACGAGACGCAAGCTCAAAATTTATTGACGGTTCTAGTTTCGGGGTGCGGCACTATTCCCAAATGGAGTACTTCTTTTTCTACTCCCTCCTTTCCGGTTTTATAGGGCTTATCTCAAAATTTTAGTTTTTCCATTTTATAAGGCTCAATTTGGTTGTTCCCAAACACATGTTCAGATTCCAAGGTGCATTAAATCATTGCATGCAAGTATTAAGAGAAAATTGACCAATGCATGTACTTTATGCATGCATGCATTGCAATTAATGCATTAAACCTATCTCTCAGGACTTCTCGCACGCACCATCGTGCCACCCACAAAAACTTGTACTCTGAGTTTAGTAGTACATTATACAGGAAGAGAAGAGGTGCACACACGCACTCGTCCTCTCACACGCGCGTCTGTTTTTCTCGAAAAGGAGGATGATGACCCCCGGCCTCTGCATCTGGGAGTCACACACACAAATTATTGAAATATATCGAGTGCAGTGCTTTGATGTGTCGCGTCAACTCGTACATCAACGAGAAGTTTGATTATCCTCTCCCTCGCGGACTTAACTGCATCTGCCATTGGCTGTATGACAGGTTGGCCACACACCTATAGGGCCCACCTGTCATTCACGTAAAGGCAGGAGCGTCCCTCCCTCGCCCATGAGCGTGTTGGCTGGCAAGACTAGGAGAAGCTTTCGCTACACGCTCTCCCTCCCGCACGTGGTGGACATGTAGCAGTTCAATCGGTGTCAGATGGCCAGAAGCGTACTGTAGTACTCCTCCAGTGCAGTAGTATTCCATCATTGTTTGACTTCCCGAAGAGGCGAAAAGCCAAGCGCAGCCCGGACGCTCGTGTGGCAGTTTCATGTGTAGAGTTGTCTAGGATAGCGTGTACCGTGCCTGTAAGCTTAAAATCGTTGGGGTCGGCTCCATGCTATGTGGCCGTCTCGAAGTTTTTTTAAAAAATTAAAATAGTCTTCTGGCCCTACCCGAAAATTGCCACGCGTACTGCCCGGGAAAAGCCCCACCCTCAACTTTTAACTACGCGAAAATAGTTTGAGCTTGTTCGTTCTATATAAATACAGTACTTACTATATGTTTATTCACCCGTGGGGTTGTTTAATGAATGGAGGGGCGGGGAGCACAAGTGAACAATATTGTAGTACTACTAGTAGTAAGTAGCAGTCGTACAGTAGTCACCTTAAATACAGAGTTTCTTTTCTTTAATGCCACGTACACAAATTGAAACGCTTGTTGTGGAGAGAAAAAAGATAATCACTCCACTATATATGGACGCAGGGGCCTGAGCGCTTGCTTTACTAGGGTTGCTCTCTTCATTCTCTTATCCTCTCCAGATATAAACAAGACAGTGGTAGCGACATTTTCTCTCTGCTCACCGCTGGTCACAGATCCATCCGGATCCCTTCGGCCGATGTGTGTAGAGGACTAAAAGGTGCATCGTTCATGCGGTCATCGCCGCCGAGGGAGGAAACCCACAGCTGTTGGAGGGGCCTGATCCTCTGCCCGTGCGTTCTCTCCGACACATGGCCGGCTTGGGAGGTCCTCCGACCCTTCTTCCTCCCTGCCGTATTGTCCGTAGATCCGACCTGCCGCCGCCGACATCCCGACGACCCTCAGGTAAAAGTTCTTCGAAAGCGGCCTTGCTCTACTGCCCCAGCTCCCCATGTGTCTGCATGTGCATCTTTTTCTACTCCCATCAGCTGTTCCAAAGCCACCTAAATTTTTAGTATTATTAGAGGTAAAGCTACTTCATGCATTCGAATCTAGGGCTTTGTTCAAACAATGAAGAAAGGGGGGAAAGTTGTAGCATGAATCTAGGACTTGATTCAAAGAGGAAATAATATGGTGAAAGTAGTAGAGACCGCATACCCAACCGGTCTCTTGGTTGAAAAAGGAAATAATGGGAAAACATAGTACAAACTGGATAAGGAACAGATCTATTATTGGTTGAAAAAAGGATAGAAAGTGGCGGCTGGTGGACAAGTCAACAGAGTATGTCCAGGATTAGATTTGCTACCATCACATAGTAAAAGGTCTCCAGGATTAGATTTGCTGCCCTCACATAGTAAAAGGTCTCGGGATTAGATTTGCTGCCCTCACATAGTAAAAGGTCTCCAGGATTAGATTTGCTGCCCTCACATAGTAAAATATCTCTAGGATTAGATTTGCTGCCCTCACATAGTACAAGGTCTCTAGGATTAGATTTGCTGCCCTCACATAGTATAATGGCACTCGCTGCTTTCCCCAGTATGATAAGTAAGTTGATCCTTTACGCTGCTAAGTGTCCTGGTGTCCCCATGGTCCCATGCCCTTAAACCAACTCTTTAGCTACTATTGATTTACTGTGTCTGGTAAACAAGCAATGCCACCATTAAAGTAATCCCATATTTGAGGAATCTCATCATTGATCGTAATGCTTCTGGTAACATGAAGCATTGCTGACATTTTAAAATTTCTACTGTCCTTGCGTGATTTCCATGAACATAATTAAGATGCTTCTTTTCATTTTGTATATGTTTCGTATATTCTTATTGACCAGCAACTGTTTACTTTCTATCTTCTTGTGCAGATAGGGATATCCATTTCACCTTGTTGCTGTTGTGACCTTTTGGTGAACTGCACAAAACACTTTTTTTGGAATGAGTGTCTTGTGCAGTTCAACTAAAATGTCACGTGGGCAACATCTCTCAATTTTGGTGGAACTACACAAAATGGTGATTGGAGTTTCCAAAATCTCCGTCAAGTACTACTGGTAATCTCGTGCAACATTTTATTAGCCTTTGCAAGCTGGAGCCGTCACTGTCACCACAATGGCACTTTATTTTAGTGGAACGACACAAAAGGATAAGAAAATTATAGTTGGACCTTACATGAGCCGGACAGCCAACCTTAATGTTCCTCAATTTTAGTGCAACTACTAAAGAAGAACCTACCAGCTCACAAGAGCAAGTACTTCTTGCTAGCTGAATGATGCAATCTTTGCTTCATTTCAAGTGAACTGCAGAAAAAGGCGCATGAATTGAATCATGGAACTCCAGGCAGACCTCATCCAAGTAGAGCTGGAGGTTGTGTTCAAGGAGGCCGCTATTAAAGCGAAATCATGCTCTCATGCCTCCTTGTTTGTGCTGTGCAAACATGATGTGCAAACAGGAATACTCAACTACAAATGTTGTGACAGTCAAGAGCATTCACCAAGTTCTTCGATTGTATGACATGGCTAGCCAAGATGGATTTAATCCCGATATTCACTTTACAAAAGGCTCTAATGGGTTGGTTCTGAATTTTGCAAGCTGGGAATCAGTGAGATGTGTAGGCATCTTTGTTGTACTTATTATTTGAATCTTATTTGTTGGTTCTGAATCTTGCAACCTGGGAATCAATGAGATGCGTAGGCATCTTTGTTGTACTTATTATTTGGATCTTATTTGTTGGTTCTGAATCTTGCAAGCTGGGAATCAATGAGATGTGTAGGCATCTTTGTTGTACTTATTATTTGGATCTTATTTGATGGTTCTGAATCTTGCAAGCTAGGAAAGACTGCATGATGATGCAGAGGACAACAACCATAACAAACAGTTCAAACTTGGTAGTATTATCTTTGTGAAAGTGCGACAAATGTGTTGATCGTGTGCGTCCTGAGAATAATAATTCTAATTGTTGTGCATGTTGATCCTGTGGCACTAATAGAACGAGCGAATGCATTGTTTGTTTTAAGTATAAATTTCTATTAAAGCTAATTAAATTTAAGTAAAGTGACCACTAACTCCTGTTATTATAGTACCAATACATACTCGCTCGTGAACCGGCGTGTGGGCGAGGGTGCATCTTCTGTCGGGCGTGCAGCGGACGAGGGAGGGGTAGTAGCTGTTGTCGCCTCTACACACTCAGCTTACTATTGTCGCCTGCTGGATATGGACTTCAGCAAGGAGTTCCCCTTTGAGTTCGCCGTTCAGTCCTATGGCTGCACCAAGTTGAATGTGATGTACACCAACGATACGAACTCGGTGAAGCTCTGCCTCGCCTCAGTCCTATGGCTGCACCAGGTTCTGGAGCATTCGCCTGTTTCATCGGCAGCGCCGACTGCACCTTCGCTACGGTGGAGAGAAGGAAGAACGTGACGATTCGGCCATCTGGTGCAACAAGCTTGTCGACATCCAGAAGCAATACAAGATCATCAGCAATGGGCAAGAGAAGGACTCTGTGGTTGACCTTGCTAAGACCATCATCGACCCCTGATACGCCAACATGAAAGAAGACGACCTGAACATGTGGGAGGTACCTCTGAATCTAGCCTAAATAACCTACGCGGCCAAGGACGCATACGCATGCTATGACATGTACAGGCAGATCTTAGACATGAGGGCGTGTCTGCTTCCCGTAACCGACGAGTACACGGACAGCCGCAGCATCATGATCAAGCGTGCCAGGAAGGTCTAGATGTTGTACTTTATCTGTTTATAAGCACCTTTATCATCTGAGTGTTTCATGCATTAGCCTATGTGTCGTAATTATCTGTTTTTCCCGAAATATTTCTTTTAAGAACCCATTAACCTGATTGCTTTTTTTAGTGGCTATTTGCTTATGTATGTAAACTAGTTCACCTGTCCGTAAAAAAAACTAGTTCACTCGGCTGCCGTGCTTTGAATCTCCTTGCTCCCAACATATTCCCCTCCTCAGGTGGACCCAGCAGGTCTCTGAATTTTCTCCCACTTTCTTTTTCGATGTAAACTGAGTTTTCTCCCAGTACTTTCCCCTAGAACCAACTCAACTGTCCCACGTCTAGCCTAAAAAATAATAATACCCCACGTACTATTAACTCATCAAATTAAAATGATATTTTATTTCATAAGTTGAAAATTCTTACAAAATAATAATAATAATTGTTTATATATAACTTGGCAAGTTAACTCCTAGTGATTGCGTACATAAGCTTGCAAAGATTTTACTGACATGCAATCATGTGTTTATGTTTTTATAACATTTCTCCGTCTAGCCCAACATGATATTTTCACCCAACCCAGCAAGTCCGCGGATTTCGAGAAAAATGCAAATGGGATTTAAACGGGCTGCATAGATGCTACATCATTGTTTCACCCAGCCCACCAAATGGACTAAAAAGCAAATGGACTGACAGCTGGGTCCACGGCCACAACCCAATTTTTTTGTGATTTGCCAAGTAAGTCGCTTTGTCAGGCCTGTTGGGCTGCAAATCTTTCAAGACGAGGAGAGCTTCATTCGGCTGGCCGAGAAAATGGCCTATCAGTAATGAGAAATGGGTTGTGCATTTTTAAAACAGATCAAACCGGCAATTAGTTTCAAATATCTTTTTTTTCATTTTGAGATTTTAAATTACATTAATTTTTATGCGTGGAGAATTTGTTGGATTTTATATTGATATATATTTATTTTTCAAATCAGTTTGAATGTGAGTCGAAATTTCGGGATTAAAAACAGTTCAGACCGCAGCAAAATATGCAAATTTCGTATAATTTTTTAACCGTGGCCACAATATGGGCTGTAATGCTAACAAAAAGAATATGGGCTCCAAAAAAACCTTAAGAATTGGCAAATGGGCTATAAATTATTAGAAATAATGGCAGATGGGTTGTATGCTGTTTTCCACAGATTTGAGGCTTTCCTAAATAAAAAGGTTGACGCACAAGCAGTGATTGTTGGATGGCCATCCAACGGCCGTCGTGCTTCTTCAATCTCTGCTCTTCCTGCTCCAGCCGCTCAAACAAGGGCCGGCGGGACTGCTTGCTCCCTCCTCCCCGCGGCCGGCTCTGCTGCCGCGCAGGCCTCACCGCCCCACTGTACTCCCATCGCTGGCCATAGCCATCCCTCTACTCACCCACACCTGCTGTTATTCTCCGGAGAAGGCAGACGAACCGGTAAACCCTCGTACAGTCGTACTCCCCTCTGCGTGGGAAACAACTGCCGAGTCTTCCCTCCCTCCATGTCATTCCCTTCCTAGGCCTCGCCGTCGTCCACTGCCCTGTTGCTCTTGGCACGGCCTGGTCAACGTGGTCAACAACCGACATGCATCTGAAGTGGACTGTACGTGGAGAGGCCGACAGTTGGGTCCATGGCCGCACGTAAGGAAATGCCTCCTTATTACGCACAAAATAATGATTCCTCCACCTGACATTAGGGACCCACCGAAAGGGCCTCTGTATTTTGCAAAAAAATGTTACTGCTGCTGACAGCTCAGACCCACCAGCTATATCTTCGCACGCAAGGAAGTGCCTCCTTATTACGCACAAAAAAAATGAACACTCCCCCTGTTAGCTGGGACCCAGTATAGTGGTAGGCTGACTTGTGGGCCTAATAAGTTGACGGGGACGGATGGCTTTGTCAACTTAGTCAATATGCACGATTCTCGCTCCAATGACCGTACGATGTCCATCCAACGGCCGTAGTGCTTCTTCAACCTCTGGTCTTCTTGCTCCAGCCGCCCAAACCAGCGCCGGTCGTGCCTCGTGCTCCTGCCTCCCGTGGCCGGCTGCGATGCGGTGGAGGCCTCACCGCCCCCTACTACTCCCACCGCTGGCCAGAACATCCCTCTACTCACCCACACCCCCTGTTATTCCATGGTGACGGCAGCCTCACACCGCAGCAAACCAGTGAACCCTCGTACTCCTCTACGCGTGGGCATCTGGTCTCGGCGCGGTGTGGTCAACGTGGTCAAGGAACAGCTTCCACCGGACGTGGACTGTATGTGGAGAGGCTGACAGCTGGGTCCACGGCCGCAGCAAGGAAGTGCCTCCTTATTATGTGCAAAATAAGTGTTCCTCCACCTGACAGCGGGGACCCACCGGACGGGCCACCGTATTTCGCGAAAAAAACATTTGCCCCTGACTGCTGGGACCCACCAGCTACATCTTCGCACGCAATGAAGTGCGTCCGGGCAAAAAAACGATTCGCCCCCCTGACTGCTGGGACCCACCAGCTACGTCTTCGCAGGCAAGGAAGTGCCTGACAATCGGGACCCACCTGGTCAAAGCGTACGTAGCGTTGTCATTTTGGTCGCGAACGTGTACGTACATATATACTATTGGATGTAGAGGCGCACACGTGTCGTAGTAGAGGCGCGTACGTATGCGCGCACGTAGCATGTACACGTACGTACAGCGGCCAGGGTGCAAGAAAGAAAATACGGCCACGTATGTGTACATACGGACGGGGTCTCGAACGCCTACTCGCGCATACGTACGGCCAGGGCTCGTGTACATGGATGGGTCGGGACGAAGAAACAGCATCGTCGTCGTGTTCATGGGGAGGCAACGGAATGCGTCGTGTTCATGGGGAGGCAACGAAATGCTCGTGTTCATCGAGAGGCAACGGAACGTGTGGGAGCCAACCGGCTGGGTCGGAACGGAATGCGTGGTCGTGTTCATCGGGAGGGCTTGGACGGAACAGGCGATGGAAACGAGGCCTGGCGTACCGCACAACGGAGGAAGCGGACCTCCTACGTTCGGAACGGGGTCCTGTTGATCGGGAGGGGTCTGGCGTACCGCAAAACGGAGGAAACGGACCTCCTACAGTCGAAACGGGGGTCCTGTTGATCGGGCGGGGTGTGGCATACCGCAAAACGGAGGAAACGGACCTCCTACGGTCGAAACGGGGGTCCTGTTGATCGGGAGGGGTGTGGTGTACCGCAAAACGGACGAAATGGACCTCCTACGGTTGGAACGGGGGTCCTGTTCATCGAGAGGGGTGTGGCGTACCGCAAAACAGGACTCCACGGGATACTGTTCATCTCCGCCGTCGACCTCCTCCAGCCTCCACGGGCTACCGTTGACCTCCTCCAGCCTCCACGGGCTCCTGTTCATCCAGCCTCCACCGCGCGCTACTCCACCGGCTACTGTTCAACCACCCCTCCACCGTCTACTGTTCATCCAGCCCTCCACACCACGGGGTCCTGTTCAACCACCCCTCCACGGGCACCCCTCCATCATCTACTGTTCATCCAGCCCTCCACACCACGGGGTCCTGTTCAACCACCCCTCCACGGGCACCCCTCCACCGTCTACTGTTCATCCATCCCTCCACCACACCACGGGGTCCTGTTC
>NC_041386.1:480550567-480560991 GCF_002162155.2 Triticum dicoccoides | reverse complement strand
CAACACTCACTGTTCATCCCAGAGGTAGCATCGATCGGCTTCAGTTAGCAGCAGTAGCAAAGGAATCGCTCGATCGGGTTCAGTTAGCAGCCATTGATCGATCGCTCGGGTTCAGTAACGCGTAGCCTGCAGTGCAATCGCTCGGGTTTAGTTAGAGCCAACACCTCGCACACACGCGCGTACGTGTACGAGAGAAACGCGCATCGCTCGGCCCCCAACCTCCCACCGTAACCGGGAACTCCCGAAATTTTCCTCCTCGTCTCTTCTACCACGGTTTATTCCATCATGGACGGCCCAAAGAATGTCATGCAGCTGCGTCTCCGGCCCGCCCAGGACGAAAAGCCCATTTTCTGTCATGATTTTTTGTCATAGAAGTAGGAGCCCGCCACATCTATGATGATACCGGGTTTTGTCACAATTATCGTCATAGAAGTGTCATATGTATGATAGAAATTTTTTTCGTTCGGCCCAAATGTCACGGATGTGTCCTTTTTTTGTAGTGATGTTGGCCCATTAGTTCCCCCGGGGGTTCCGATAACCCCCCAACACTCCGATAGTTATCTGGTGACCCCCAGAACTCATACGGTGTTCGAATATAGTCATCCAATGTATCAATCTTTATGTCTCGACCATTTAGAGACTCCTCGTCATGTCCGTGATTAAATCAGGGACTCCGAACTACCTTCGGTACATCAAAACACATAAACTCATAATACCGATCGTCACCGAACGTTAAGCGTGCAGACCCTACGGGTTCGAGAACTATGTAGACATGACCGAGACATGTCTCCGGTCAATAACCAATAGCGGAACCTGGATGTTCATATTGGTTCCCACATGTTCTACGAAGATCTTTATTGGTCAAACCGCATAATGATATACGTTGTTCCTTTTGTCATCAGTATGTTACTTGCCCGAGATTCGATCGTCGGTATCTCAATGCCTAGTTCGATCTCGTTACCGGCAAGTCTCTTTACTCGTTCCGTAATTCATCATCCCGCAACTAACTCATTAGTCACATTGCTTGCAAGGCTTATATTGATGTGCATTACCGAGAGGGCCCAGAGATACCTCTCCGACAATCGGAGTGACAAATCCTAATCTCGATCTATGCCAACTCAACATGTTAGAGTTGTGTCAAATATTATTGTACAAGGTAGGTTACAGTTGGACCTAGTTTTGAACTGTGTGTAGACAGGGTAGCGGTCGTGTCCTAGTAGGACACTTGTATCCTAGACCTCTCATATATATCGGGGTTAGACGCACGATGTAACCTATGCCAACATAATAGCACAGGCACGCGGGGGAGCCGGCGGCGTGTGCCGGCGCCCGAGCGGCCAGGGTGCGGTATTGTGACGATGTCATGGGGAGGAGCGCCCATAGTCATGCCCCAGGGATGTAGCCATATCGGTGAACCTCGTTAACAAATCTCGGTGTCGTGCCTCGTGTGATTGCTTAGTCCTCGGTAGATCGACGGAGTGTCTCGGATTATTCTAACAAGTGGTATCAAGATCAAACGAGGTTGACGTGCTAAACATTGCTGTAGAAGCCGAAGGAATAAAAGGCAGTGTGAGATTTGTTAAAGGAAAAAGGCGTCGGGTATCTGTGTGTATATTTCCACCGGAAGCAAAGAAAAAGCAGGGAAGGAGAAGCTTTGGGGCTGCACATGAGCAAGGATGAACGGGGATTTTTTGATTTTGTGCGCATGAGAAGGCTACTAGAGGGATTCTCCAATTGGCTCTATTTGCTTGGTACAGGTACATGCATGTACGGGATGGTAGAAGTGCACGGTACATAAAATAAAGGCGCGGTCGCAGGTCCATGGAAGATGGTGTGGAGAGGATGGCGGTGTGCATATAAGGCTTGGACGAGTCTGGAGCGCATCGTGGTAGGATCATGCAAACACAGGGTGTCAAGCAATGCACGGAGATATGTAGGGTGGACACGACACATGGTGGAGCATGGTTGCAGTCAGATAATTTCGGCTGGGTCGGACTGGATTGTATGATGGACTGACATGGATGTTGGTCAAAGCAGAAGACGGCGGTGATTTCAGCAATGACGACATAGGAGCGTGATGCTGATGGTGGCCGACTTCTGGGGTGTGTAAACACGTGGTGCATGCCTGAGGGCTTGTGCGGCTTCGACAAGACTACGGCACAGGGTTGATTCAAGGCAGTGCACACATGAGAGTTTGAAATCGACGGAGCGCCGGGGTAGCATAGCGCAGCTACATGGAGTCATGTTGAAGGTGGAGCTGGAGTCTGGTGGATGACTATGCTCTATGCTGATGGAGGGGCTACGGTGTAAGATATCAGAGAATCGAAGCATATTTCAGCAGGATAGCGAGAGACACGTGGATCGGACTGGGTACCAGTGGTCTGATGGAGATGTGATACTCGGCATCGGTCGGTGATGATCGGTGGTTCTCTATAGTGAGGGTTGAGGCGGAGTGGGCTAGCTACCCGGGAGACTTGACCAAGACAGCAGAGGCTCGACGCAGTTATAGCGGCATGGTGTGCGGTAAGCACGGGACACAGCGACAGGCCAAGGCACTGGTGGTCAGACATGTGGTCAGCCAAATTGTGCAGGGGTGCTGAAGCAGTGTTGACGAGTACTTGATTCAAGTTGGTGACTGGGTCTATCGGTGCCGGTTGATGGACATGAGTTGACCATGTTTAATCTGAGAAAGTGGTGGAAAGTCTGAAATTGTCAAAACAGAGAGAGTACATGGCCGTATATTATGTGGTGATGGGTGCACATGGCAAAGTGTGGATGAAAAGACAGAAGGAGGCGAAGTGCTATAGCTATGGGACATGCCATAGACTATCCGGAAAAAGGGTGAGACAACTGTGAATTTTGACTCAGGGTGACACAGGTTGACGGTGAAATTTCTTCATGTTTCAGACAGACGGTCATGAAAGAGCGGTGATGTTGAGTTCAGTTAACTCTTATATGTGATGTCCAATATGTGAGTTGTTCATTTTCACGCAGACAGTAGTCGGTGTGTGATGGCGTTGAACGGATTCTCCGGAAGTTGGGAGCACAAAGTAGAGTAATGAGGAACTTAATTTTGCTCGAGTGTTGTCTATGAAGAACATGAGAAGAGACTATAGTTGCAGGTGGAGTCACATGGAGTCTGGGAGTAGCAGCGGTGCTCATGGCGTATCTCAAGTCCAATGTACATGGAGGTTCGACGCATGGATGAATCCAAGGTGGTGGAGAATATTCGCCAAGGTGGAGTTTGTTAGAGTTGTGTCAAATATTATTGTACAAGGTAGGTTACAGTTGGACTTGGTTTTGAACTGTGTGTAGACAGGGTAGCGGTCGTGTCCTAGTAGGACACTTGTATCCTAGACCTCTCATATATATCGGGGTTAGACGCACGATGTAACCTATGCCAACATAATAGCACAGGCACGTGGGGGAGCCGGCGGCGTGTGCCGGTGCCCGGGCGGCCAGGGTGCGGTATTGTGAGGATGTCATGGGGAGGAGCGCCCGTAGTCATGCCCCGGGAATGTAGCCATATCGGTGAACCTCGTTAACAAATCTCGGTGTCATGCCTCATGTGATTGATTGGTCCTCGGTAGATCGACGGAGTGTCTCAGATTATTCTAACACAACAAACACCATCGGAGACACCTGTAGATCACCTTTATAATCACCCAGTTACATTGTGACGTTTGGTAGCACACAAAGTGTTCCTCCGGTATTCGGGAGTTGCATTATCTCTAGTCATAGGAACATGTATAAGTTATGGAGAAAGCAATAGCAACAAACTAAATGATCATCGTGCTAAGCTAACGGATGGGTCAAGTCAATCACATCATTCTCTAATGATGTGATCCCGTTAATCAAATGACAACTCATGTCTATGGTTAGGAAACATAACCATCATTGATTCAACGAGCTAGTCAAGTAGAGGCATACTAGTGACATTATGTTTGTCTATGTATTCACACATGTACTAAGTTTCCGGTTAATACAATTCTAGCATGAATAATAAACATTTATCATGATATAAGGAAATATAAATAACAACTTTATTATTGCCTCTAGGGCATACTTCCTTCAATAGTGTGATCAAAGCATATGGTTTCATATAGACTTTTGGAGAAGCCTGTATTTACAAGAAAGTGAGTGGGAGCTCTGTAACATTTCTAATATTATATGTGGATGACATATTGTTGATTGGAAATAATACAAAATTTCTAGATAGCATAAAAGGATACTTGAAAAAGAATTTTTCAATGAAAGACCTCGGTGATGCTGCTTATATATTGGGCATGAAGATCTATAGAGATAGATCAAGACGCTTAATTGGACTTTCACAAAGCACATGCCTTGATAAAGTTTTGAAGAAGTTCAAAATGGACCAGTCAAAGAAAGGGTTCTTGCCGGTGTTACAAGGTGTGAAGTGAGTCAGACTCAATGCCCGACCACTGCAGAAGATAGAGAGAAAATGAAAGTCATTCCCTATGCCTCAGCCATAGGTTCTATCATGTATGCAATGTTGTGTACCAGACCTGATGTGTGCCTTGCTATAAGTTTAGTAGGGAGGTACCAAAGTAATCCGGGAGTGGATCACTGGACAGCGGTCAAGAACATCCTGAAATACCTGAAAAGGACTAAGGATATGTTTCTCGTTTATGGAGGTGACAGAGAGCTTGTCGTAAATGGTTATGTCGATGCAAGCTTTGACACTGATCTGGATGACTCAAAGTCGCAAACTTGATACGTATTTATATTTAATGGTGGAGCTGTAAGTTGGTGCAGTTCCAAGAAGAACATCGTGGCGGGATCTACGTGTGAAGTGGAGTACATAGTTGCTTCGGAAGCAGCAAATGAAGGAGTCTGGATGAAGGAGTTCATATCCGATCTGGGTGTAATACCTAGTGCATCGGGACCAATGAAAATCTTTTGTGACAATACTGGAGCAATTGCCTTAGCGAAGGAATCCAGATTTTACAAAAGAACCAAACACATCAAGAGACGCTTCAACCCCATCCGCGATTAAGTCAAGGAGGGAGACATAGAGATTTGCAAGATACATACGAATCTGAATGTTGCAGACCCGTTAACTAAGCCTCTTCCACGAGCAAAACATGATCAGCACCAAGACTCCATGGGTGTTAGAATCATTACTATGCAATCTAGATTATTGACTCTAGTGCAAGTGGGAGACTGAAGGAAATATGCCCTAGAGTCAATAATAAAGTTGTTATTTATATTTCCTTAAATCATGATATATGTGTATTGTTCATGCTAGAATTATATTAACCGGAAACTTAGTACATGTGTGAATACATAGACAATACAAAGTGTCCCTAGTATGCCTCTACTTGACTAGCTCGTTAATCAAAGATGGTTAAGTTTCCTGACCATAGACATGTGTTGTCATTTGATGAACGGGATCACATCATTAGAGAATGATGTGATGGACAAGACCCATCCGTTCGCTTAGCATAATGATCGTTAAGTTTTATTGGTGTTGCTTTCTTCATGACTTATACATATTCCTCTGACTATGATATTATGCAACTCCCGAATACCAGAGGAACACCTTGTGTGCTATCAAACGCCACAACTAACTGGGTGATTATAAATATGCTCTACAGGTATCTCCGAAGGTATTTGTTGGGTTGGCATAAATCAAGATTAGGATTTCTCACTCCGAGTATCGGAGAGGTATCTCTGGGCCCTCTCGATAATGCACATCACTATAAGCCTTGCAACCAATGTGACTAATGAGTTAGTTATGGTATGATGCATTACGGAACGAGTAAAGAGACTTGCCGGTAACGAGATTGAACTAGGTATGATGATACCGACGATCGAATCTCGGGCAAGTAACATACCGATGACAAAGGGAATAGCATATGTTGTTATTGCGGTTTGACCGATAAAGATCTTTGTAGAATATGTAGGAACCAATATGAGCATCCAGGTTCCGTTATTGGTTATTGACCGGAGATGTGTCTCAGTCATGTCTACATATTTCTTGAACCCGTAGGATTCGCACGCTTAACGTTCGATGACAATTTGTATTATGAGTTATGTGTTTTGGTGACCAAAGTTTGTTCGGAGTCCCGGATGAGATCACGGACATGACGAGGAGTCTCGAAATGGTCGAGAGGTAAAGATTCATATATTGGAAGGTAGTATTTGGACATCAGAATGATTTTGAGAGGTTCAGGTATTTTACTGGAGTACCGAGGGGTTACCGGAACCCCCCGCGGAAGTATTGGGCCTACATGGGCCTTAGTGGAGAGAGAGGGGATCCCGCAAGGGATGCCCCCCCCATGGGATTCCAAATTGGACTAGGGGAGGGGGCGGCACCCCCTTTCCCTCTCCCTCTCCTTCCTTTTCCCCTCCGATAAGAAAGGAAAGGGGGGAATCCTACCAGGAGTGGAGTCCTAGTAGGACTCCCCCCATGGCGCGCCCCTCCTGGCCGACCGCCTCCTCCTCCCCTCCTTTATATATGGGGGGAGGGGCACCCCATGGAACATCAATTGTTCTCTTAGCCGTGTGCGATGCCCCCTCCATAGTTTACTCCTCGGTCATAACGTCATAATGCTTAGGTGAAGCCCTGCGCGGATCACATCACCATCACCGTCACCACGCTGGATCAAGAGTTCGAGGGACGTCATCGAGCTGAACGTGTGCTGAAGTCGGAGGTATCGTATGTTCGGTACTAGATCGGTTGGATCGTGAAGACGTTCGACTACATCAACCGCGTTAACCTAACACTTCCTCTTTCGGTCTACGAGGGTACGTGGACACACTGTCCCCCTCTCGTTGCCATGCATCTCCTAGATAGATCTTGTGTGATCGTAGGATTTTTTTTGAAATTGCATGCTACGTTCCCCAACAGCATCCTTGACGTTGCTCTTAATCCTCAAAGCCGTCAATGTATGAGGATGCTGCTGAAGCACCCCATCGGAGGGAGTGGCGACACTGGGGCTGCTGAAGCACCGGCGCACGGCGTGGAGATGGAGATAGAGGTTGTCGTTGCCTCCGGCGAGGTATCGCTGCACCTTGACATCGTCGACGTCGTCGTGCTTCCACAGCCAGAGCCGGAGGTCCACACCGAGTCTGGTGACGACTTGGGCGACGACTCCGGCGCTGACTGAGAACCGGTTATTCATCCATACCCATTTGTTTGTCAAATACATCCTAGGGTTTCTCTGGTTACTCCTGCGTCCTACCTCCCCCCTTTTGGAATATAAATCTTATGGTTATGTTTTCCCTATCCATGAAATCTGAGTAAGTTTCGTTAGACCCATTTAGTGTATTGATTGTTTGAATGGTACAAGTGATTAGTTATTTCATCTGTGCAAATGATTTTTGCTAATAATCCGACTAGGGTTAGTGTTCGTGCTAATAATTCCTAGCCAGGTCTTGACAATTGATTTTGAATGACCTACATATATGTTTGTGCCATTATTTTCTTCAAGATTGGTTACATAGACGACTGTGCTTAAAAATCGAAGCATAATCTCTGGATATGTTTAAAAATAGCAATAAATTCCTAATCCTACTTTACGGCATGTAAACATTCATTTGATGCCAAATTTTGTCAGATGTGTGTGCACAATCACGTCCTCGTCTACCACTACTGCATGGCCACAAGGCCTTGTGAGCATTTCGCCAGGTTTGTCAACAACCCCCACTACATGTTCGCTATGGTGGACATCACCAACGATGTAAAGGTGCTTAAGAATTCGGGCATCACCTGCCTGAATCTTGTTGACATCCAAGGCCAATACTAGATCTGGGGCAGCAGCAAGCATGAGAAGGACTCACTAGTTCATCTCGCCGAGGCTATCATCGATTCCTACTACAGAGACATGAAGGATTCCTACAACGAGGACAAGTGTGCCTGGCACTCGGCCTGGATGGAGAAACTCGACAAAGCTCATGTCGTGTACGCAGCCAAGGAGGCGTACACGAGCTATGAGATGTACAGGTGGATCGTTGACATGAAGAAGTGCCCCTTCCCCAAAACGACCAGGGATCCAGCCGGTAGCAGAGCAATGGCAAGCGTCGTCACAACAAGAAGTAGATGATTAGATCCTCGTTTCTCCTAGTTTAGTATGCATGTAATTTCTTACTTTGGTGTGTGAAAATGTTATGTGTGTAGTCACTTGTGTAATTGTATGCTTAATTTGGTTATGCAATGTCGTATTTTTAGTATATATGTTGATGCTCTGTAGACAGAGCGTAGATGTTGTGCGGACAGAGCAAATCACATTGCACAAGGACGAAACAATGGAACCCATCGGTGATGTTTTTATCAATCACTCACAATTGTATACCAGCAATCGTTT
The DNA here is from genome assembly GCF_002162155.2 of Triticum dicoccoides. Classification (NCBI taxonomy): domain Eukaryota; kingdom Viridiplantae; phylum Streptophyta; class Magnoliopsida; order Poales; family Poaceae; genus Triticum; species Triticum dicoccoides. The sequence goes on along the minus strand of NC_041386.1, from coordinate 480,552,661 downwards.
GCTCACAACACACACAGCTTGTTAACAGGAATCTTCTGTGTTGTTATCGGTCTTCCCACACATTTCTGATTGCAGACCTATTTGCCGCGTGTCACACACATCTTATTAAGTTGAACCGTTTCTGTTCTCTTGGCTCAATGCAAATAGTTCATCCAAGTGAACTATATGTCGTGTATCACACACACATTCATCGGGCTGACCGTTTCTTTTGTGTTGCCTAATCACAAACAGTTCATCCGAGTGAAATGTATGACATACATCGCACACACACCTTCATCTGGCTGCCCGTTTCTGTTGTTCCGCCTCATCACAAACAGTTCATCAGCGTGAACTGTATGCCGTATATCACACACACCTTAATATGGATGCCCGTTTCTGTTGTTCTGTCTCATCGCAGACAGTTTGTATGTATCAATTGTATGCCCCGCATCGCACACACATTTAAAATCTGAACCGTGTTTGATGTATCCACCATCGCAAACGTTTTGCATATTTTTCGACGGTGTTTTACATCACAATTTGCGATTAATGCATCACACACAATTTCGTCGAAGGATTTCTGATTGTAGTGTCGCGTTAGCAGCATCATGCAGTAGTGTTAGGAGAAGCAGGAGATATGAAAGATTGAGCATGTCGCCTAGAGGGGGGGGGTGAATAGAAGCTTTAGAATAGTTATAGTTTAGGCTTGAACAAATGCGGAATAAACTTAGCGGTTAATTTGTCAAGCACAAAATCTACAACAACTAGGCTCGCCTATGTGCACCAACAATTTATGCTAAGCAAGATAAACAACTATGATAGCAAGATATATAACATGAAACACTATGGCTATCACAAAGTAAAGTGCATAAGTAAAGGGCTCGGGTAACAGATAACCGAGGCACGCGGAGACGACGATGTATCCTGAAGTTCACACCCTTGCAGATGCTAATCTTCGTTTGGAGCGGTGTGGAGGCACAATGCTCCCCAAGAAGCCACTAGGGCCACCGTAATCTCCTCACGCCCTCGCACAATGCAAGATGTCGTGATTCCACTAAGGAACCCTTGAGGGCGGTCATCAAACCCGTACAAATGAAGACCCTTGGGGGTGGTCACCGAACCCGTACACTTTGGCAACCCTTGGATGCGGTCATCGGTACCCGTCAAATTGCTCGGGGCGATCTCCACAACCTAATTGGAGACCCCGACGCTTGTCCGGAGCTTTACACCATAATGATTGAGCTCTGAACACCACCAACCGTCTAGGGCACCAAGGCACCCAAGAGGAACAAGCTCAAGGGCACCAAGCACCCAAGAGTAATAAACTTCTCAACTATCACTTCCACGTATCACCATGGAGAACTCAAACCGATGCAACTAATGCAATGGCAAGGGCACACATAGGGGCATCATCATCCACTATCGTCCACATCTGGCCCCACCCCCCTTCTTGCTTCCTCGCCGGCGACAACCCAAAACCCTAGCCATGGGCCTCTTCGGCAGCAGCTCTGGAAGCGACAAAGGCAAGGGCACCCCCGGCGCCTCATCCTCCCACTCCTCCTCCGTCGCCGGCGCGTGCCCGCCTAGGTCGGCAACGTTTGCACATCCCGGTGCACCAAGCGTGGTGGCACTGGGAGTATAGGCAGCCGCTGCCGCACCACTGGCACCTTGATCCGCAGCGGATCCCGGTGCTGGCGGTTCCGCGGACACAGCGGGTACCAGACGAGGAGGTGCGTAGGCGCAGCGGCGGATGTCGAGTACGCCGCAGACTCTCCCACCTGGGAGGCCTGATTTGCCCTCAAGCACGAGGAGCAACGGCGGCTCGGTGTCCATGTCAACCACGACCTTCCGCCGCCGCCCTGAGGATAGAGCCGGAGGAAGAGGAGGCGGAGGTGGAGTACCAAGCCGCCCTCGAGGAGGCACTGCAGCATACACTGGAGGCGAGCCGACTCGAGGAGGACGCCCATTGGGATGGGCTGGAGCAAGCCATTGCTTTGTCAACAGCGGGGGACTCCGTCCAGGCGCCCCTATTCGTGCCGCCATCGCCCCTCGTCAAGCCCAAGCCCGAGCCAGAGCGCTAGCCAACTCCCACGCGCAAGCGGTCACCGCTGCCCC
>NC_041386.1:480506134-480550373 GCF_002162155.2 Triticum dicoccoides | reverse complement strand
CGGAGGAGTCCTATTTGTGGACCAGCCAGTACCGCGAGTGGGTGAGCGTGCCTCCCTGCCACTACGCCGAAAGAAGAGACATCCCACCTTGAGCGCTGGAAGGCGCACTAGCTCGCCGAGGAGGGGGGCGACGGCGAGTGGCAGATGCAATATGAGCAGATGCTACGCCGTGACGAGGAGGCTCTGCGGCTAGAGGAGAAGGAGGAGGAGCGCGCCGCAGCAGACGCCAGAGGAGGCTGCCCTGGTGGCCTATCAAGCCGCGTTCGGTTGGGCCGGGCCTTCTCCCGTGTTCATTGACCTCACCGGCAGCGAGGGCGACGACGACAAGGGCAAGGGCAAGGCAGACTATTAGGGCAACATGCGAATGGCTTATTAGTTTTTTTAAAAAAAAAATCTAGTTGTTTAAGTGGACTTTGGCTCATGTTTGGCCAGCCATATATGTATAATTATGTTTATTTAGTCAACTTCGGCCACGCTGGCATAAATAGGTCGGCCTCCCGTTAGACACACCTACCGACCCAGATGATAAACCGGATGTGTACGTCCGTCCAAACGAATGAAAAACAGACAAAACATGCGTTCGTTTGGATTGATGCGTTGGAGTTGCTTTAAGCGACACACTCCAACACGATTGAAATGAATCGGTCGCTGGTTCGGAGGTTCTATTCTAAAAAGAAAAAAGGAAAAGAATCGTTCGCTCGCGCGAAAGTTTTCAAATCAAAAAGGAAAATGAAAAAGGAATCGTTCGCTCGCGCGGAGCACACGGTGCTCGGTCGCATAACTGATGTCCTCTCCGGTCACCTCTGCAAACGAGACCTGCCCCCACAACGCCGCCGCCTGCGACGAAGACGGCGGAGCCAAGCACCTTCTCGCCGCCACCATCCACTGCTAATCCCACCACGCCTCTTGCATCCCATTTACCGCCGCCGACGAAGCCCCAGCCCGCCGGCGGCACCTTCTGCCTTCTCACGGATCCTGGGACGGCCGAGCCGTCGGGCTACACTGCGGCGGGCAATTAGTTGGTTCTCCCTCTCCCATCGTTGTGGGGCATCCTTCCGAGGCGCAGTGGAGCAATCGACGGGAGCCCTTGCGGTAATTGCTCGGATTCGAATTCCAGATCTTTTCGGAGTTTCTACGGCAACAATCCTCGCTGGATCGGGATTCCCTTCTTCTAATCGGATCACAAGTGAGGCCTCGGCTCGACTGGATATAAAGTGCAGCCAGCCATCGGTGTGCTTCTTCTCAGATTAGATACAAGCCAAGTCCAATTGGTTTGCCGCTGAAGCAACTCTTCCCCCAAAAGACCTGCTTTTGCAATTGCTCCAATGGAGGCCTGTAGCGTAGCCAGGATAATGAGCTTAGAACATTTTGGCCTGAAATTTTTGCCTAAGCTCCTGGCTCTTTCTCCCGGTTCATTGGGGAAATTCAGAAAGGTCTCGCCACCGATGGAAACTGAAACTGTGTTGAAAAAACTGCCGGAGCTGCCGCAGGATGTATTGAGAGAGGTCTCACCACCCATGGAAACTGAAACTCTGGTGAGAAATTTGCCGGAGCTGCCGCAGGATGTATTGATGGACATATTTTCACTCCTGGAGATACCTGACCTCATGCGTGCGGCTTCTGTCAGCTCCTCCTGGCGCTCCGCGTATACCAGCCTCTGCAGCCAGCTTGAGCAGTACAAACGGCCTCAGACGCCTTGCCTCCTCTACACCTCTGAATCTGCTGGTGAAAACGTAGCTTGTCTCTACAGCCTCGCGGAGAAGAGGGTCTACAAGTTAACTCTCCCGGATCCACCCATCCGCAATAGGTATCTTATTGGGTCCTCACATGGTTGGCTAGTTACCGCGGATGACAAGTCTGAGCTACATCTTATCAATCCAGTCACTGGTCAACAGATTGCTCTCCCGTCAGTGGTCACCATTGGTTATGTAGAGCCAATCTTTGGCAATGAAGGCACACTTATTAAGTATGAATTGTGGGACCAACTGTATGATCCGGACCTAGAGCCCGAAATGTTAAGCTATGCTCCTGACGAGCTTCGTAACCATGTCTACATCAGGGCATTTATCTTTCCAGACCCGTCCACAGGAAGCTACATTGTGGTTCTCATCCATGGTCCAGGATATCAGCTTTCATTTGCAAGGGTGGGAGATTGTAAGTGGACCCCGCTGCCGCCGGGTTGGGACTATGAACAATGCATCTACATGGATGGTCTATTATATGCATCCACGAAATCCGGAAGAATGGATGCTTTTGATCTCACTAGTCCTAACGTCACGAGGAATATAATTGCAGATGAGATTGACATTTACAGTAGTGAGTACAAAGGGGTATTCTACCTTCTTCAGGCTCCATGGGGTGATCTGCTGCAAGTTTGCAGGAAGGCAAAACTCATAGATGCGGGTTATGAGGAGCTCATAGTTAAAACTAATAAAGTCTTGTTACACAAAGTCAATATGGAAGCAGAAGAGCTCGTGGAAATAAATAGCTTGCATCATAACGTGTTGTTTCTTGGGTGTAACCAGTCGCTATGCCTTAGTGCCGAAGAATATCCGCAACTGAAGGCCAATTGTGTCTATTTCACAGATGACGAGGAATGTAATTGGAAGTATAAGACGAATCCCCGGGATATAGGTGTTCTTAACCTGGAAGATGACAGTAGGGAAGAAATTATATCTCCGCTTTGGTGTAGCTGGCCGAGTCCCATATGGATAACACCCAGTCTTACAGTGATGAACTTGTCATTGTGCAAATAGGTATCCTTTTGTAGTTATGTACCTTGGTTATGGGGTCTGTCGACCAAATTTGCCATTTTTTTATGGGCAGATGCTATGACAACTGAAGCATGTCCTGTCTATCTCCTTTTCATATGTTGTTTGTTGTATCTGATGAGACTATGACCGAGAAATAAATATTATGAATGAAAATGGTGCTCTACAACAACTACGTTTTCTGTTCTCACATTTCTTTCCTATTCACATGCATATTCTGACAGAATATTGTTTGTTTGATATTTTCCCCCTTATAACTGATAGTACAAGCCACGTAGTAACCATTCGGTAGAATGGTCTGTTATTCTCTTCTGTATGTGATATTATGTACTGTATTTCTGATTGCATTGATGTTTTCATTGTTCTTGAATCATTTATGTAATTAGGTTGATTCGCATTAACTAGCCATTGAACGTGACATCATTTGCACTAAATATTATCAGCAAATGTTGTTAGTGCAGTTGCTAATCCCTGTTCATGGTTGAAGATAACTGAAGATTTTATTAGAATGCTATATGTAGTCACACTCTTGCTCCTGGGCTACTTCAAACGGTTCTTTCATGCTTTGGCAAGCATTTCTGCTCAGTTACCTTCGAAAAGCGGAAGGTTCTCACTAGAAACAGTTTAGAATCTTTAATTCAGACTGAATGTCACTGTGATTGGCATATTTGTTAGCAGGCTCATAAAAACATGTAACGGTGGCGTTTGTTCCTTGATTAATTGGTTATGCTTTCATCACGGTTTCCTCATTAGGTGAGGAAGTCCTTAGTCGTACAGTGTGCCTCTGGTATGTAAATCCCCCCACCCGAACCCCCTCTGAACTCCACTGCTTCTTATGTAGGTATGCTTAGCTATGCTAATAAAACTCCCTGTATACAAATACAATGCAGTTTGATGCTCCCTGTAAAGCATGGGCATGTCTTGGTTAAAAATGAAAAATGTATGCATGTTGGCAAAATTACAGCATAGAACCCGAGCATAAACACGTGCGTAACTGGTGGCACAACTCGAAATGTTTCCCTCCAAATTAGTCTAGAAACTAATTTATGCAACTCTTGACTATTATTACCCTCACAATTTTCATTGATCCACTCAGTGTATAACGGAAAGCTCCAAATTTCAGAGGTATCTTAATGGTAGAGACTAGAGAATAATCTGTTTTGGTGGATCACGACTACCATCGGTGAGAGGGAATAGCAGAACCCTGAAGCGACAGCCATCAAGCCATCTCATGCTTATTGGGGATCCAATATTCCACTGCAATTTCAAGTTATTGGCGCAGTCTGCCAGAAAAAAACAGGAAAACAACTGTTGGCCCCAGATTCCAAGACGCCTAGGCAGCTATGAATCTGATCTCATGTTGAGGTTGAACAAGGGGCCATGACAGTGAAACATGCAGCATCTTGCGCACCGCATTTCGTCAACCCATGCCTCGCAGTGTAGGTAATCTTCGTCTTAAAATTGAAATCTTCAGGGATCACAACTAATGATTTGAATGATCATTTCTCGTGAATGATGGTTTGGTTTGACCTGACTTTTGTATGGGACATCTGAATGTCGTAATGTAGGCTAGTGAAAAAAATACCCCTTCTTATGAAACAACGTGGTTGCTTTGACATGGGTTTACACAAGAGAGCTGCTATACACACGACGTTTTTGGAACGATGCATGAACGATGCTCCACATCCATCCATTGAATCAGAGAATAAAGCGCTTCATATCCATCTGATTGTGAATCGTGCATGCATCGTGCGTGGAGTGTCGTCTGTCTAGTATTTTCGTTTACACAATTAATATCTTCTGCGATCTTGTAAAACAGCCCCCTTATACTAGAACTAACAAGAGATTTTCAGCACTTCAAAAAGATTGGATGGATGTCTAGCAAATATCGAACTACTCTCTGTAATAGTAGAGAAGATTTTTGTCGATTTCCACTCACACACGCTATGGGGCATTGTGCACGTTCAAGCCACATATGCCCAGATGGAAGAAAACTATGATGGAAACACTCGTCAGCGGGAACTTACTCTACCAAGAACGTGTATGCCTTGGTGATATGGGTGTATGAAAGAAGTTGAATAATATATATAGAGACACACATACCGACCATCAGCAGTAACATCCTCTTAGATATTGATGATGCTGTTCGGAAATCAAGAGAATACACTGACATGGCGTGTCTATAACACTACGGGAAATGGCGTGTCTTTTCTAGCTGCAACCGCATGCAAACTGTTGCATGTGCCCAATGCTATTCGATCGAAGGCTGGCAAGAAGAGGGTTTGTCCAGTTAGGCATGCAAAGGGCTTTTATTTGAAGATATTAATCCTTACGATAAGTCTTAGTTCAGAGACATTATGTAAGGTCCAGATCATTCTGGCTGGTTCTGAATTTACATTCAGACCCTGCAGCTGTATTTAGTTTGTCTTAAAAACAGCCAAAGCGCGTATTTATTTTTGTTGTGGGAAAAGAAGTGTTGTCACTGTAAATACAAAATTTACATACGAAATGACATGAGGCAGAAGATTACTAAACATGCTGGGTGGAAAGGGACAAGCATATGTTGTGCCTGATGCTCCCAGTACGCTAGTTTATCAGTTTATTGCTGAATAAGTGAATATATCACAAGCAGACCAGAATACTGCTACGCGGCACAAACAAACAGGGATCCCTGCAAACATTATTGACTAATCTAGACTGTTACTTATGGATCATAGGATCGTATCAAATGAAATGAGGCAGATGATTACCAAATCGCAGTGTCTTTATTTTAAGGCCAACATTGCAGATGATTACCACATGTGCAAACCTGCTAGTAGGGACAAGATTGCATATAAAATACAGTTAACATGAGACATAAGCAGATGATTACTAACAATTCAGAAGATTGCTAGACATGCTGGGTGAAAAGGGACAACATGCATCCCCTCATGCATTCTCACAGATAATTAACCAGTATGTTCATCAGTCTCCTGATTATGGATCATCACAACCAGAACTGAGTACTGCTACACCATGCAAAAAAAAAAGAAACTGGGAGTATAATGCTAGGATTTGAACAACAAATGACATGACAGAACATGATTAAAAACATGCCCAGAATTGAATCCAGCTTTGACATGTATACTGCAATTCGATTGCATTGGTTGTCATAGTGATTTTCGTACATGCATTCATCACCAAAGGCCATTCACAAGATTTTTCGTACCAAATTATCCAAACAGCACACTAGCGCGCACAGCTCATGCGAAACAGAGTAAAAACTAATGCTAGCACTCACTAGAGAAGCACCAAACAAGGGCCTCATTTGCTCAAACCATGACAGTAGTACTCATGGAGCTGGATGTCCCTCTTATTGGCTCTAACAAGGCAGCCCTTCTTCCTGCAACTTCGCATCTCAACTCCCTTGTGAAACTTGCTGTTATGGCGATCAATCTGAAAAGAAAATCAATGGCATTTAGTCCCAAAATTTATTTCACCACACAATTTGAAATTTCAGAGAACATTTTTTGGAAAGGAAATTTCAGAGAACATAGCTACCTCGTCTGGAATATTGCCGATCACCGGGGGATTTCTAGCACTTATCTTTCTTGCGAAGTCAAGGTAGCAGCCTAGGCACTGCTTCTTGCGCTTGTTGTGATTTTGAGACCAGTAACTAATGTGAACATCCTTCTCATCCTACAAAACATGTTTACTTAGCGGTGATTAAATCTTCCATCGGTAGAAACTAAAACATGGCAAGCGACACTAAGGAAAGATACACATTCTTCACCAAAACAGCTATCTGATAAATCCCCAACTTCAAATGACCAAATGTTTTCAGGTAGGCTTAGCGATGGCTGTAGTCTTGACAACAAAGGGGAAAGGAGCAACCTGACTAGATATAGAGATCGGGGTGGTGATTTATCCTTAGAACGGTCACTTCATCAAGATCGAACACTAGCTAAAATTCCATACAAAGAATCAACACGCTCTGCATCATCCATAAGCAGAGGTGGGCATTTTTCAGGCATTTCTTCAGTAGAAACTAAAACATGGCAAGGGATTGGGGTTTTAAATTGTAATGTAGCAGAATTGTGACCAACTATTCTACATCTACCATTATAGTGACAGCAAACATCAGTTTTTTTAGAGATCTAAACCTGCCTAAACGCTGATGATCGGTCAAAACACGCTGATGAACAGAAAGTAACGCTGATGATCCTCATTTTGCCAATTCAGTCAGGAGCAGAAAGGAACAGGAAAACTGAACTCATAGCAAAAGGAGCGAGCAAGCGCATGATCGATCGTACCTCATACTCATCCTTGTTCTTGTCCGCCTGCTTCCTCCTCTGGGCCTCCTCTCGCCTCCTTTGTGTTGAAATATGAGATGGGCCTAGAGCCCATATAACAATTTCAGATTTGATCTCTAAGGGCCCATGTAGGTGGCATGACAAGGTGGTGGTAAGTTTAGTCCCACCCCGGAAGTGGAAGGAGAGTTTGAGTGGTTTATAAGGGATTCTCTTCCTCATGCTATTGGAGCTTGAGAAGAGATGAGGCCCTCGCGCACTCCTCCTCCTCTTGCCTCGTCACGCCGCGCCGCGCCGCGGGATTGAGCCGAGCCGAGCTCACTCCTATGCGCTTCTTTTTGCCGGTCAGGAACGGAGAGTCTTTGACAGGTAGGGCCATGATCTGAGACGTCGGATTGTGGGCTACCAGCCCACGTGCAGCCGCACATATATATGTGGGGCGCTGCCAACCCTAGCCGCCACAAAACAGAACGCGTCTCCGCCTCCACGCCCACGTCGTTCCCCTGCTGCTGCTACCGCCGGCGACTCCGTCCCGTTCACCGCGTACACGGTTGACGGGAGAGCAGGCCTCCGAAACCCCGCTTCTCCGGATCCTGTACGGGAGAGGGGCGATTAGGTTTTTGGGTAGCGATTACGCGACTGCTCGCTTCTGTTCATGTACGTCCTCATCACCTTCGTCATCACCATGTCGACCGACGCCGACCGTGCCGCCGCTGAGAAGGCCGAGGCTGACAAGAAGGCCGCCGAGGATGCCGCGGCTGCTGCCGCCGCCACCACCGCTGCGTGACCGATTGGAGGGTACACATCGTTTATCCCTCTCGTGTTTCTTTCTGTTGTAGCAGTACTAGCGATATGCGTAGATGTTTCTACTATATGCGTAGTACATGCTCTGTTAGATCGTAATCAGTGTGTTATCAATGCTGTCCATGTCATGCTCATAATTTATTCATGGATTAATTTAATCGGAAAACTGCCTATTTTCTTATCAATCCAAAAACCTAATTTGTGTAGGAGTTTTTCGAATTCTGATTTTGCTGCTGCACTGAAACCGTCCCCGTTTACGGGGACATACTTTAAGCGTTGGCAGACTAAAACCACCTTATGGCTCACGGCCATGAACGTGTTCTGGGTCGCCGGTGTGACTCCCACAGGAACGATCGCTCCTGAACAGGAGAAGGCGTTCAAGGAGGCCACTGTCGTGTTCCTCGGGGCAGTTCTGAGCGTGATTGGAGATAAGCTGGTTGACGCATATCTGCATGTGCGGTCTGCCAAGGACTTGTGAGAGGCGCTCGAATCTAAGTTCGGGCTGCCGATGCAGGGAGCGAGATGTATATTATAGAGCAGTTCCACGATTACAAGATGGTTGAAAACCGTCCTGTATTGGAGCAGGCTCATGAGATAATATGCATTGTTAAGGAGCTTGAGCTTCTTAAGTGCGAGTTACCGGGCAAGTTTGTCGCGGGCTGCATAATCGCTAAGCTTCCCAATTCCTGGAGGAACTTTGCCACCACTCTGAAACATCAGAGCGTGAATTCTCTGTGGAGGATGTCATAGGCCATCTGAGTGTTGAGCAGAATTCAAGGGCAAAGGACTCGCACGGAAAGGGGGTAGAAGGAACTTCTGTGGCCAATATGATGCATCAGAAGAACTCCAATTCCCACAAGCCCAAGGGAAAGAACAGTGTCCAACAGAGTGCCGACTTTAAGAAGAAGGGTAAGAAGACCTTCAAGAAGAATAAGAAGGATGAGGGCTGCTTTACTTGTGGTTCGCTTGAACATTGGGCCAACAAGTGCCCAAACAAGTATAAGAAGCAAGGGCAGGACTCCAAGTCTGTCAATATGATTGTGAGCAACAATAAGAGTGGTGCATCTGGGTACGGTAATTTATTTGCTGTATTTTCAGTTTGGCCGTCCACCGATTGGTGGCTCGACACAGGTGCAGGTGTTCATGTGTGTGCTGACGTTTCATTGTTTTCTTCTTACCAGGCCACAGGTCACGGGTCCGTACTGATGGGGAATGGCGCGAGTGCTTCTGTTCTTGGTGTTGGCACGGTCGATCTGAAGTTTACTTCGGGAAGGATCGTGCAGCTGAAGAACGTGCAGCATGTCCCCGCCATCAAAAAGAACCTCGCTAGTGGCTCCCTTCTATGTAGAGAAGGGTTTAAGTTGGTATTCGAGTCTAATAAATTAGTTGTTACGAAATATGGACTATTTGTTGGAAAGGGTTATGAATGCGGAGGCATGTTCCGCCTTTCTCTTGCAGATCTATGTAATAAAGTCGTGAACAATATTCATTTGAGTGTTAATGAATCTGAAGTCTGGCATTCACGTCTTTGTCACATTAGTTTCGGTGTTATGACGCGGCTAGCAAAATCGAATTTAATCCCAAGTTTCACTTTAGCCAAAGGTTCTAAGTGCCATTCATGTGTGCAATCTAAGCAACCTCGCAAGCCTCACAAGGCAGCAGAGGAGAGACACTTGGCGCCACTGGAACTCATACATTCTAATCTTTGTGAGATGAATGGTGTGTTGACTAAAGGTGGAAAGAAATATTTCATGACTTTGATAGATGATTCCACTAGATATTGCTATGTGTATCTGTTAAATACTAAAGATGAGGCTCTACACTACTTCACAATCTATAAGGCGGAAGTTGAGAATCAACTTGAAAAGAAAATTAAACGAGTCCGGTCAGATCGTGGTGGAGAGTACTTCTTGAAAGAGTTTGATGCCTTTTTTGCGGAACACGACATTATTCACGAGAGGACGCCTCCCTACTCACCCCAGTCAAACGGGGTTGCCGAGCGGAAAAACCGTACTCTAACTGATTTGGTTAACGCCATGTTAGATACGCCGGGTTTATCCAAGGCATGGTGGGGGAGGCTATAATGACATCCTATCATGTCCTGAATAAAGTTCCGACAAAGGATAATGAGATCACTCCTTACAAGAAGTGGACAAAGAGAAGGACAACACTCTCGTACTTACATACCTGGTGATGCTTGGCGAAAGTTAATGTGCCGATCCCCAAAAAGCGTAAGCTTGGACCAAAGACTGTGGACTGTGTTAATTTGGGCTATGCTATGAATAGTGTTGGCTATAGATTTCTAGTAGTGAAATCTGAGGTACCTGACATGAAGGTCGGTACAATTATGGAGTCTAAAGATGCTACATTCTTTGAGGACATTTTCCCCATGAGAGATGTACAAAGCACTTCTAGACAGGAATCCGAGGAGACTCCTGAACCTGCCATTCCGAACACATGATGAAAATCCTGAGGAGGATAATGAGGAATCTCTTGGTAGGGGCAAGAGACAAAGGACTGTAAAGACCTTTGGTGATGATTTCTTCATATACCTCATGGAGGATAATCCCACTTCTATTTCAAAAGCGTATGCATCTCCAGAAGCTGACTACTAGAAGGATGCGGTCCGTAGCGAGATGGATTCCATCATGGCTAACGGGACTTGGGAGCTTACTGAACGTCCTTATGGTTGCAAACCATTGGGATGCAAGTGGGTGTTCAAGAAGAAGCTTAGGCCCGATGGTACGATAGAAAAGTACAAGGCTAGGCTTGTGGCCAAGGGCTACGCCCAGAAAGAAGAAGAAGATTTCTTCGACACCTATTCACCTGTGGCCAGACTGACCACCATTCGAGTATTACTCTCGTTGGCGGCCTCACATGGTCTTCTCATTCATCAGATGGATGTTAAGACGGCTTTCCTAAACGGAGAGCTAAAAGAGGAAATCTATATGCAACAGCCTGATGGCTTTGTGATGGATGGTCAGGAAGGAAAGGTGTATAAGTTGGTGAAATCTTTGTATGGCCTGAGACAAGCGCCTAAGCAATGGCATGACAAGTTTAATGAAACGTTGACATCTGTTGGCTTTGTTGTTAATGAGGCCGACAAATGTGTATACTATCGCTATGGTGGGGGCGAAGGAGTTATACTGTGTTTGTATGTTGATGACATACTGATATTTGGGACTAATCTCAAGTTGATCGAGGAAGTTAAGTCTTTCCTATATCAGAACTTTGATATGAAGGACCTTGGAGTGGCTGATGTTATCTTGAACATCAAGCTATTGAGAGATGATGAAGGTGGGATTACACTTCTGCAATCCCATTATGTTGAGAAGGTGTTGAGTCGTTTTGGATATTCGGACTGCAAACCATCTCAAATACCAGATGATCCTAGTGTGCTGATTTGAAAGTCTAAAGGCACAACTATAGATCAATTGAGATACTCTCAGATTGTTGGTTCACTCCAGTATCTAGCGAGTGCAACGAGGCCTAACATTGCATTTGCTATTAGCAAACTGATCCGGTTTGTTTCCAAACCGGGTGATGTACATTGGCGTGCTCTTGAGAGAGTTATGCGCTATCTGAAAGGTACTATGAACTATGGACTTCACTATACCGGATACCCGTCGGTACTTGAAGGGTATAGTGATGCGAATTGGATCTCTGATGCGGATGAGATGAAGGCCACAACTGGGTATATATTTACTCTTGGAGGTGGTGCTGTTTCGTGGAAGTCTTGCAAGCAAACAATCTTAACAAGATCGACAATGGAAGCAGAATTAACAGCATTAGACACATCGGGCGGCGAAGCAGAATGGCTTCGAGATCTGTTGATGGACTTGCCAGTGGTTGAGAAGCCGGTTCCGGCCATCCTTATGAACTGTGACAATCAAACAATTATTGTCAAGGTGAAGAGTTCAAAGGACAACATGAAGTCCAATAAACACATAAGAATGAGATTGAAAGCTGTTAGAAAATTGAGGAACTCTGGAGTGATAGCGTTGGATTATATTCAAACGGCTAAGGATCTGGCAGATCCCTTTACTAAAGGGCTATCACGTGTTGTGATAGATAGCGCATCAAGGGAGATGGGTATGAGACCCACATGAGTTGCCATGGTAGTAACCCAACTTATGTGATCGGAGATCCCGTGAAGTAGGACCTGGGAAAACAAGCCAGTGGTGAACTGAGGAGAGTAACTTTACTAACCCACTCCGTTGGAGATGCAATACTCTCGGAAACTGTATGGAAGGATGACTACTGTCTTAATGTGTTCCAAGGCTTATATGCATAAGCAAGATGCTATCCTACAGAGCGATCTTTGGAGGAACACACCTATATGAGCCCGACTGCTGGTCACAGTCTATGAGATTGGGGTGATCTCTAGCAAGCTCATGAGCAGGCCAGGAGTGTGACTAATATGCTCCACCCGAGGGATCGGCCTTCGGCAGCCTCGTACCAGTGAGATTTGTGGTGAAACTTCTTGACGCCAAACTGACAATTCAAGGCATACTCCATTGTTCAGTTGTGAAGGAGTGTAACTACTTGGTCTAGGTGGAGCTCAACCTTAATCGGTCTCCACTAAGATGCTGGTATATCAAAACAGCGTTTGGAACAAAGGACAAAGTGGGCCCCTGAGATCTGGTGGGGGATTGTTGAAATATGAGATGGGCCTAGAGCCCATATAACAATTTCAGATTTGATCTCTAAGGGCCCATGTAGGTGGCATGACAAGGTGATGGGAAGTTTAGTCCCACCCCGGAAGTGGAAGGAGAGTTGGAGTGGTTTATAAGGGATTCTCTTCCTCATGCTATTGGAGCTTGAGAAGAGATGAGGCCCTCGCGCACTCCTCCTCCTCCGTTCGCCTCGCCACGCCACGCCTCGTCACGACGCGCCGTGGGTTGCGGGATTGAGCTGAGCCGAGCTCACTCCTATGCGCTTCTTTTTGCTGGTCAGGAACGGAGAGTCTTTGACAGGTAGGGCCACAATCTGAGACGTCGGATCGTGGGCTACCGACTTGGACGTGGGTTCAGCCCACGTCTCTCCACGCGTAGCCGCACATATATATGTGGGGCGCTGCCAACCCTAGCCGCCACGAAACAGAATGCATCTCCGCCTCCACGCCCATGTTGTTCCTTTGCTGATGCTGCTGCCGGCGACTCCGTCCCGTTCACCGCGTACACGGTTGACGGGAGAGCAGGCCTCCGAAACCCCGCTTCTCCGGATCCTATACAGGAGAGGGGCGATTAGGTTTTTGGGTAGCGATTATGCGACTGCTCACTTCTGTTCATCTACGTCCGCATCACCTTCGTCATCACCATGTTGACCGACGCCGACCGTGCCGCCGCTGAGAAGGCCGAGGCCGACAAGAAGGCTGCCGAGGATGTCGCGGCTGCTGCCGCCGCCACCACCGCTGCGTGGCCGATTGGAGGGTACACATCGTTTATCCCTCTCGTGTTTCTTTCTGTTGTAGCAGTACTAGCGATATGCGTAGATGTTTCTACTATATGCATAGTACATGCTCTGTTAGATCGTAATCAGTGTGTTATCAATGTTGTCCATGTCATGCTCATAATTTAGTCATGGATTAATTTAATCGGAAAACTGCCTATTTTCTTATCACTTTGCCTGTCCTCCTCCTCCATCTGGGCCTCCTCCTTCCTCCGCGCGGCGTCCTCCCGCTGCCTTCTCTTGGCCTCCTCCAGGTCAGCCTTTTTCTTGTCCTTGGCAAGCTTCTGCTTGGCCTTCTCCTTGGCTGCCTTCTGCTCTTCTTCCCTGATCCTGGCCTCCTCCTTGGCCGCCTCCTCCCCTTCTTTCCTCTGCATGTCCTCCTCCTCCTGCTTCTTCTTCTTGTCCTCTGCCTTGGCCTCCTTCTTGGTCTTCTTGGCCTTCGCCTGGGCCTCCTTTCTGGCCGCTTTCTTGGCCTTCTTCGTTGCTCGTTTCCTGGCGGCAATCTCCGTCTTCTTCTGGTGATCCTCATCGTCTCGGCCGCCTATCTTGTTCTTGTTCTTGGCATCATTGCGCTCCTCCTCGTCTTGGCCCGCCAGTAAGCGGCATGCGCGCCACAGTAGCCTCATGAGAGAGCGGATAGATAAGCCCAGTGAATAGGCCACCGAGCGCAGGATCCTGATCAAGCTCCCCGGCGGCGGCGGTGGTGGCCGCTGGCCAACTTGATTCATCGCAGAGGATGCGGGCTTGCGGAGGGAGCACGAGGTGGTTTAGGGTGGAGGGGGAGGAGGGTGCGGTGCGCTGGCTGGCTGGCTGGCTTTCGGTGGGGGGAGTCGCAGTGTTGCGCGGTGGCGTTGAGAGTTGGGACGGAGGTGGGAGGAGGAAGAAGGTTTCGAGCGACGAGTACACGGGAAGGGCGGGGACGAACTGAATTTAACGGCCACCTCCTCGTCTCTCTGGCCTTTTTTGCCTCTCTCTCTCGCTCTGGTTGGGCATGCCGCATGCACGAGGAGCCCTTTTTCTCTTGGGCCGGGCTAATTGAGCCCAACCATTTTCTTCTCTTCTATTTTGTTTTTTAATCCTGTCAGGTTGCCTCTCCGAGCTCCGGCTGCCGGCGACCGTGGGTGCTCCCAAACCCATGTGTGCCAATAGGGCAACCGACCGACACATTTCGGTTCCAACCAAACCGACTGAGCCATAACCCCTAAGTGCCTCGAGGTCTGCTCACTGGCTCATCGCATCGCATCCTCGCTCCTCGACTCTCAACCACCAGCACCGGCGGCGGCGCGTAACCTCAAGGGCGCGGCGCTGGCTCTTATCCATCTCCTTGCTGCTAGGGACGTCCACGACCTCCTCCCCCTCATACCCATCCACCCCTCCCAACTCCAATGGCAGCATGCCCGCCAGCTGCTCGACGAAATGAAACGGCCGACCAACTAGCCAGCATCCATGCCCAATCTACTCAATGGTACGTACCTTAGATCCCACCTTTCCATTCTTCATTTTGTAATCTTGTGTCACTGAATGTGTGCTATTTATTTTTGAAAGTTATCGGAAGACACCCCGCGTGCGCCACAGGAGAGCTTGCGCCGCCGCCGCCCCTAGGCTCCTCCCTCCCTCCTCCTGTCCCCGCCGCCGCCGGAGGGCACAGCCGGGCAAAGCCCGTACAACGCTAGTGGCGGCGGGGCGATTCCCCCTCTCCCGCAGGGTGCTCTAGGCGGCTCGTCCTTGCGGGCGTGCTAGGCCGGTGAGGACTCCGGCGACGGAGTAGCAGGGTGGTGGTGGTGTGGATTTGCTGCGGGGGGAGGGGGGTCCCGCTGCAGTCGCATCCTTGTCGGCATATCCAGGCCGGTTGTCAGGACCCCGATTCCAAGTCACATCGATCTAGCCGGTAACACATCATATCACATTGCGGCCTCACGCACGGTATCCCCACGGGTGTCGCCTTACCATGGCCCGGGACCGTTTGCGCCTTTTGGCTCACGTATATGATAGTCTCGCTAGCATCCATATGACAGAGAACCCGGGCCGACATGGCTAGTCATGAACCCAAAGCGGCACAGACCTATGGAGACAGGCATACATGAATCACATCGAGCATGTCGGTCATCAGCGTGTGAATCCGGGCTGTAGCACTGGGCTAGCAGGACTCCAGGGAACCCGGGCTGTAGCAGGCTAGACAGGACTCTGGAAGTCACCACGTGACATTTCCCCGAAGGGACAGACATAGGAACGAAGTGAAACACATGCGGGCCAGTCAAGTGTCCTGAGCAGTAGTGCTGGGCTAGCAGGACTCCGGTGAACCGGGCTGTAGCGGACTACTATGGCTCAAGGAGCACTAGACTACATTTCACCATAAGAGAGGCTGCCAAGGATAAACAACTAGATTGTCAGATCCCACACATACCAGGCATTTCAATCATACACACAATATGCTCGATATGTGCAAATACAACATGGCATCACAACAAAACTCTACAACTCAAGTACTTTATTTAAAGGCTCCAAAGAGCCATACATAACATGTTCATACAGGTAGGGGTCACATGACCCGACACTCAAGTCATACAAGCATACAAGCACATGCGGAAGCAACTAGTCTGAGTACAGACACTAGAAAGCAAGAAGGCTTCTCGAAGCCTTCTATCTACATAGGCCCCTCCATGGCCAGGATCACCACCTGGGTGGCAAGTCACTCATCGACGTCGAGATCTACATAAAACCCATCGAAGGGGGCGGTGTTGTCGTCTTAAAACAGTATTAAGCAAACATGAGTACAAATGTACTCAGCAAGTCTTACATCAGAACCTACTATACATGCTCATTCTCAAGAAGGTGGTGGAGTTATTGCAGCAAGCCAGCTTTGACTCTTGGCTAAGCTATCCTACGAGACTCCACTAGTAAAATAGTTTTTGCACACGAGTCCACTAATCACCAACACAATACTCCACCGGTAATCCTCCCTCATCATCCTACGAGAGGGCCATCCTCGGTACTCACACTTATCTTGAGTCTTTTAGTAGTATCCATTAACTTGTCTATGAACTGTATAGGCAACCAAGTAGTCCTTTACCGCAGACGCGGCTATTCGAATAGATGATGTTAACCCTGCAGGGGTGTACTTCTTCATACATGCTCTCACCAGTTACCGTCGTTTAAACGACATGTACTCGGCAACCTTCAAGCGGAAGCCCAACGAGGGTGTCGGCCACGGCCTGCCTAAACACTCAAGTCTCTAGTCCAGGTTTATCGCCTATCCAGGTTCCATCTGCAGGGAGTCTGGCCGAGGTTTCCACATACGGCCCCGAACGATGTGAACAGGGTTCCCGAGACACCAAACGGGTGACTCGGTACACCGTGCCACGATGTATCTACCGCAACATAGCCCACCCCTAGGGTCAGCGCTACGCACGGCCGCCAACACATAACCTACAAACACCAGAAACTAATTGCAACTTCTGGACAGAGTACTAGGGTGATTAAGAAGCAGAGAGGGTCCATTGGTTTCAGGCCCAATGTATGGTAGTAACTGAATCTTAAATCACACATACAGATCTCAGTTCTTAGGGAAGACCTCAATGAAACAACCCACCATGTACTCCTACATGGCCTCTCATCGATACCTTTACCAAATCATGTTCAACACATCCCTCACATTAACGACATAATCATTTCACTCTAGCCCATCATCCAGATGAACCAGACCTGACACAACTCTAAGCATAGCAGGCATAGCAAGGTAGGAAGCACAAACATGGCTCAATCAACTCCTACACATGCTAGTGGGTTTCATCTAGTTACTGTGGCAATGACAGGTCATGCAGAGGATAAGGGTTCAACTACCATAGCACACAGCAGTTTGAAACGATGTTGTCTTAATGCAGTAAATGAGAGCAGAGGCGAGAACATGGGATTGTATCGATATGATCAATGGGGCTGCTTGCCTGATGGAGTGGTAGTAGGGTACTGCCCTTCAGTTGGATACTCGGAGATATCCTCGGAGGCAGGACCTACCACGAAGGACACACAGAACATAATCAACACATGACAATATGCAACAATATGATGCATGCTATGACATGGCAAAATGACATGTCCTGCCTAATGCAATGTGAAACAAGTTGAAATGGGTCCATTTGAATCAAAGATTCGGATGAAGGTTAAAGTTCTTATGCATCATGTGTGTGTTAGCTTGTTTCACATAAACAACAAAGTTAAAGTGGTTTGTCATGCATGAAACCATTATAGATGGATAGATTGAATTTTTCTGATCATTTTTCATATATAATTTGTTTGATTTGGAACTATGGTTGATTTTCTATGCTTTTTAGAAGTTTTGGCTATTTTCTGGAATTTCCTATATAAAAATAAATCCAGAAAATGAATAATTGCATCACCACTGCATCACTGTGATGTCAGCGAGTCAAAGGCGCCAGGGCCAGTCAAACCTGACTAGTGGGCCCTGTCTGTTAGTGTCTCAGCTAACTAACAGAATTAAGTTAATACTAACTAACTGTCAGTGGGGCCTGGGCCCACATGTCAGTGACCTAAATTAACTAAAATTAGTTAGCACTAATCCTAAACTAATTAACAGGTCGGCCCCACCTGTCATAGGCTCAGGGGGGAAGTCAACTTGGGCCCACACGGTCAGACGTGGTCAACTTGCCGGTCAGCGGGTCAAAGCCTGCCAGCGTTTAGCCGCCGGCGAGGCCAGACTCGGCGGCATGCTGCGGGATTTGCCCACAGGGCACCATTTTCTGCGCAGAGAGCAGCTACGGGCAGCTGGTGCTCGCCCGCATCCAGCCGTGGTGATGGCTTGGCCGGGGAGTGGCCGGAGCATCGCTGACGACGAGCTTGGCAGAGGCCGAAGCTCGGGTCGGCTCGTGCGCGTGGCTACAGTGGCCTAGGCGGCGTGGCGCTTGCACCTACAGCATCTACGCGATGCGGTGATCACGCTGGACGTGCCAGTGGGACCGCTAAGCGGCCGGAGCTACGTCGGCGACGAGCTCAGGCGGCGGTGCGTTCGGACGAAAAAGGCACGCCGGCTACAGAGCTCTAGCGACAAAGCGGAGATAAGGGGGAGGAGCAGTAGCTCACTGGGAAGCCGCAGAGACGGTCAGCATGCTCGGGGAAGGCTCGGTGCGGTCGGATCGACGACGGCGATCTCGGCAGCCCGAGGTTGAAGACGACGGCGGCGGGGACGGTGCAGGGGCTCCGGCGTCGTGCGGCTTGGCTAGTCGACGTAGTCGATGACGGCGAACTGTCCGGACACGGTGAGAGGGCGCGGGGTCGGCGTTGGACGTGGCTGCGGTGAGCGGCAGCGACGGTGACGTCTCAGGCGACGTCGGGGAGGGCGAGAGAGAGGAGCCAGAGGGGAGAGCGAGTGTCTGTGAGGTCGGGGAGAGAGAGGGGGTTCGTCCCACGTCGACAGCTCGACGAGGGGAGCGGCAAGGCGGCGGGCAGCTGCGTGGCATGCATGCTGTGCTCATTGTCGAGCAGCTGCTTGCCTTCCTGGCCAAGCCAAGCAGCTCACTGGAGCGGTGGCTGGGCTGGGCCGGCAGGTGGACCTGCTGGGTGGGCGCCAGGTAAGCCTTTCTCGTTCTCTCTTTTCCTGTTTTGTTTTCTTTTTCTATTTTTCTGTAACTTTAGGGCTTTATTAAAAATACTTAGGCACTTACTAAAATCCTGAAAATAATTGTGGGCTCTGTTGGGATTATTCCTAATAGCCCTCACTTAAATCCAGAATTATTTGGGCATTTAAAATATTTTATAGCATTTAAATGCCCAAATTCAAATACTTATGATTTAATTCAAAGAATCCAGAATGTCCTAGAAAATAGTGCACCATTTTTGCCAGGGGTTTTAACCCAATCCAGAAATGATGAACATTTTGTGAAGGGCATTTTGGGTTCATTGAAAATAATTTTAGTAAACCCTAGTTGTTTCCAGGGGGGTGCTGGGGGTTCTGTCATCCCCATTTCAAGTTTCTGTAAAAGTAGACATGATGCAACACTCTAATGCATGAACCAGCTAGGGTGTGACAACTCACCCCCACTCAAAAGAATCTCGTCCTGAGATTTAGGATCCTCCAGGAAGAAGGTGGGGTACTCGAGTCGAAGACGATCCTCCCTTTCCCAAGTGGATTCTTTATCGGAATGGTGTGACCATTGAACCTTGAGAAACTTGATATTATGGCGTCGAGTGGTACGCTCGGCTTGATCAAGGATATGAACGGGATATTCCCTATATGAGAGGTTATCTTGTAGATCAAGCGTTTCGTGGTCCACTCCACGGATAGGATCTGCGAAGCAACGTCTGAGTTGAGAAACGTGGAAGACATCGTGAACTCTGGAAAGATGCGAAGGTAGTTCCAATTGGTAGGCAACTTCTCCTCGTTTGGCAAGAATGCGAAAGGGTCCAATGTAACGAGGAGACAATTTGCCTTTGATACCGAAATGATGGGTTCCCTTTAACAGAGTAACCCGAAGGTAAGCCTTCTCGCCGACTTCATAAGTCACGAGCTTATGTTTACGATCATATTGGATCTTTTGACGAGATTGGGCTGTTTTCAATTTCTCACGAATAACGCGAACATGCTCTTCTGCTTCCTGAATCGTATCCGGGCCAAAGAGTTGTCTTTCCCTGATTTCTGACCAGTTAAGAGGCGTTCGACATTTTCATCCATAGAGAACTTCGAAAGGAGCTTTGCCCAAGCTAGCTTGATAACTATTGTTATAAGAAAACTCCGCGAATGGAAGGCATTTCTCCTAACCCATTCCGAATGAGATGATAGAAGCTCGGAGCATATCTTCCAGAATTTGATTGACTCGCTCTACTTGACCACTTGATTGAGGATGGAAGGCGGTGCTAAAAGAGAGACGAGTTCCCATAGCATTTTGGAAACTTTCCCAAAATCGAGAGGTGAAGAGACTCCAACGGTCTGAGTTAATTTCCAATGGGACACCATGAAGAGACACTATTCAGGAGATGTATAAATCAGCTAGTTGGCTAGCAGTGATACTCTCACAAACAGGTAGGAAATGGGCTACTTTGGAAAGACGGTCGATCACGACGAAGATAGCATTATTCCCTCTCTTGGTCCTGGGAAACCCAGTAATGAAATCCATACTGATTTTATCCCATTTCCAGTCAGGAATAGCCAAAGGTTGAAGGGTGCCAGCAGGCCGTTGATGCTCTGCTTTAACACGACGACAGACGTCGCAACTAGCAATGTATTGAGCAATTTCTCTCTTCATCCTAGTCCACCAAAACCTCTAGCGTAGGTCTTGATACATCTTAGTACTACCGGGATGAATGGTGAGAGGGAATTCATGAGCTTCCTTAAGGATCAGCCGCCTCAGGTTTCGTGCCTTGGGAACCACTAAGCGGTTTCCAAAGTATACGACACCTTGATCATCAACGGAGAAACAATTCGTGACTCCTTTCTTAATGTTTCTCTTAATACGGGAGATTCCCGGATCTACCTTCTATGCCTTGATGATCTGATCCGCAAGGGTAGGTTTCGCCACCAGGGTGGATAGGAATCCTCGAGGAACAATGTGAAGATTAAGCTTACGAAATTCCTCATGGAGAAGTGGTTGACTTTGTTGTAACATCAGGTTGTTACAATAGGATTTACGACTTAGTGCATCCGCCATGACATTGGCTTTTCCCGGGGTGTAAGTTATTCCTAAGTCGTAATCCGAGATCAACTCGACCCAACGTCTTTTCCTGAGATTCAAATCTGGTTGGGTGAAGATATATTTCAAACTTTGGTGATCGGTGAAGATCTCGCAACGATTACCGAGGAGGTAATGTCGCCAAGTTTTAAGTGCATGGACTACAGCTGCAAGCTCTAGATCATGTGTGGGATAATTTTCGTCATGTGGGTGTAGTTGCCGTGAAGCATAGGCAATTACCTAACGATCTTGCATGAGTATGCAACCTAGTCCTTGTCGCGAGGCGTCGCAATAGATAATAAAGTCCTTGGAGAAATCTGGTGGTACCAGTACGGGAGCAGATGTCAGGCGTCTTTTCAGTTCTTGAAAGCTGAACTCACACTGTGGGGTGCACTCGAACTTTTTATCTTTCTCGAGGAGTTCAGTTAGAGGTTTAGCAACCTTGGAGAAATTCTCGACGAAGCGGCGGCAATAGCTCGCTAAGCCAAGGAAGCTCCGAACTTGCTTGACCGTCTCAGGTGGAGTCCAATCAAGGATGGCTTGAACTCGCTCGGGATTGACAGCAATACCCTTACCAGAAATTACATGGCCTAGATAGGTCACTTTTGGCAACCAAAATTCACACTTGGAGAATTTAGCATAAAGGCGATGCTCTCGAAGTTTCGTCAATACCAGCCTTAGATGTTCGGCATGTTCCTCTTCATTCTTGGAGTAGATGAGTATGTCATCGAGGTATACTACGACGAATTTATCCAAATACTCCATGAAGACTGAGTTCATTAACCGAGAGAAGGTGGCTGGGGCATTGGTTAAACCGAAGGACATAACGGTGTTCTTGTATTGGCCATAACGAGTAACAAAGGCCATTTTGGGAATGTCCCCGTTTCTGATTTTGATTTGATGGTAGCCCAATCTCAAATCCATCTTGGAAAAGACTGAGGATCCAGCGAGCTGGTCATACAGATCGTTGATCCTGGGAAGCCGATAGTTGTTCTTGATAGTGACCAGGTTGACAGGTCAGTAATCTACAACCATCCGATCCGTTCCATCCTTCTTCTTAACGAAGAGGACGGGGCAAGCCCAAGGGGAGGAACTAGGACGGATGAAACCCTTTTTCAAGGACTCATCGAGTTGGTTCTTAAGCTCGGCTAGTTCTAAGGGTGCCATCTTATAGGGTCATCTAGAAATTGGAACGGTTCCTGGAACAAGGTCTATCACAAACTCGACATCCCTGTCAGATGGAACACCTGGCAGTTCTTCTGGAAAGACATCCGGAAAGTCCCGGACTACCGGAATATCTTCAAGTCTGGAAGGGGGTTGTCATTTAGGGAGTAAAGCTAGCGCTTGGCCACTCGAGTTAAGACATTGATTGTCTTGCCCGATGGGTGAGTAAGTTGAACGGTTCTAATGGCACAATCAATCTTAGCATAATGAGATGACATCCAGTCCATACCCAAGATGATGTTTATGTCCGAGGACTTGAGAGCTATTAAGGATGCAAGGAAGATAAGTCTATCGACAAGAATTTCGTTCCCATGGCTTACTCTAGAAGTTTGCCATTTGGAACCCGGAGTTTGAATTACCATGGAAGTGGGCATATCATAGAATGTTGTGTTATGCAATCGAGCATAGTTCTCGGATATGAATGAATGAGATGCTCCAGTATCGAAAAGAACAGATGCCGGATGGCAATTAACAAGGAGCGTACCAAGGACGACGTTAGGATCCTCACGAGCCTCCTCGGCCGAGACATAGTTGACATGGCCACGTGCAGTGGTGACCGGCTTGGCGTAGAATGTCCTTCCCGCTGGCTTACCATGGCCAACGGACTTCCCAGACTGATTGGGGTTGTTGTTCTGGGGACACTCTCGACTATAGTGACCCGGCTCTCCACACTTGAAACATGTCACAACATTGGGGTGTGGAGTAGCATTAGCAGCAGGGCCACCATAGGGCTTAGACGGTGCAAACTGCTGGTTGGGGCGAGGCGCCTCAAAGGATGGCCTCGGAATGAACCTGGGTGGCAGTGCCGTTCTTGGAATCCACACCCAGCGCTTCTGAGATCCAGAGCCGGATGAAGAGCCAAAATCAGGAGAGTGCTTGCGTGAAGCGTCATAGTCAGACTGGCCTATCTCAGTACTCATGGCTTTATTGACCAACTTCTGAAAGGAGGTGCACTCGTGCAGACGAAGATCACGGCGAAGCTCAGGGTTAAGTCCCTTGCGGAACCTTGCCTGCTTCTTAGCGTCAGTGGATACCTCTTCAGGAGCATATCGTGCCAGATTCCCAAATTCACGACTATATGCATCCACAGTCAGTCTTCCTTGGGTGAAATTGCAGAACTCTTCCCTCTTGCGATCTATGAGACCTTCCGGGATCTGATGCTCACGGAAAGCCTCACTGAATTCAGCCCAAGTAGTGATTTGGCCGACCGGGCGCATAGCTTCAAAGTTTTCCCACCAAAGGCTAGCAGGGCCTTCGAGGTGATAGGCAGCATAGGTAACCTTATCAGCTTTGACTACGTTAGCAGAACATAGCTTGTGTGTGATGCTGTGGAGCCAGTCATCCGCGTCGAGGGGCTCGACGGAATGATTGAACTTTGGTGGGTACAACTTGATGAAGTCATTTATTGACACCAAGTCATTTCGCTGATGGCGTGCAGTGTTCTGCTCAATCCGCTCCAGCAAGCGGTTAGTCTCACGCTTGTTTCTTTCCGCCTCCAGCATAACTTCGGCCAGAGAAGGCGGGTGAGGCAGATTTTCACCCCTAACTGCACTGGCTTCCCCCTGCCCCGGGATAGCAGGGTTGCTGCGGGTGTTGACCATCCTAGGAGAAAACAAGACAACGGTTTAGATAAGGATGGCACAAACTTAGCAAGGAAGTGCAGAATGTAATGGATAACATGGAATGCTAAGATGTTCATTACATGACATGGTAATATAGAAACTGCCATATATATACCATTGGTCATACACACCGTACATAGTTTAGTACAAGCCCAGGCTAGAGTACAACTACGGTGAAAGACATTACATCTCATCGAAGGCATTCCAAGCTCCTATACATTATTTTTCTACACCTCCGGAGCGTGATACACACCAAGTTGTATCCCACGGTCATGCATGACTGTGGAGAATACAACTGTTACAGTACTAGTGATACTACTACTAGCTCAGACGGCTCCGTAGTAATCCTCATAGAAGTCGCCACCAAGGCCTGGAAGTGGAACATGATCATCTGGGAACAGACGGTCCTGCTGAGCCTGCGGACCATAGGGACATGGATGTGGCCTTGGTCCCATAGGTGGTGGCAGACGGGGACCACGAGGAGGGGTGATGCCTCCTACATCGCGCCACTCCATACAATCTGGCAATCCAGACCGTATAGGGTACAGATCCCTCATGTCCATGTATCCTGCCTGCACCGCAGGTGCAAACTGAGTCAAAGTGGCCCAATGATCAGAACGAGTGTGGAAAAGCTCCATACGCAAGGCCCGATTTTCGCGGTCCTTATCCTCGAGCATCTCGGCAGTGGTGCGGAGTAGTGACTCCTCATGTGTAGAGTCATAGTACAAGGCCTGATAGTACCCCTGTGCTCCGGGAAGTGAGGCTGGCATGTATCGGAAATCGGTGTTCTGTAGCAAGGCAGTCCTGGCTCGAATGATAGTCATCATTGAATAGGCTGCATCCTGCACCGACATCTCAATAGTGACCCCAAGTCCATAGGAACAGTGAGGGGCTCAGTGGCTCCAGGATAAGAGGGATATATCCTGACGGTACAGAGGTACTGGCTCTGGTTGAAGTCTCTGAACTGCTCCTCGACGGTATATTCCGGATACCACCGATAGCCTGACTCAACCATCACTTGAACCAACATGGCCGTGTGGCCGGGCACATCAAGGCACCGGGTCAGACGAACCACTTGGTTCTGCGAACGGGTGGCCATCTGAAAGCACAAAATAATGCAAAGGCATTAGAATTTTCTTGGGGAAATCGGACAGCATAACGGCTGTAAATGCTCAGAAAAAGATTTGAGACATCCACAACAGTTTTCAATACCACTCAACAACATCATATCAAGGTTCTGATTCAATTGGCAACATACTAAAAGTAGTAGAAACTGTACTGAGGCTTGTAACAACACTCCTATAAGCTACTACAGATTAGTAACATGTGAACCTGATAGAAGAAGAGAGCCTAGTCCTTAACCCACGTTGAATGAGAAGAGAATGACTCAGATCAGAGGGCATAAGGTAAAGGAGTAAAAGAGCCTTACGTTCCCTCCCACAATCAATTCCCCTACATATAACTAAAGCATTTCTAGACTCGACATCGACCAGTTTGGCTCAACGAACCTACAGGCAGTCCGACTCTGATGCCAACGTTGTCAGGACCCCGATTCCAAGTCACATCGATCTAGCCGGTAACACCTCATATCACATTGCGGCCTCACGCACGGTATCCCCACGGGTGTCGCCTTACCATGGCCCGAGTCCGTTTGCGCCTTTTGGCTCACATATATGATAGTGTCGCTAGCATCCATATGACAGAGAACCTGGGCTGACATGGCTAGTCGTGAACCCAAAGCGGCACAGACCTATGGAGACATGCATACATGAATCACATCGAGCATGTCGGTCATCAGCGTGTGAATCCGGGCTGTAGCACTGGGCTAATAGGACTTCGGGGAACCCGGGCTGTAGCAGGCTAGACAGGACTCTGTAAGTCACCGCGTGACATTTCCCCGAAGGGACAGACATAGGAACGAAGTGAAACACATGCAGGCCAGTCAAGTGTCCTGAGCAGTAGTGCTGGGCTAGCAGGACTCCGGTGAACCGGGCTGTAGCGGACTACTATGGCTCAAGGAGCACTAGACTACATTTCACCATAAGAGAGGCTGCCAAGGATAAACAACTAGATTGTCGGATCCCACACATACCAGGCATTTCAATCATACACACAATATGCTCGATATGTGCAAATACAACATGGCATCACAACAAAACTCTACAACTCAAGTACTTTATTTAAAGGCTCCAGAGAGCCATACATAACATGTTCATACAGGTAGGGGTCACATGACCTGACACTCAAGTCATACAAGCATACAAGCACATGCGGAAGCAAATAGTCTGAGTACAGACACTAGAAAGCAAGAAGGCTTCTCGAAGCCTTCTATCTACATAGGCCCCTCCATGGCCAGTATCACCACCTGGGTGGCAAGTCACTCATCGATGTCGAGATCTACATAAAACCCATCGGAGGGGGCGATGTTGTCGTCTTAAAACAGTATTAAGCAAACATGAGTACAAATGTACTCAGCAAGTCTTACATCAGAACCTACTATACATGCTCATTCTCAAGAAGGTGGTGGAGTTATTGCAGCAAGCCAGCTTTGACTCTTGGCTAAGCTATCCTACGAGACTCCACTAGTAAAATAGTTTTCGTACACGAGTCCACTAATCACCAACACAATACTCCACCGGGGATCCTCCCTCATCATCCTACGAGAGGGCCATCCTCGGTACTCACACTTATCTTGAGTCTTTTAGTAGTATCCGTTAACTTGTCTATGAACTGTATAGGCAACCAAGTAGTCCTTTACCGCGGACGCGGCTATTCGAATAGATGATGTTAACCCTGCAGGGGTGTACTTCTTCATACATGCTCTCACCACTTACCATCGTTTACACGACATGTACTCGGCAACCTTCAAGCAGAAGCCCAACGAGGGTGTTGGCCACGGCCTGCCTAAACACTCAAGTCTCTAGTCCAGGTTTATCGCCTATCCAGGTTCCATCCGCAGGGAGTCCGGCCGAGGTTTCCACATACGGCCCCGAACGATGTGAACAGGGTTCCCGAGACACCAAACGGGTGACTCGGTACACCGTGCCACAATGTATCTACCGCAACATAGCCCACCCCTAGGGTCAGCGCTACGCACGGCCGCCAACACATAACCTACAAACACCAGAAACTAATTGCAACTTCTGGACAGAGTACTAGGGTGATTAAGAAGCAGAGAGGGTCCATTGGTTTCAGGCCCAATGTATGGTAGTAACTGAATCTTAAATCACATATACAGATCTCAGTTCTTAGGGACGACCTCAATGAAACAACCCACCATGTACTCCTACATGGACTCTCATCGATACCTTTACCAAATCATGTTCAACACATCCCTCACATTACCGACATAATCATTTCACTCTAGCCCATCATCCAGATGAACCAGACCTGACACAACTCTAAGCATAGCAGGCATAGCAAGGTAGGAAACACAAACATGGCTCAATAAACTCCTACACATGCTAGTGGGTTTCATCTAGTTACTGTGGCAATGACAGGTCATGCAGAGGATAAGGGTTCAACTACCGTAGCACACAGCAGTTTGAAATGATGTTGTCTTAATGCAGTAAATGAGAGCAGAGGCGAGAACATGGGATTGTATCGATATGATCAATGGGGCTGCTTGCCTGATGGAGTGGTAGTAGGGTACTGCCCTTCAGTTGGATACTCGGAGATATCCTCGGAGGCAGGACCTACCACAAAGGACACACAGAACATAATCAACACATGATAATATGCAACAATATGATGCATGCTATGACATGGCAAAATGACGTGTCCTGCCTAATGCAATGTGAAACAAGTTGAAATGGGTCCATTTGAATCAAAGATTCCAATGAAGGTTAAAGTTCTTATGCATCATGAGTGTGTTAGCTTGTTTCACATAAACAACAAAGTTAAGATGGTTTGTCATGCATGAAACCATTACAGATGGATAGATTGAATTTTTCTAATTATTTTTCATATATAATTTGTTTGATTTGGAGCTATGGTTGATTTTCTATGATTTTTAGAAGTTTTGGCTATTTTTTGGAATTTCCTATATAAAAATAAATCCAGAAAATGAATAATTGTGTCAGCACTGCGTCACTGTGACATCAGCGAGTCAAAGGCGCCAGGGCCAGTCAAACCTGACTAGTGGGCCTTGTCTATTAGTGTCTCAGCTAACTAACAAAATTAAGTTAATACTAACTAACTGTCAGTGGGGCCTGGGCCCACATGTCAGTGACCTAAACTAACTAAAATTAGTTAGCACTGATCCTAAACTAATTAACAGGTCGGCCCCACCTGTCATAGGCTTAGGGGGGAAGTCAACTTGGGCCCACATGGTCAGACGTGGTCAACTCGCCGGTCAGCGGGTCAAAGCCTACCGGCGTTTAGCCGCGGGCGATGCCAGACGTGGCGGTGTGCTGCAGGATTTTCCCACAGGGCACCATTTGCTACGCGGAGAGCAGCTACGGGCAGCTGGTGCTCGCCCGCATCCAGCCGTGGTGATGGCTTGGCCAGGGAGTGGCCGGAGCATCGCCGGCGACGAGCTTGGCGGAGGCCGAAGCTCGGGTCGGCTCGTGCGCGTGGCTGCAGTGGCCTAGGCGGCGTGGCGCTTGCACCTACAGCATCTACGCGATGCGGTGAACACGCTGGAAATAATTGTGGGCTCTGTTGGGATTATTCCTAACAGCCCTCACTTAAATCCAGAATTATTTGGGCATTTAAAATATTTTATAGCATTTAAATGCCCAAATTTAAATACTTATGATTTAATTCAAAGAATCCAGGATGTCCTAGAAAAGAGTGCACCATTTTTGCCAGGGGTTTTAACCCAATCCAGAAATGATGAACATTTTGTTAAGGGCATTTTGGGTTCATTGAAAATAATTTTAGTAAACCCTAGTTGTTTCCAGGGGGGGTGCTGGGGATTCTGTCATCCCCATTTCAAGTTTCTATAAAAGTAGACATGATGCAACACTCTAATGCATGAACCAGCTAGGGTGTGACACCGGTGGCGCGGTGGATGGCGGGCGTAGGCAAGAGGGGATGGGTGGCCGGCTCGGCCAGCGATGGCGTTGGTCCTCGCGGCACGATCTCCTTGGCTTGCTATAGCTTCGCTAGTCCGAGTTGGTTGGGGCACAGTGGCTGGCGTGCTTGTGGCGGCGGCGGCTCCTGGATCAGGATCTGGCGCGGATGGGCGGCGTGGGGGCAGGCTACATCTTCGGCGGCGCGCCGCAGCTACTGCAGGGCGGCTCGGGGCTGCCCCTCGGGGTCTCGGTGTGGATGTGGGGCTTCCATGGCATGGTGGTGGCTCATGGCGGTGGTTTAGGTCAATTCACGGCAACAGCTGGGCATTTCCGGCGTCGACTCGTCGGTGAGCTGCCTGTGTCGGCCTTCAATTTCTTTCCTCGCCGTCCGGTCGCTACCTTCATCGAAGGGTTGACTCTCTCCCAACTGCGGTCCATTGCTCGTCTCGCGCTCGGTGCTGCAGGACAAAACTCGTCTCGCGCCCGGCAGCAGGACCGAGCTCGTCTCGCGCCCGGCAGCAGCACCGATCTCGTCTCGCGCCCAATGCAGCAGGACGGGTCGATGGAGGCCAGTTTTGGCCGGCCTATTGCGTTGGGGCCGCCCAGGGGTGCGAAAGGCGGGGCCTTTGGACTCGTCTCTTTGGTTGGGGTAGCAATGGGTCTCGGGTGACGTGGTGTCAAGTTCTTGGATGCCGGGGCGGCGGCCCTGATGGTGGTAGCGCGGTGCTCATGGGCAGAGCCCGTGGCTAGATGCTGTCCTGTTGGGGAACGTAGTAGAAATTAAAATTTTCTACGCATCACCAAGATCAATCTATGGAGAAGTCTACCAACGAGGGAAGGAGAGTGCATTTACATACCCTTGTAGATCGCTACGTGGAAGCGTTCAAGAGAACGGGGTTGATGGAGTTGTACTCGTCGTGATCCAAATCACCGATGATCCTAGTGCCGAACGGACGGCACCTCCGTGTTCAACACACGTACAGCCCGGTGACGTCTCCTACGCCTTGATCCAGCAAGGGGAGAAGGAGAGGTTGGGGAAGACTCCATCCAGCAGCAGCACGACGGCATGGTGGTGGTGGAGGAGCGTGGTACTTCAGCAGGGCTTCGCCAAGCACTGCAAGAGACGAGGAGGGAGAGGGGTAGGGCTGCGCCAAGAAGGAGAGGAACTCGTGTGTCTTGGGCAGCCCAAACCTCAAGTATATATAGGGGGAGGGGAGGGGCTGCGCCCCCACCTAGGGTTCCCTCCCTAGGGGTGGCGGCAGCCCCCAGATCCCATCTGGGTGGCGGCCAGGTGGAGGGGGAGAGGGAGGCGCACCAGGCATGGGCCCTAAGGCCCATCTGCCCTTAGGGTTTGCCCCCTTTCCTCCCCTTAGGCGCCTTGGGCCCTTGTGGGGGGGGGGCGCACCAGCCCAACTGGGGCTGGTCCCCTCCCACACTTGGCCCATGCAGCCCTCCGGGGCTTGTGGCCCCACTTGGTGGACCCCCGGGACCCTCCCGGTGGTCCCGGTACGTTACCGATAAACCCCAAAACTTTTTCGGTGACCAAAACAGGACTTCCCATATATAAATCTTTACCTCCGTACCATTCCGAAACTCCTCGTGACGTCCGGGATATCATCCGGGACTCCGAACAACATTCGATAACCACGTATATCTATTCCTTATAACCCTAGCGTCATCGAACCTTAAGTGTGTAGACCCTACGGGTTCGGGAACCATGCAGACATGACCGAGATAACTCTCCGGTCAATAACCAACAGTGGGATCTGGATACCCATGTTGGCTCCCACATGTTCCACGATGATCTCATCGGATGAACCACGATGTCAAGGACTTAATCAACCCCGTATATAATTCCCTTTGTCTAGCGGTACGATACTTGCCCGAGATTCGATCGTCGGTATCCCGATACCTTGTTCAATCTCGTTACTGGCAAGTCTCTTTACTCGTTCCGTAACACATCATCCCGTGATCAACTCCTTGATCACATTGTGCACATTATGATGATGTCCTACTGAGTGGGCCCAGAGATACCTCTCCGTTTACACGGAGTGACAAATCCCAGTCTCGATACATGCCAACCCAACAGACACTTTCGGAGATACCTGTAGTGTACCTTTATAGCCACCCAGTTACATTGTGACGTTTGGCACACCCAAAGCACTCCTACAGTATCCGGGAGTTGCACAATCTCATGGTCTAAGGAAGTGATACTTGACATTAGAAAAGCTATAGCATACGAACTACATGATCTTGTGCTAGGCTTAGGATTGGGTCTTGTCCATCACATCATTCTCCTAATGATGTGATCCCGTTATCAATGACATCCAATGTCCATGGTCAGGAAACAGTAACCATCTATTGATCAATGAGCTAGTCAACTAGAGGATTACTAGGGACATGGTGTTGTCTATGTATCCACACATGTATCTGAGTTTCCTTTCAATACAATTCTAGCATGGATAATAAACGATTATCATGAACAAGGAAATATAATAACAACCAATTTATTATTGCCTCTAGGGCATATTTCCAACAGTCTCCCACTTGCACTAGAGTCAATAATCCAGTTCACATCGATATGTGATTAACACTCAAGGTCACATCCCCATGTGACTAACACCCAAAGAGTTCTGGGTTTGATCATGTTATGCTTGTGAGAGAGGTTTTAGTCAACGGGTCTGCAACATTCAGATCCGTATGTACTTCGTAAATCTCTATGTCATCTTGCAGATGCAACTACTATGCTACATTTGGAGCCATTTCAAATAACTGTTCTACTTGGAGCTATTCTAAATTGTTGCTCCATTATACGTATCCGGTATCTCTACTCAGAGCTATCCGGATAGGTGTTAAGCTTGCATCGACGTAACTCTTTACGTTGAACTCTTTATCACCTCCATAACCAAGAAACATATCCTTATTCCTCTAAGGATAATTTAGACCGCTATCTGGTGATCTACTCCTAGATCACCTTTGTACCCTCTTGCCAGATATGTGGCAAGGCACACATCAGGTGCGGTACTCAGCATGACATACCGTATAGAGCCTATGACAAAAACATAGGGGACGACCTTCGTCCTTCCTCTTTCTTCTGCCGTGGTCGAGCTTTAAGTCTTAACTTCATACCTTACAACTCAAGCAAGAACTCCTTCTTTGACTGATCCATCTTGAACACCTTCAAGATCATGTCAAGGTATGTGCTCATTTGAAAGTACCATTAAGCGTTTTGATCTATCCTTATAGATCTTGATGCTCAATGTTCAAGTAGCTTAATCCAGGCTTTCCATTGAAAAACACTTTTCAAATAACTCTGCATGCTTTCCAGAAATTCTACATCATTTTCGATCAACAATATGTCAACAACATATACTCATCAGAAATTCTATAGTGCTCCCACTCACTTCTTTGGAAATACAAGTTTCTCATAAACTTTGTATACACCCAAAAACTTTGATCATCTCATCAAAGCATACATTCCAACTCCGAGATGCTTACTCCAGTCCTTAGAAGGATTGCTGGAGCTTTGCATACTTGTTAGCATCTTTCAGGATTGACAAAAACTTCCGGTTGTATCACATACAACCTTTCCTCAAGAAAATCGTCGAGGAAACAATGTTTTGGCATCCTGTCTGCAAGATTTCATAAATAATGCAGTAATCACTAATATAATTCCAACAGACTCTTAGCATCGCTACGAGTGAGAAAGTCTCATCATAGTCAACTCCTTGAACTTGTCGGGAAACATCTTAACGACAAGTCGAGCTTTCTTAATGGTGATACATACCATCATTGTCTGTCTTCCTTTTAAAATCCATATGTACCTAACAGCCTTACGACCATCAAGTAGTTCTTCCAAAGTCTACACTTTGTTTTCATATATGGATCCTCTCTCGGATTATATGGCCTCGAGCCATTTTGGAATTCAGGCCCACCATCGCTTCTCCATAGCTCATAGGTTCATTGTTGTCTAGCAACATGACTTCCAAGACAGGATTATGTACCACTCTGAATTAGTACGCATCCTTGTCATCCCACGAGGTTTGGTAGTGACTTGATCTGAAGTTTCATGATCACTATCATAAGCTTCCACTTCAATTGGTGTAGGTGCCATGGGAACAACTCCCTGTGCCCTGCCACACACTAGTTGAAGAGACGGTTCAATAACCTCATCAAGTCTCCACCATCCTCCCACTCAATTCTTTCGAGAGAAACTTTTCCTCGAGAAAGGACCTGATTCTAGAAACAATCCCTTATTGCTTTCGGATCTGAGACAGGAGGTATACCCAACTATTTTGGGTGTCCTATGAAGATGCATTTATCCGCTTTGGGTTCTATCTTATCAGCCTGAAACTTTTTCACATAAGCGTTGCAGCCCCAAACTTTTAAGAAATGACAGCTTAGGTTTCTCTAAACCATAGTTCATACGGTGTCATCTCATCGGAATTACGTGGTGTCCTATTTAAAGTGAATGTGGTTGTCTCTAATGCCTAACCCATAAACTATCGTGGTAATTCGATAAGAAACATCATGGTATGCATCATATCCAATAGGGTGCAGTTATGATGTTCGGACACACCATCACACTATGGTGTTCCTGGCTGTATCGGTTGTGAAACAATTTCCACAATGTCTTAATTCTGTGCCAAACTCGTAATTCAGATATTCATCTCTATGATCATATCATAGACATTTTATCCTCTTGTCACGACGATGTTCAACTTCACTCTGAAATTACTTGAACCTTTCAATAATTCAGACTTATGTTTCATCAAGTAAATATACTCAGTATCTACTCAAATCATCTGTGAAGTAAGAACATAACAATATCCACTACATGCCTCAGCACTCATTGGACTGCGCACATGAAGATGTATTACTTCCAACAAGTTGCTTTCTTGTTCCATTTTACTGAAACGAGGCTTTCAGTCATCTTGCCCATGTGGTATGATTTGCATGTCTCAAGTGATTCAAAATCAAGTGAGTGCAAACGATCCATCTGTATAGAGTTTCTTCATGCATATCTACCAACAAACATGGTTCGCATGTCTCAATCCTTTCAAAAATGAGTGAGTCCAAAGATCCATCAACATGGAGCTTCTTCATGCGCTTTATACCAATATGACTCAAATTGCAGTGCCACATTTGTGTGGTACTATCATTACTATCTTATACCTTTGGCATGAAAATGTGTATCACTATGATCGGGATGGTATTATTCAAATAAACAGAGTAACCATTATTCTCCTTAAATGAATAACCGTATCGCGATAGACATAATACAATCATGTCTATGCTCAATGCAAACACCAAATAACAATTATTTAGGTTTTAATACCAATCTCGATGGTAGAGGGAGCGTACGATATTTGATCAACCTTGGAAATACTTCCAACACATATCGTCATCTCACCTTTTAGCTAGTCTCTGTTTATTCCCTAGCCTTTTGTTTCGAGTTACTAACACTTAGCAACCGAACCGGTATCTAATACCCTGGTGCTACTAGGAGTACTAGTAAAGTACACATTATAATGCATATCCAATATACTTCTGTCGACCTTGCCAGCCTTCTCATCTACCAAGTATCTAGGGTGGTTCTGCTTCAGTGACTGTTCCCCTTATTACAAAAGCACTTAGTCTCGGGCTTGGGTTCAACTTTGGGTTTCTTCACTAGAACAGCAACTGATTTGTTGTTCCATGAAGTATCCCTTTCTTGCCCTTGCCCTTCTTGAAACTAGTGGTTTTACTAACCATCAATGATTGATGCTCCCTTTTGATTTCTACTTTTCATGGTGTCGCGAATAGCTCAAGGATCATATCTATCCCTGATATGTTATAGTTCATCACGAAGCTCTAGTAGCTTGGTGGCAGTGACTTTGGAGAACCATCACTATTTCATCTGGAAGATCAACTCCCACTCGATTCAAGCGATTGTTGTACTCAGACAATCTGAGCACAAGCTCAAGATTGAGCTTTTCTCCCTTATTATGCAGGCTAAGAAAATCCTCGGAGGTCTTATACCTCTTGACATGGGCACGAGCCTGAAATCCCAATTTCAGTCCTTGGAACATCTCATATGTTCTGCGATGTTTCAAAAACGTCTTTGGTGCCTCAATTCTAAACCATTTAGCATTACGCACTGAACTATCATGTAGTCATCAAAACGTGTATGTCAGATGTTCGCAACATCCACAGACGACGTTCGAGGTTCAGCACACTGAGCGGTGCATTAAGGACATAAACCTTCTACTGTCTGCATAAATGCTACTATCAACTTTCAACTAATTTTTTCTCTAGGAACATATCTAAACAGTAGAATTGAAGTGCGAGCTACGACATAATTTGCGAAGACCTTTTGACTATGTTCAGGATAATTAAGTTCATCTTATGAACTCCCACTCAGATAGACATCCCTCTAGTCATCTAAGTGATACATGATCCAAATCAACTAGGCCGTGTCCGATCATCACGTGAGACGGACTAGTCATCATCGGTGAACATCTCATGTTGATCGCATCTTCTATACGACTCATGTTTGACCTTTCGGTCCTCCGTGTTCCGAGGCCATGTCTGTACATGCTAGGCTCGTCAAGTTAACCTAAGTGTTTCACATGTGTTCCGAGGCCATGTCTGTACATGCTAGGCTCGTCAACACCCGTTGTATTCGAATGTAAGAATCTATCACACCCGATCATCACGTGGTGCTTCCAAACGACGAACTTTCACAACGGTGCACAGTTAGGGGGAACACTTTCTTGAAATTTTAGTGAGGGATCATCTTATTTAAGCTACCGTCGTTCTAAGTAAATAAGATGTATAAACATGATAAACATCACATGCAATCAAATAGTGACATGATATGGCCAATATCATATTGCTCCTTTTGATCTCCATCTTCGGGGCTCCATGATCATCATCGTCACCGGCATGACACCATGATCTCCATCATCATGATCTCCATCATTGTGTCTCCCTGAAGTTGTCTCGCCAACTTATTACTTCTACTACTATGGCTACCGGTTAGCAATAAAGTAAAGTAATTACATGGCGTTGTTCAATGACACGCAGGTCATACAATAAATAAAGACAACTCCTATGGCTCCTGCGGGTTGTCATACTCATCGACATGCAAGTCGTGATTCCTATTACAAGAACATGATCAATCTCATACATCACATATCATTCATCACATTCTTCTTGGCCATATCACATCACATAGCATACCCTGCAAAAACAAGTTAGACGTTCTCTAATTGTTGTTTGCATGTTTTACGTGGCTGCTATGGGTTTCTAGCAAGAACGTTTCTTACCTACGCAAAAACCACAACGTGATATGCCAATTGCTATTTACCCTTCATAAGGACCTTTTTCATCGAATCCGATCTGACTAAAGTGGGAGAGACAGACACCCGCTAGCCACCTTATGCAACTAGTGCATGTCAGTCGGTGGAACCAGTCTCATGTAAGAGTACGTGTAAGGTCGGTCCGGGCCGCTTCATCCCACAATGCCGCCGAATCAAGATTGGACTAGTAACGGTAAGCATATTGAACAAAATCAATGCCCACAACTACTTTGTGTTCCACTCGTGCATAGAAACTACGCATAGACCTAGCTCATGATGCCACTATTGGGGAACGTAGTAGAAATTCAAAATTTTCTATGCATCACCAAGATTAATCTATGGAGAAGTCTACCAACGAGGGAAGGAGAGTGCATCTACATACCCTTGTAGATCGCTACGCGGAAGCGTTCAAGAGAACGGGGTTGATGGAGTCGTACCCGTCGTGA
Source organism: Triticum dicoccoides (assembly GCF_002162155.2). Taxonomy (NCBI): domain Eukaryota; kingdom Viridiplantae; phylum Streptophyta; class Magnoliopsida; order Poales; family Poaceae; genus Triticum; species Triticum dicoccoides. The sequence continues at coordinate 480,513,729 of NC_041386.1, read as the reverse complement.
TCCAAATCACCGATGATCCTAGTGCCGAACGGACGGCACCTCCGTGTTCAACACACGTACAGCCCGGTGACGTCTCCTACGCCTTGATCCAGCAAGGGGAGAAGGAGAGGTTGGGGAAGACTCCATCCAGCAGCAGCACGACGACGTGGTGGTGGTGGAGGAGCGTGGTACTTCAGCAGGGCTTCGCCAAGCACCGCAAGAGATGAGGAGGGAGAGGGGTAGGGCTGCGCCAAGAAGGAGAGGAACTCGTGTGTCTTGGGTAGCCCAAACCTCAAGTATATACAGGGGGAGGGGAGGGGCTGCGCCCCCACCTAGGGTTCCCTCCCTAGGGGTGGAGGCAGCCCCCAGATCCCATCTGGGTGGCGGCCAGGTGGAGGGGGAGAGGGAGGCGCACCAGGCATAGGCCCTAAGGCCCATCTGCCCTTAGGGTTTGCCCCCTTTCCTCCCCTTAGGCGCCTTGGGCCCTTGTGGGGGGGGGCACACCAGCCCACCTGGGGCTGGTCCCCTCCCACACTTGGCCCATGCAGCCCTCCGGGGCTTGTGGCCCCACTTGGTGGACCCCCGGGACCCTCCCGGTGGTCCCGGTACGTTACCGATAAACCCCGAAACTTTTCTGGTGACCAAAACAGGACTTCCCATATATAAATATTTACCTCCGGACCATTCTGGAACTCCTCGTGACGTCCGAGATCTCATCTGGGACTCCGAACAACATTCGGTGACCACATATATCTATTCCTTATAACCCTAGCGTCATCGAACCTTAAGTGTGTAGACCCTACGGGTTCGGGAACCATGCAGACATGACCGAGATAACTCTCCGGTCAATAACCAACAGCGGGATCTGGATACCCATGTTGGCTCCCACATGTTCCACGATGATCTCATTGGATGAACCATGATGTCAAGGACTTAATCAATCCCGTATATAATTCCCTTTGTCTAGCGGTACGATACTTGCCCGAGATTCGATCGTCGGTATCCCGATACCTTGTTCAATCTCGTTACCGGCAAGTCTCTTTACTCGTTCCGTAACACATCATCCCGTGATCAACTCCTAATCACATTGTGCACATTATGATGATGTCCTACTGAGTGGGCCCAGAGATACCTCTCCGTTTACACGGAGTGACAAATCCCAGTCTCGATTCGTGCCAACCCAACAGACACTTTTGGAGATACCTGTAGTGTACCTTTATAGACACCCAGTTACGTTGTGACGTTTGGCACACCCAAAGCACTCCTACGGTATACGGGAGTTGCACAATCTCATGGTCTAAGGAAATGATACTTGACATTAGAAAAGCTATAGCATACGAACTACATGATCTTGTGCTAGGCTTAGGATTGGGTCTTGTCCATCACATCATTCTCCTAATGATGTGATCCCGTTATCAATGACATCAAATGTCCATGGTCAGGAAACAGTATCCATCTATTGATCAACGAGCTAGTCAACTAGAGGCTTACTAGGGACATGGTGTTGTCTATGTATCCACACATGTATCTGAGTTTCCTTTCAATACAATTCTAGCATGGATAATAAACAATTATCATGAACAAGGAAATATAATAATAACCAATTTATTATTGCCTCTAGGGCATATTTCCAACAGTCCGGTGGCCATGGCTGTGTGGCCGGCATGGTCGCCGGTGTGTGGCGTTCGGTGGTGATGAGTATTGGCCGGGGTGAAAACCTGTTCGATCTTCGGATGGACCAGCGGCGGCGAAGCTCGTTCCCTTCCTGAAGGCGTCGTCGCGGCTCTCATTGCCCATCGTGTTGCTCCAGGGGAAACTCTGATCCTCGGGTCGGGCGGTGGCGGCGCTCCGGTGTCGTAACCTTCCTGGAGGCTTCGCCTTGGAGCTCACGGTTCGTTGTATGCGGTTTCATCTCCTCGCGGTGGCATGTTCATGGTTGAGGACCCCAGTTGCTCTTGTAGTGCTAGGGGTGGTGTTGCTGTGCTCAACGCCTATGTATCATGCCTTGGGTGTGTGCGTGTGTGTGACGCCCCCGTCAATCATACACTAATCATACAGGCAAACGTGTACGATCAAGATCAGGGACTCACTTGAAGATATCACAACACAACTCTACAAATAAAATAAGTCATACAAGCATCATATTACAAGCCAGGGGCCTTGAGGGCTCGAATACAAGAGCTCGATCATAGACGAGTCAGCGGAAGCAACAATATCTGAGTACAGACATAAGTTAAACAATTTTTCCTTAAGAAGGCTAACACAAACTGGGATACAGATCAAAAGAGGCGCATGCCTCCTGCCTGGGATCCTCCTAAACTACTCCTGGTCATCGCCAGCGGGCTGCACGTAGTAGTAGGCACCTCCAGTGTAGTAGGAGTCATCATCAACGATGGCGTCTGGCTCCTGAACTCCAACGTCTAGTCGCAACAATCGGTTATAGGAAGGGGGAAAAAGGGGGAACAAAGCAACTGTGAGTACTCATCCAAAGTACTCGCAAGCAAGGAGCTACACTACATATGTATGCATTGGTATCAAATGGAATAAGGGTATCATATGTGGACTGAACTGCAGAATGCCGGAATAAGAGGGGGATAGCAAGTCCTTTCGAAGACTACGCTTCTGGTAACCTCCGTCTTGTAGCAGAAGAAGAGAGTAGATGGTAAGTTCACCGAGTAGCATCGCATAGCATAATCCTAACCGATGATCCTCCCCTCGTCGCCCTGTGAGAGAGCGATCACCGGTTGTATCTGGCACTTGGAAGGGTGTGTTTTATTAAGTATCCGGTTCTAGTTGTCATAAGGTCAAGGTACAACTCAAGTCATCTTGTTACCGAAGATCACGGCTATTCGAATAGATTAACTTCCCTGCAGGGGTGCACCACATTTCCCAACACGCCCGACCCCCTTTGTCCGGACACACTTTTCTGGGTCATGCCCGGCCTCGGAAGATCAACACGTCGTAGCCCTACCTAGGCACAACAGAGAGGTCCGCACGCCGGTCTAAATCCTATGCGCGCAGGGGTCTGGGCCCATGGCCCATTGCACACCTGCACGTTGAATGGGCGGCCGGAGAGCAGACCTAGCAACCTCCATTACAAAGGAAGTTGCGTTACAGGTTCCAACCCGGCACGTGCCGCTTAGTCGCTGATGTCACGAAGGCTTCGCTGATACCACGATGTCGAGTGCCCATAACTGTCCCCACGTAGATGGTTAGTGTGTATAGGCCAGTGGCCAGACTCAGATCAAATACCAACATGTCGTTAAATGTGTTATCTTGAAATCACCGCGAACACCGCCTAGGGCCAGGCCCACCTCTCTCCTAGGTGGTCTCAACCTCCCTTGTCGCTTCGCCGCAAAGGTCCACATAGAGGGCCGTTGGGACAAAGGTCCTTTCAGCCCCCAATCCGTGAATCACTCGCGGGTGCTCTATGACCCGACCCGACTTTAGTCACCACATGTATCATGTATAAAGTATATAGTATATACCCATGATCACCTCCTGAGTGATCACGGCCCGATAGTATAGCATGGCAAATGGACAAGAATGTAGGGCCAGTGATGATAAACTAGCATCCTATACTAAGCATTAGGATTGCAGGTAAAGGTAACAACAATAGTAGCAAGGACATGCTATGCATCAGGATAGGATTAACGGAAAGCAGTAACATGCTACACTACTCTAATGCAAGTAGTATAGGGGAGAGTAGGCGATATCTGGTGATCAAGGGGGGGCTTTCCTGGTTGCTCTGGCAAGAGAGAGGGGTTGTCAACACCGTAGTCGTACTGGGTAGCAACGGCGTCGGTCTCGGTGTCTAGCGAGAGAAGAGGGGGAAGAAACAATAAATATAACACAAACAATTGCATGACGATGCATGACATGACAAAGCGTGATACTAGGTGTGCCCTAACACGGTACGAGGTGGTACCGGTGAAGGGGGAAACATCCGAGAAATTATCCCTGGTGTTTCGCGTTTTCGGACAGATGAACCGGAGGGGAAAGTTGCGTGTTTGCTATGCTAGGGATGCGTGGCGGACGAACTGGCTGCGTATCCGGATTCGTCTTGTCGTTCAGAGCAACTTTCATGTAGAAGGTATTTTCATCTGAGCTACGGTTTATTTTATATGATCTTTTAATGTTTTAAATCATTTTTACAATTTATTTAATTAAGTTAAACTAACGTTATCCAGAATAGTGTTTGCCGATGTCAGCATGACGTCAGCAGTCAACAAGGGGTTGACTGGGTCAAACTGACGTGTGGGTCCCATGGGACCCACCTGTCATACCCTGTTAGGTTAATTAGGGTTTAGCTAATTGATTAGGTTAATCTAATCAGGATTAATTAGTTTAATTAATTAAGTTAATTAATTAATTAATTTTATTATTATTATTATTATTTTAATCCTTTTTTAAAACGTTATGGGCATGGGGCCCACTTGTCATAGGCCCAAGGCCTAACGGGTTCGGGCGCGGTTGCGGGCGTGGGCGCCCAAGCCTAGTCAGGCGCGACCCAGGCGAGGCCAACGACGCGATCGCCGGCCAGGGGAGGCGGCAGAGGCCAGTGGGCGACACGGAGAGGCCGCAGCGGCAGGCGGAGCAGAGGCGGGGCAAGGCCTAACGAGGGGCACGCACGAGCACTGGCCGGCGAAGGCGGCCACGGGCTGGAGCAGAGTGAGGCGCGCGGGACAAGGACGACGCTGGGCGCGGCACGGGGCGCGCGGCGCGCGTGAGGAGCGGGGCAGAGGAGAAGGAGGGGGCCTCATGAGGGGTTGCAGGGCACGGGGCAGTGGGGGTCGAGGAGGAAGTCGGAGACGACGGCGATGTGGTGACGAGGTGCAGCGGCGCGACGGCGTGTGTCGATGGCGTCGGCAACGGCAGGGGTCAAGGAGGAGCTCCAGTGGACGCGATGGGGAACCGTCGATGTCGCTGACTTGGGGCCGCTCCAGTCGGTCTCGGCCACGTGGAGGTCGTGGACGACGTCAAGGAAGCCATAGGGCAGCACGAGCAGCTCGGGAAGGTCATTGGCCATGGCCACGGCGAGGTGGTGGCTGCGCTCGGCCAAAGGAGGAGGAAGAGGGGCGTGGCGAGCTGCTGGGGAGAACGAAGGGAGGAGAGATGACCGGGCGACGGGGAAGGGCAGTGAGGCGGTCAGAGTCGCCGACACGGCATCGGACAGGAGGGAGCTCCTCTCCCGTGTGTGTGTTGTGTGGTGGCGACAGGGTGGAAAGACGAGGGAACGGGGTGGGGATCGGGGGGAAGTGGGGAGGGGGTTGCTAGGGTTCAGTCGTAGTGGGTGGTTAAGGGAGTGGGGCTGGGCCGGTTAGGGCTAGATGGGCTGGCCGGCTGGGTCGTCGGGCCCAGTTGGCTAGGGGGGTCCTCCTCTTTTGTTCTGTTTTTTACTTTTTATTTATTTCCTGTTTATTAGTTTTCTATTTTATTTTCTATATACTTTTGTTTTATAAAATATATAAGTAGTACCTAAATTAGTGTTTCAAAATACCCCAATGCCACAAAAAGGTTGGTGACAAAATAAAATAGTTTAGTATTTTATTAATTGTAAAAGGCATTTAATTAGTTGTTTTTGCTACTTTCTTATTTACTTTTAGAGTAGTTAAACACTTCATAAAAGTTTATTTTCTCCACCATAATTACTTATGCATTATTGGCACAACCCGAACAATTTGGTTTTAAAATTTGAAAACTTGTATTGTTTGCCTTTAATTAAATTTGGTTTTGTTTCGTTTTTGAACTATCCAGAGTTTATCAACAGTATCCGAGGTGACGTGGCATCATTAGCGGGGGATCACTGTAGGTTAATTATCCGGGCGTTACAATTCTCCTACACTACAAGAAATCTCGTCCCGAGATTTAAAAGGTAGTGAAAGGGGGAAAGGTTTGGTAACGAATCTAGCGGGTCTTCTCATCCTGGCTTGCTCTTCTCGAAGAGGCCGGTCCAATACATTGATGTCTTCATTTCTCTTCTTCAGGTCATCATGATGAAGTTGGTGTCCTTTCTTCCGGAACTCCATCGTACTTACGAAAGAATAAAGGGTGGGCATACAGGGAGAACAGACCTCTGCAAGGTCGACTATCTGGTCGATAACATCGAGGAAGGTGGCGAAAGTAACTCTCGAATTGAAACTTACAAAATATCGAGAGCAAAGTAAGGAGGTATCATGGGAAGTCTCGAGCGGGCACACAATCGTTCGATGCCTGAAACAAAGTGTGAAAGGGGTCTAGAGCAACGAGAATAAGTATTGCGTCTGATACTGGAATGGATCACTAGGAAGTTGGCTTGCGAATTACATACTAAGCCAAACACGAGAAATAACTTTAGCAACAGGGGTGTACAGGAGAGCCAGGTTTAGATCCTGTGGAACTGTGGGTTATGAGCCCACCATGTGGGTTAAAGGTAGAAAGGGCGCTGTCATCTTGCACGATCATGTAAGCAAGGCATGTTAGGGGATAGCCTGTAAGTTATGTCGGCAACAACATCGGTACCAAGGGCGAGGGACAAAGAGAACCATTTTCCTGCTCACTGAACGAGGCGGACCAAATAGGCAAAGTTCTCGTCCATCGGTGGTCACCGGAATGTCATCAAGAATAGTAACAGAGTCTTGCTGACAAAATTTTACAACGAGGCGTTTACATAAGCAGTGAATTATTACGGCTTAGTTTATATAGATCACAAGAAAGATCAAACAAACCAATGGAAAGGAAAAGGTGATCATCAGGTTAAACAGAACAATGGAAAGGAAAATGTGTTAAAACACATATTTCAGGGGTATATCCTTCACAAGGACAAGCAGAGCATGATATCCCTGGCATGATAAAAAGTAGGAAACCATTCAGGTAAGGGGAGAGGAATTTCATAACATTACCCATACAACGGTGTTTGGATAATCGATAAAGAAATTTTAGCATGGTGCTTTAAATGTTCTTATCAAAGATCGGAGTACCACAAACATGCTTCGAGATAGCATTTATAAGGTCTTCAAGCTAAGATCAGACCTTGGATACACAAAGGATCCATCAGGAAAAACTTATTAAACAAGTCATTCAATTTCCTCATGGAAGAATGGTTAACCTTGTTAAAAGGGAAACTAACACTAGGTCCTCCGGCCAGGTGTGGTAGGCATGACGTCACCTTACCGAGTCATAAAAGATCAGTGTTATAACTCTTGGAAATTTTTTTCAACCATCATATCTGATCGAGATTCAATTCTGGTTGATGTCAGGCTGCCTGAGAAAGAAGGGGCGCAACACAATTTGATGAGATGGCGTTGCAAGATTCTCAAGAAATGAACTATGGAAGCAAGTTCCGAATCATGAGTTCGTCATTAAACCAAGGAGAGGACGAGGAGGTGACTGAGGGACTCAGCGACAGTTCATCAAGATTTCCAAAAAGATGGATTCGCACAATTAAGTGAACAAGGTGATAGCATTGGACACACCAAAGTATATAATGAGGTATGTTTGATGAGAACATCCATGATTAAATATTGGACAAAAATGCACCTGGAAATATGGACCAAGTAGGACGATCAAAGTTAGAATGGTGATTCGATAACGAAACTATCGGCCATTCACGTCGAAACAATAGGGTTGCTAGAGAT
>NC_041386.1:480482472-480505981 GCF_002162155.2 Triticum dicoccoides | reverse complement strand
CAAGAAAGAATGGTGATGGCGAGAAGCATCACTGCATCAAGAATTTTCAAGAGGTGGAGCAATCATTGCAACATCCTTGACAGAAGGATAGTAATACTTCAAGGTAGAACATAATACAAACTGGATAGCAAGTTGCATCCATAACATGAACAAGTTTGTGATGAAAGGAAGGTAAATATGTTGTCGATGGTAACTCAAATTACCAAGGGACGAGGATGGTACTTATCATCATGAATTCGATCGATATCCTGGAAGGAGTCAAAATGTTGATGATGATCATGTCAAATTTTGTCGAGAGGCTGCATGAAGATGTAATAGATCGGCGATGGCATCAAGTCAAGGGAATGATGAAGCAAATGGCTATTGGAAACGTGGGTACGACACAAACTCGAAATCAAGCTTGCTATTCAAGACGAAATGATATGACGAGAAAGATCGACGTAAGCTTAGCTCATCGTCGAAAGTTGTGCTCCGAGATTAAGGACCGGGTAGTATAGTTAAAATCGGCACGAGAATGATACAACCGAGCAGTCCAGGGATGACTTGAAGGATTATTAAACTCATAAGCAACAAAAATTACATAGAGTTAATGAATCAGATTACGGACTCGATTCACTATCGGTGTCCCTGAATGTCTAACAACTCAGAACCCGGGGAAAAATTGGAATCGGTGAGAAAGAATACTTGAAGAAGAACTCATAAGAAGTAATATGGTTCTATGATTTTATCGAGATACCACGGGGTAATACCCGACAATAGATCAATAGAGGTTGGACTGGGTATTGCTTTGCAGAAGACAAGTGCTTAAACTTGTCCGCGAAATGGGATCAAAGAAGAACAATCATGGCCAAAGCCACGATTGAAAAGGACCAAAACAAAAATACAAGATGATTTTAAAACAAGGGAACAATTATTATTACAAGAAGCTTTCATGATAAGATATACATCGTGTCCATGGGCATGAACACAAAGTTCAAGGTCGACTCCCACTTCTTCAATGTATAACCTTCCATTCACCTCTCACTTTTCAAAAATTACATTAGTTGCCGAAGGTTTTACCTGGTGCAATACTAGATAATTATGACTCGTGAAATCTTTCGGGTTCACACAGAGTAAGGAAGGCATAGGTTTAACCCATCGGGGCATCTTATGAACACATACCACTAACTTTAGGATCAATTAACACATGCTCAAAGCAGAGCATGGTTGACAAAGGCATATGATATAACTTGCCAAAGGCAGAAGACACAATTTACCACATGCATTATGTATCAGGGGAGAAACTCTCAAGGTTATTGGATATGAAGGACACTGTCGGATACTAACCAAGCAATTGGTCTCGCGGACCACAAGGAATCTGATGTGAGTATCGGTACTCAATTACAACGAAAAAGAATGCAAAGGCATCAGGTTATAAAAACAACTGACTAATTCAAAGCTCAAATACAAATGAATTATGATTTCCAAATCAAGGGATCAGAAGCAACCACTCTGATTAAGAATGGATAAGTTGAATAGACTTAGGGGTACATTCGACGACAATTTAATTGGTTGAGAACCAGCTCATGTTCAAAATGACGTCTGAGCTGGAAGGATAATTTTCAGAGAATAACTGATAATTGTGTGCATTCACACAGATGTTGAATCAACAGGATCAGAATGTCGATCACAAAGTATTTTAATGAATATTGCTAGACATATGGAGGTAACCATTATGCAAGTAGGTAAGGAAGATCAAGAGCAATAGGCTACTGAGGATTTTGGAAGAGCGCATGGCATTTCGAAGAATTTTGCGAAACACCTGAACAACTAGGGATGAACGAATCCCCGGTAAGTGTGAGGAATTATTCATACATGTATTCATGAGGAAAAGGGGCTTCAAGGTAGCAGACACAAAGGATTATCGGAATATCCGAAGTATTTCAGGGTATCTTGTAACAAGATCAAATTGGAAATGAAGTTATGGATGACAAGTGTATGTAGCTTTCCATGGGGATTTATCGGTGGTATGGAATTGCAACGGCGAAGGGCACAAGGGTATCGGGGAAACATCAGAGAATATCTTCAAAATTTTCTGGTGCAGCAGGCGATCATCTGGACTGAAGGGGTTCTCCGGGAGAAGTATTCTTGAGAACCTAAATTTAGATTTTTAGAAAAATCATTTAACCTGAATAGAGGGGAGATCAGAGTCCCAGAGCATAGACGAGGAGTAAAAGATCCTAATACCACCCAAATGGCGACGTGAGCCCGTAAGACACACAACCATGTTAGTTAAACAGTTTTGTAATGTCTAGACTCGACTTCGGCCAAGGAGTGTAGAAGGAGGATTCCTACAGGCAGTCGGCTCTGATACCAACTTGTGACGCCCCCAATTCAATCGTACACTAATCATACACGCAAACGTGTACGATCAAGATCAGGGACTCACGGGAAGATATCACAACACAACTCTACAAATAAAATAAGTCATACAAGCATCATATTACAAGCCAGGGGCCTTGAGGGCTCGAATACAAGAGCTCGATCATAGACGAGTCAGCGGAAGCAACAATATCTGAGTACAGACATAAGTTAAACAAGTTTGCCTTAAGAAGGCTAGCACAAACGGGGATACAGATCGAAAGAGGCGCATGCCTCCTTCCTGGGATCCTCCTAAACTACTCCTGGTCGTCGCCAGCGGGCTACACGTAGTAGTAGGCACCTCCAGTGTAGTAGGAGTCGTCATCAACGGTGGCGTCTGGCTCCTGAACTCCATCGTCTAGTCACAGCAATCGGTTATAGGAAGGGGGGAAAAGGGGGAACAAAGCAACCGTGAGTACTCATCCAAAGTACTCGCAATCAAGGAGCTACACTACATATGTATGCATTGGTATCAAATGGAATAAGGGTATCATATGTCGACTGAACTGCAGAATGCCGGAATAAGAGGGGGATAGCTAGTCCTTTCGAAGACTACGCTTCTGGTAACCTCCGTCTTGTAGCAGAAGAAGAGAGTAGATGGTAAGTTCACCGAGTAACATCGCATAGCATAATCCTAACCGATGATCCTCCCCTCGTCGCCCTATGAGAGAGCGATCACCGGTTGTATCTGGCACTTGGAAGGGTGTGTTTTATTAAGTATCCGGTTCTAGTTGTCATAAGGTCAAGGTACAACTCCAAGTCGTCCTGTTACAAAAGATCAAGGCTATTTGAATAGATTAACTTTCCTGCAGGGGCGCACCACATTTCCCAACACGCTCGATCCCCTTTGTCCGGACACACTTTTCTGGGTCATGCCCGGCCTCGGAAGATCAACACGTCGCAGCCCTACCTAGGCACAACAAAGAGGTCAGCACGCCGGTCAAAATCCTATGGGCAGGGGTCTGGGCCCATCGCCCATTGCACACCTGCACGTTGCGTGGGCGGCCGGAGAGCAGACCTAGCAACCTCCATTACAAAGGAAGTTGCGTTACGCGGTCCAACCCGACGCACGCCGCTCAGTCGCTGACGTCACGAAGGCTTCGGCTGATACCACGACGTCGAGTGCCCATAACTGTCCCCGCATAGATGGTTAGTGCGTATAGGCCAGTGGCCAGACTCAGATCAAATACCAAGATCTCGTTAAACGTGTTATCTTGAAATAACCGCGAACGCCGACTAGGGCCAGGCCCACCTCTCTCCTAGGTGGTCTCAACCTGCCTTGTCGCTTTGCCACAAAGATCCACACAGAGGGCCGTTGGGACAAAGGTCCTTTCAACCCCCAATCCATGAATCACTCGCGGGTGCTCCACGAGCCGACCCGACTTTAGTCACCACATGTATCATGTATAAAGTATATAGTATATACCCATGATCACCTCCCGAGTGATCACGACCCGATAGTATAGCATGGCAGATGGACAAGAATGTAGGGCCACTGATGATAAACTAGCATCCTATACTAAGCATTAGGATTGCAGGTAAAGGTAACAACAGCAGTAGCAAGGACATGCTATGCATTAGGATAGGATTAACGGAAAGCAGTAACATGCTACACTACTCTAACGCAAGAAATATAGAGGAGAGTAGGCAATATCTGGTGATCAAGGGGGGGCTTGCCTGGTTGCTCTGGCAAGAGAGAGGGGTCGTCAACACCGTAGTCGTACTGGGTAGCAGCGGCGTGGGTCTTGATGTCTAGCGAGAGAAGAGGGGGAAGAAACAATAAATATAATGCAAACAATTGCATGACGATGCATGACATGACAAAGTGTGATGCTAGGTGTTCCTTAACGCGGTACGAGGTGGTACCGATGAAGGGGGAAAACACACGGGAAATTATCCCCGGTGTTTCGCGTTTTCGGACAGATGAATCGGAGGAGGAAAGTTGCGTGTTTGCTATGCTAGGAATGTGTGGCGGAGGAACGGGCTGCGTATCCGGATTCGTCTTGTCGTTCTGAGCAACTTTCATGTAGAAGGTATTTTCATCTGAGCTACGGTTTATTTTATATGACTTTCTAAAGTTTTAAATCATTTTTAGAATTTATTTAATTAATTTAAACTAACATTATCCAGAATAGTGTTTGCTGACGTCAGCATGACGTCAGCAGTCAACAGGGGGTTGACTGGGTCAAACTGACGTGTGGGTCCCGTGGGACCCACCTGTCATACCTTGTTAGGTTAATAAGGGTTTAGTTAATTGATTAGGTTAATATAATCAGGATTAATTAGTTTAATTAATTAATTAATTAGTTTAATTAATTAATTAATTAAGTTAATTTTATTTATTATTATTATTTTTTTTAATCCTTTTTTAAATGTTCTAGGCATGGGGCCCACTTGTCATAGGCCCAAGGCCTAACGGGTTCGGGCGCGGTTGCGGGCATGGGCGCCCAAGCCTAGTCAGGCGCGACCCAGGCGAGGCCAACGACGCGGTCGCCGGCCTGGGGACGCGGCAGAGGCCAGTGGGCGATGCGGAGAGGCCGCAGCGGCATGCGGAGCAGAGGCGGGGCAAGGCCTAACGAGGGGGCATGCACGAGCGCTGGCCGGCGAAGGCGGCCACGGGCTGGAGCAGAGCGAGGCGCGCGGGACAAGGACGACGCTGGGCGCGGCACGGGGCGCGCGGCGCACGTGAGGAGCGGGGCAAAGGAGAAGGAGGGGGCCTCACGAGGGGTTGCAGGGCACGGGGCAGTGGGGGTCGAGGAGGAAGTGGGAGACGACGACGATGTGGTGACGAGGTGCAGCGGCGCGGCGGCGTGCGTCGATGGCGTCGGCGAAGGAAGGGGTCGAGGAGGAGCTCCGGTGGACGTGACGGGAACCGTCGATGTCGCCGACTTGGGGCTGCTCCAGTCAGTCTCGGCCACGTCGAGGTTGTGGACGATGTCAAGGAAGCTATAGGGCAGCACGAGCAGCTCGGGAAGGCCGTTGGCCATGGCCATGGGGAGGTGATGGCTGCGCTTGGCCAAAGGACGAGGAAGAGGGGCGCGACGAGCTGCTGGGGAGAACGAAGGGAGGAGAGATGACCGGGCGACGGGGAAGGGCAGTGAGGCGGTCAGAGTCGCCAGCGCGGCATCGGACAGGAGGGAGCTCCTCTCCCGTGTGTGTGTTGTGTGGTGGCGGCGGGGTGGAAGGACAAGGGGACGGGGTGGGGATCGGGGAGAAGTGGGGAGGGGGTCGCTAGGGTTCAGTCGTAGTGGGTGGTTAAGGGAGTGGGGCTGGGCCGGTTAGGGCCAGATGGGCTGGCCGGCTGGGTCGTCGGGCCCAGTTGGCTAGGGGGGTCCTCCTCTTTTGTTCTGGTTTTTTACTTTTTATTTATTTCCTATTTATTAGTTTTCTATTTTATTTTCTATATACTTTTGTATTATCAAATATATAAGTAGTACCTAAATTAGTGTTTCAAAATACCCCAATGCCACAAAAAGGTTGGTGACAAAATAAAATAGTTTAGTATTTTATTAATTGTAAAAGGCATTTAATTAGTTGTTTTTGCTACTGTCTTACTTACTTTTAGAGTAGTTAAACACTTTATAAAAGTTTATTTTCTCCACCATAATTACTTATGCATTATTGGGCACAACCCGAACAATTTGGTTTTAAAATTTGAAAACTTTTATTGTTTGCCTTTAATTAAATTTGGTTTTGTTTCATTTTTGAACTATCCAGAGTTTATCAACAGTAATCGAGGTGACGTGGCATCATTAGCGAGGGATCACTGTAGGTTAATTATCCGGGTGTCACAGTTTGTTGTGGTGGCGTGCGCTTGTACTGGGTTGTGTATGATCATTGATTTATATATAAAGCGGGGCGAAAGCCTTTTTCGGCAAAGTTATCAGAAATGTGCTGTTGCTCATCACGGCGATACTGTTCAGTGAGTCCCGGACAAGCTCTCCTTCCTCCGGTACTTATTCAAGAGTGCATGTGCTTTAAATCATGTGGTCATTTTGATGACCAATCCAAGACTCATTTCAATGTCCGTGGATGAGATGCTATCCAGTGAATGTAAGATTTCTGCCTATGAGAGTACTGGTACCGAGGGAGGCAGATCCTAGACCTCTCAGCGGGGAGCAAAGTTTTATGAGGATGACCCTTTTGCACCAGTTGAAATCCTCTAATGTAGATTGTTAGTATCATTCTCCAGCATCTACATGTAGCGCACTGCTTTAGAATTGTTTTGCATATGTTATCTGAACATTGTGTAGTTCTCAGATTATACTAGAATGATTAGCTTGAATAGGTGAAGTAACTAGTGGTACAATATATGTGACCATCTGGCAGCATGATTTTTATTGGTTGCTGGTTGCATATTGCCTGTCATCATGATTGATCATGAGTGACGGCCATCTAGCAGTGCGTTTTACTCTCCTGGTGTTTGAAATTTGAAGCTCTATGTGCACCTATGGAAACTAGGTTTATTGATTTAGCATGAATTTTGGGGATGTTATATCTTTCAAGTTTCAACTGCATGACCACCAAACATAGTCGACCAACTGTGAGGCTTGACATCCAGAATATTACGGGTCACATGTTTCTCAGTTTTAAGTTTGCACATATCTACTATACATTTCATTGATTGATTGATTTGCTTCTTGTATGTTCATATTTTCTGCAGATATACTATTTTTTCATAGAGTTCAAGCACCCTGTTATATCTAGTTATGCATCTTGTGGCTGCTCTGCCAGGTTGCTTTATGTTCTTATTTTGAGGAAAAGTCATGCTTCATGTTCTATCTAATGATATAAGATCCCACACCATTGTTTATTTAAGACTTCCACAAGTTAACTTCTAGTGAGGCTGTTAGCGTACTATGGCATTTCAGTCCACTACAATAGCTGAATAATTTACCTTACTAAGCGAACCCACTAAGTCATCATATGTACTTTTACATAATGTGATTCTGAAAATTGGGTAGTTCTCATATTCTAATAGAATGATTAGCTTGAATTGTTGTGGTAACTAGTAGTGTTGTACAACATGACCATATGGCAGCATGTTTTATTGCTTGCTAGTTACGTAATGCCTGTCATCATGATTTGTCATGACCATTTAGCAGTGTATTTCAGTCCGTGATTTTTCAGAGTTGTTCGATTGAGTAACGTAGTTAAGTTCACCATAGGAGACAAGACCAACAGGGCTAATTGATTGCACTCCCCCTCTCCCTCCCGCGCTGCCCCCGTGCGGCGGCGGGGAGGGAACCCTAGGCGGCCGCCGCCAAGCTCCCCACCCTCCTTCCTCCTCTTCCGCCGCCGCCGAAGGGTCTGGCTGGGCAAAGCTCGTCCGGGCCGGCGGGTGCGGGGCCCTCTTGATCCCCCGTAGGTAGAGGTGCGGCACGGGCGCCGCGACGCGACGCCGTGCGGGCGCGCTGGAGGGAGCTGGCGTGGTGGCAGCGGGGACGGTGGAGGATCGTGCGGGGTGAGCTTTGGCGGCATGGATCTGGCGTGTGAGGGGCTTATGCGATGAGGGTTGTGGGCGGCACGGCTTGGCGCTTCCTGGGCGTCGGACGACGGCTATTGGCAGCAAGGTAGCCAGTGGCTCTTCTCACGGGCAGGTGGAGGCAGGTCAGCGGGTGGACGGTGGACACCTTGGCCTCAGGCAGTGGTGGCGGGACGATGCGTGGAGAGCCGAGGGGGTGCGGGGCTGGCACCGTGGATGCGGCTGCTCGGCGGCCGGACTGCCGGCTGCCTTGGCGGCCTGTCATCTGGATCTGGGATGCCCAGATTTGATGGGGCGGCATCCGCCCCCCGGATGCATTGGCTAGTAGTTGGCCGTCAACACGGACTGGTCTCCGGTGCGAGAGTTTGACGCGGTCCTCCTGCCCGGGGCTCATCGCTCCTCGCGCGGCGTCTGGCGTTCGGTCAGCCTGGAGTCGGTGCACGACTCTGGGCCACCTTTGTTTCGGTCAAGATGGGAGCTCGTGGTTCGATTGGGGGGCGTCTTCTCGTTATGGCGTTGATGAAGGACCGTGGCGGTCGTGGTCAGGACAACGTTGTGCCAACAGTCGGATCTATGTCGTAGGCCACGGTTTTGGCGTCCTCTGAGTTGATGGCTCGATGGTGACTGTCGGTAGCCACTGGGCCATGTCCCCCTCCCCCCGGTCCACCTGGATAGGAGGGGACTTCAGGCGTGGGTGCCCCTATGGTGGTGGCACTAACCCTGGCCTGGGGGCTGATGCAGACTTCTATAACCACGGTTTGTGCATGGTGAAGCGGACAGTCGGCTTTGTCTTGTGGCATGGATGCCGAGGCGGTGGCCCTGGAAGGTGTCCGCATGGTTGGCTCTCCGGCGGGCACCATGGCGGCGGTGGTGGCATGGTCTCTTGGTCGTGTGGGCGGCGAGAGGCCTGGTGCAAGGTAGCTCGGGTGCGCTCTTGGTCTCCGTGGGGGCGTCTCAATCCGGATCTGGGGACTTGAGCTCGTCATGCTTCTTCTAAAGACCTCGTGGTGACACGTGAGAACTACCTGGCGAAAGCTCCGCACTCTGTGGCGCCGACAGTGGTGACAAGAAGAGAGATTTCAAGAGAAAACCATCGTTTAACACTAATTTTATACATAGATTTGAATCTACCGGAACAATTTCAAGAGGTTTTCAACACTTACAAAAGATTGGAGGCAAGAAAAGAAATTTTATTTGAAGACTAATGCTTTTTAGTCCTTATGATAGGTCAAGTCTAGTTGAGAGACAACTCCAAATGTTTTCCCTTCAAATTAATCTAGAAACTAATTTTTATGCAATTCGGAGTATTACCTTCAGAATTTTCAATGATCCACTCTATGTATGATGGAAAGCTCCAGATTTCAGAGGTATGTTAACGGTAGAGAAGAGTCTGTTTTGGCAGAGCACGAGTACCATCGGTGAGAAGGAATTGCAGAACCGTGAAGCGACAGCCATCAACCATTTCATGCTCATTAGGGATCTAGTATTCCGCTACAATTTCAAGTTGGCGCAGTCTGCAAAAAAATTGTTGCCACCAGATTCCAAGGTGCCTAGGCGGTTATGAATCTGATATTATGTTGAGGTTGAACAAGGGGCCACGACAGTAAAACATGCAATATCTTTCCGACTGCATTTTGTCAACCCATGCCTCACCGTGTAGGTAATCTTCATCTTAAAATAGAAATCTATAGGGATCATGATGCGGAGCATCCTACGGTGATCTCCATGTACATGTTCATAGCCCCTCAAGCCCCAAGTGGACTTACCGGACTTAAGGTGAACCCGCTCCTCTTTGAGATTTACATGAATATCCATTGGACTTGGGTGCTACCTCTTCATGGAACGTTGTGCATCATTAGGTACAAGGGCAACCACCACCAAGCAGCTAGGAAGCTTCCTGGAGGCCAAGGAGAAGGACCCCAAGACCCAAGAGCTGACCGGAGGTGTCAAGATGAAGAAAACAAAGTGTGCATAAATTGCACTACCGGATAGTCCGGTCCCCACAGCGGGCAGTCTGGTCGCACAGAAATTGCACTACCGGACAGTCCGGTCCCCACAACGGACAGTCCGGTGGCACCCGAAAATGGATCTGTACTCAATAGACTGTCTGGTCCTTAGCACCGGACTGTCCAGTAGGCCCAGTTTCGCTACGAATTGGGCTAAAAAGCCCGTCTTACCACCGAGGCCCATACCCTTTCACCCCTAGACTATATATTCCATGCTCCTCTCAGCTTTTAGGGTTAGCAATGTATTAGATAGACAAAGAGAGAGCTTTGCTCATCTTCCTCCTCTTGGAGATCTAGACCTCTTTTTGGAGAAGCTCCTCTTGGAGATCAAGCCCTCCTCTTGGAGAAGATCCTCTTGTGGATATCAAGGCCTCCTCTTGTAGAAGGATCCCCATCATAGGATCATCAAGACCTCATCTCCTTTGGATTTGGGATGAACTTTACCTTGTATCTTTCCCTTTGTTGTTCTTGTACCTTTGTGGATCTTATGTGATTGTGAGTCTAGTGGATGTGTGATTGGACTTGTTCTTGAGTGTTTTCCTCTTGTTCTTCATGTTCTTCGTGGATTCCCCTCCAATTCATGAAAGATCTACGCTTAGGGTCTCCACCTACAACATCTTGGTATCATGAGCACGTTGATCACGAATTTGGAGTCCCCCCCACCGTTTTCTAGCCTTGTTTTGCTTGATTTCGTCCTAAAATCCGAAAATCCCCACCAAAAATAGCCCCAATTTTTTTTGTGATTTGTTGGTTTGATGATGTTTTGTTGATTTTGATCCATGGATTCGTTGTGTTTCGAGTGGATCTAGCTTCCCCACAAGTTTCCCCACCTTCCATCCACGAAATCTCCTCAATTTTGACCCCAAAATCATCCATTTCCGCCCAAAAATTCCAATTTCGTGCCTTCCCAACCCGCACCGGACTGTCCGGACCCCCGTACCGGACTGTCCGCTCGCATCAGGAGCAAATTGCTCATAGACCGGACTGTCCGCTCCCCAATACGGGACTGTCCACTCGAATCAGAAGGTTTTCGGATGAAGACCGGACTGTCCGCTGCCCAGGACCGGACTGTCCGCTAGTTCAAAAACTGCTTCGGCTGATTTCTTGTTTTGGCCATATCTTCCACATCCGGAGTCCGATTTTGATGTTCTTTAGCTTATTGAGTAGCTATTGACATTCCCCATCCATCTAGATGTGTTCCAACATCATTTGACTCCACCAAAATTTTGACATTTTGACATCTTTGCCTAGGCCCTCCACCATATCTTCTGCAAAACCACCATAGCTTTCCTCAACCTAACCCATTTTGATCCATATAGCATTTGTGGTTGCTTGAGTGGTGACTTGAGTCTCCTAAGGTCTTTTAGCTACTTAGGGATGATTGAATCTTCATTAACCACTACCACCACTTCCGCATTGTCAACTCCGGAACCATCATTTCATTCCGCTATCACCATTTGACATTTTCCGTTGGAGATTTTGAGTTTGCAGTTTTTCCGTTTCCAAGGGTGTTTCGGCTAACTAGGAACGGTTCAACATAGAAAACACCGCTGCTCAACTTCAACAAGGATTTGACATCGTCCACCTTCACCATTTTGACACCCTAACCGTAAGCAAGAACGATAACCTCTATATCATCTTGGTATCATGGTATCCCATCATTGTATATTCTTTCTTGCCATTGCTTTGTTAACCCCTAGCCATTTTGTGTCACTTGCCTATCGAGACTAGCCATTTGAGTATGGCTGGCAGCTTTACATGTGCATATTAGTGATCCGCACCTTCCATTGCATACATACCATACCATCTTGGTATCCTC
Source organism: Triticum dicoccoides (assembly GCF_002162155.2). NCBI lineage: Eukaryota > Viridiplantae > Streptophyta > Magnoliopsida > Poales > Poaceae > Triticum > Triticum dicoccoides. Next base: position 480,494,271 of record NC_041386.1, on the reverse strand, counting down.
ATCTTGGTATCATCATATCATCTCTTGTGTCACAAGATTGTTCCCACATATACACAATTGCTATCTTGGTTTGTGCATTTTGCATAGTGGCCATACAAAAAAGTGAATAAGCTTTTAAGCAAAGAGAAAACAAATAGCTTGTAAGCAATAGCCATAGCATCGCCACATTGCATATCATACTACCATATTGACCATCTTGGATCATCGTGTGCGAAACACCGGGAACCATACATAATAGCATACTTGGGATAAAAAGTTTATCCATTTTGCATCTTATAGGTTGTGCACAAGTGTCGTATCCGCCTAATGTAATCGTGCTAGCGTCTCTCTTGAGTTGTGCAACACGAGCGTTTTCCGTGGATTTCACATTTGTGCTCATTCCTTGGTTGCACGACCCCATTTATCTATCCGTGTGTGTGTGTGTTCCCGTGTGCCATTCTTTGCTATTGGTCTGCTTTCTAACTTGGGAATTTGTGAATCTCTTTCAACATTATTGACTCTTGCCAACATTTTGCATCAAATTTTTGTGCCACTATCCTCACTGAGCTACTCCATAAGCTTTACTTGATAGGTGTGAGTGAACAAGTCCGGTACCAATTCCACTATTCTTTCATTTCACATTGAGTGAAATGGGATACATCCTCAACTCTAGGAAAAGGTAGCTTGGTATTGTTTATCTCATTTCCTACTCACCTTTGCTCGAGTCTTGTGATGTATAGGAAAAGCACACCTCCTTCGGTCTACAACAACAACGACGAGTTCGATGCCACGAAAAGCTTCATTGACGCCAAGATGCAAGCTCAAATGGAGGAGATCAAAACCCTCATCAAGTCCTACAAGAGGTCTTCCTCATCTTCGAGAAGACACTCAAGTTCACATGCTTCCGAGATACCATCTCCGGCAAGGTCACATCGGCATCGACACCATCAACAACAAGTACGTGAAGGTCAAGAGCTCAACACCAACAATCGCTCAACGACTTCACCATCAACCTTGACATCTTCGATTACGGACATATGACATCTTAGCCAACAAGCACCTCAAGACTACGCTCAAGAGAAGCTTCCCAAGCTCAAGTCCACGACTTCCACGAGCTACTACGACCTTGACATCGACCATGCGATTCCTTTCTATGGGACTCAAGAACCCGAGGAGTATCTCGGGAGGGAGCGCCTAATGGATGACTACCTCAAGCTACATCAAGTACCTCCCTACGATCAAGTGAAGTGCGCCTCAAGAAACTTCCACGACTATGCTGATAACCCACAAGTATAGGGGATCGCAACAGTTTTTGAGGGTAGAGTATTCAACCCAAATTTATTGATTCGACACAAGGGGAGCCAAAGAATATTCTCAAGTATTAGCAGCTGAGTTGTCAACTCAACCACACCTGGAAACTTAATATCTGCAGCAAAGTGTTTAGTAGCAAAGTAATATGATAATAGTGGTAACGGTAGCAAAAGTAATATTTTTGGTTTTATAGTGATTGTAACAGTAGCAACAGAAAAGTAAATAAGCGAAGAACAATGTATGAAAAGCTCGTAGGCATTGGATCGGTGATGGAGAATTATGTCAGATACGATTCCTCATGCAATGGTTATAACATAGGGTGACACAGAACTAGCTCCAGTTCATCAATGTAATGTAGGCATGTATTCGGAATATAGTCATACATGCTTATGGAAAAGAACTTGCATGACATCTTTTGTCCTACCCTCCTGTGGCAGCGGGGTCCTATTGGAAACTAAGGGATATTAAGGCCTCCTTTTAATAGAGTACCGGACCAAAGCATTAACACATAGTGAATACATGAACTCCTCAAACTACGGTCATCACCGGTAAGTATCCCGATTATTGTCACTTCGGGGTTAACCATCATAACACATAATAGGTGACTATAGACTTGCAAGATAGGATCAAGAACTCTCATATATTCATGAAAACATAATAGGTTCAGATCTGAAATCATGGCACTCGGGCCCTAGTGACAAGCATTAAGCATAGCAAAGTCATAGCAACATCAATCTCAGAACATAGTGGATACTAGGGATCAAACCCTAACAAAACTAACTCGATTACATGATAAATCTCATCCAACCCATCACCGTCCAGCAAGCCTATGATGGAATTACTCACGCACGGCGGTGAGCATCATGAAATTGGTGTTGGAGGAAGGTTGATGATGACGATGGCGACGGATTCCCCTCTCCGGAGCCCCGAACGGACTCCAGATCAGCCCTCCCGAGAGAGTTTAGGGCTTGGCGGCGGCTCCATGTCGTAAAACGCGATGAATCCTTCTCTCTGATTTTTCTCCCCGAAAGTGAATATATGGAGTCAAGGTGGACGTCGGTGGAGCATCAGGGGGCCCATGAGGCAGGGGGCACACCCAGGGGGGTAGGCGTGCCCCCACCCTCGTGAACAGGGTGTGGGCCCCCTGACATGGATTCTTCTTCCAGTATTTTTATATATTCCAAAAATAATCTCCGTTGATTTTCAGGTCATTCTAAGAACTTTTATTTTTGCACAAAAATAACACCATGGCAATTCTGCTGAAAACAGCGCCCGTCCGGGTTAGTTCCTTTCAAATCATGCAAGTTAGAGTCCAAAACAAGGGCAAAATTGTTTGGAAAAGTAGATATGACGGAGACGTATCAACTCCCCAAGCTTAAACCTTTGCTTGTCCTCAAGCAATTCAGTTGATAAACTGAAAGTGATAAAGAAAAACTTTTACAAACTCTGTTTGCTCTTGTTATTGTAAATATGTAAAGCCGGCATTCAGGTTTTCAACAAAGATTATGAACTAACCATATTCACAATAACACTTAGGTCTCATGTTTACTCATATCAATGGCATAATCAACTAGCGAGCAATAATAATAAATCTCGGATGACAACACTTTCTCAAAACAATCATAATATGATATAACAAGATGGTATCTTGCTAGCCCTTTCTGAGACCGCAAAACATAAATTCAGAGCACCTTTAAAGATCAAGGACTGACTAGACATTGTAATTCATGGTAAAAGAGATCCATTCAAGTCATACTCAATGTAAACTAATAGTAATGGATGCAAATGACAGCGGTGCTCTCCAACTGGTTCCTTTTAATAAGAGGATGATGATTCAACATAAAAGTAAATGGATAGGCCCTTCACAGAGGGAAGCAGGGATTTGTAGAGGTGCCAGCGCTCGATTTTGAAATAGAGCTGAATAATATTTTGAGCGATATACTTTCGTTGTCAACATAACAACCGAGAGATCTCGATATCTTCCATGCTACACACATTATAGGCGGTTCCCAAGCAGAATGGTAAAGTTTATACTCCCCCACCACGAACAAGCATCAATCCATGGCTTGCCCAAAATAAAGGCTGCCTCCAACTAACAACAATCCTGGGGGAGTTTTGTTTGCAATTATTTTGATTTGATTTGAGCATGGGACTGGGCATCCCGGTGACTAGCCATTTTATTGTGAATGAGGAGCGGAGTCCACTCCTCTTGAGAATAACCCGCCTAGCCTGGAAGATACAGACAACCCTAGTTGGTACATGAGCTATTCGAGCATACAAAACATAATGTTTATTTGAAGGTTTAGAGTTTGGCACATACAAATTTACTTGGAATGGTAGGTAGATACCGTATATAGGAAGGTATGATGGACTCACATGGAATAACTTTTGGGGTTTATGGAGTTGGATGCACAAGTAGTATCCCCGCTTAGTACAAGTGAAGGATAGAAAAAGACTGGGAAGTGACCAGCTAGAGAGCGAAAACAGTCATGAGCATGCATTAAAATTAATCAACACCGAGTGCAAGCATGATTAGGATATAATGCACCATGAACATAAATATCGTAGAGGCTATGTTGATTTTGTTTCAACTACATGCGTGAACATGTGCCAAGTCAAGCCACTTGAATCGTTCAAAGGAGGATACCACCCTATCATACCACATCATAACCATTTTAATAGCATGTTGGCACGCAAGATAAACCATTATAAACTCCTAGCTAATTAAGCATGGCATAAGCAACTACAATCTCTAATTGTCATTGCAAACATGTTTCTTTCATAATAGGCTGAATCATGAACGATGAACTAATCATACACTACTAGGAAAGGGCCTACTAGTGGCGCACCAATTTTGCCTACTAATGGTGCACTACTGGTGCGCCACTAGTACCACGCCACTAGTATTTTTTACTAATGGCGCACCACGCTGTGCGCCATTAGTATAGACCACCATGCGCCATTAGTATGCCTCCCAGGGGGCCATATTTACCCACGTGCTTTGGCATACTAATGGCACACTGTGGGGTGATGCGCCATTAGTATCCTTTGGCATACTAATGGCGCACTGTGTAGTGATGCGCCATTAGTATCCTTTGGCATACTAATGGCGCACTTTGAGGTGATGCGCCATTAGTATGAATATTAGTTTTTTTTACTTTTCTAATTTTTGCACAGGTTACAAAATATATTATTGGACAGAATATAGACAACATCACACAACAACAGCAGATTCATCAAATACAATAGAAGATTAGTCTCCGAATACAATTCATCATATTAGTATCCGAATTCAAAAGACCGAACAAAGATAAAACATTACAAGTCTCGAGACCGCGAGTAGCGAGTTTGTCTTTACATTACAAGTCGATATCGATCATCTAAACTACCATCACATAGAAGAGAGCTGCGGTCATCACAATGAGCATCATCGCGATGAAACTGGTCTTCATCCGGTTCCTCCAACGCTCCCTCCTCTCTCCCGCTAGATAGCGGGCGTATCTAGATTCCGCCTCCGCCCTAGTGGTGTACCCTTTGTAACTGTTACCGCTAAAACGGTGAACCTGTCTCCGACACTCCTCCCAGTCGTCGTAGACTCCGGGAACCTTACCCTTGTACACGACATACGATGACATCTCTATGCACAAGCCAAACAACAGACAATACATAAGCAATATATAAGTATGCAACAAAAGGATCGGAAGAGAAAAGCAAGCCATTAATAGCACGATTCATGGTCCTACTAATAAATAGCATCGATTACATCTAAGTTGAACGACTGTCCAAACCAAAGAGACATACAATTCATTAAAGTTTAATTACAACATGAGCCAATCAATGTTTCAGAACTACACATAGCATCACTACTTTCGACTCGACTCATGGGACCGGAGCGTGGATGAAGCCGCCGTCTGTCGTGATGGCGATGAAATCGCGGGCGTTGTCAGCCTGCATTTTTAGCGTTGTGTCTATCTCACTGTTGGACGGTTGATATCTGAGGTAGAACTGCCCCGAGGTATGAAGGACATCTTGATGGATGATTTTCGCTAACTCCAACTGGATGCGAAAGAATTCTTGTCTGGTCCGCGTCCTGGATTGCCGACAAGCTCGCGACCCAATCTTTGAGATTATCTGGTAGCAGAAGGTGATGATGGTCCCGTACAATCGCCCGCATGTGATGGAGGGCGTAGTAGGCATCCTTCTGACCGCCAGGCGGCTGCTTGACGCAGCAGAACTTAGTATTGTGGGTGAACACATGCCTGCCGTACCTACAAACTGGCCTGGTGAAGGTCCCTCCAGATTTGGCGTAGCCGGGGAGAACATCATCAAGAACTTTCTTGATATTTGTGTAGTCTATCTTGGAGTCACGGTTCGAGTCGAAATACGTGGCCATGGAATATTTCGGGCTTAAGAGGATGAGTGTGCAATGTGTGTCACTGCACAGAACACGGAATGTTAGAAAAAAGAAAGAACGATCGAAATCTAAGAAATCATTTGTTTCGGGGCAGTTAAGGGATGACTTACTCGGGAGAGTAAGACACGAGGAAGTTATCCTTATCTGGGTTTGCTAGAATGACGCCTTCGAGGTGTGAACTCGCAACTTGGCGGTCCCCAGCGCTGCCCAAGAGCTTGGCATGCATGTAGAAGGGGTCGACTATCACGATGTCCGGGGTCTTGTCTCTAATGATCCGCATCTCCATACTCAGCGAAATCAGCCGAACGAAGGTGTAGTGCAGCGGATGAAGGTTAAACATAGCAAAGATGTCATCAAACCGCAGGACGATCGTACCCCCGATGGCGCCATCCACAAAGCCCTTGCCCTCTTGCACCTTGGCCACGAAAACCGGGTATGCCACATCATTCTCTCTGAGACGCTGCTTCTCCAAAGAAAGAACACTGTCATGCAGACTCCGCATAGCACCGGTTGCAGCATTGAGCATATTTGTCGGTAGCATCGCCCTACCCGCCACATGCACCCTCCTCGAGATACCCTTAGGTGAAGGTGGCCCGTGCTGAGCACGGATCGTACTCGGTGCCGGCTGGCTCGCACCGGCACCATTTTTAGCCTTTCGTTTCCGTCCCTTCTTCTTGATCTGCTGTAATGGGACCGAGTTCTGCTCACAGACTGCCTTCTTGAGCGTGTTGGGGATGATAATATTTCGCACCTCAGCTATCTGAGGCTCGGTGAAGGCGGCAGCTGGAGGCGTCTCCTGAGAACTGAACGCCAGACGACGCCTGTTGCAATTGGGTTTCTCCGCCGTACCAGCTAGATCGCAATCATCTTGGTTGGGTTCTTGAGAAGGAGGCCCACAGAACTTGTCACCATACCCATGTTTGGCAAAGTACTTATGGACGTTGGTAAATGTACCATCGTCGTTGTCGTTGTCGTCCGGATCCTGTGCCATATGCATGTCCGGATCCTGTGCCATAGGTATGTCCGGCATGTCCGGTAGCATTGCGGCGTTCTTGCCATGGCTTGGTGCTAAGGATGGCAATGGGTCGGGTTTGGATCGGGTTGAACAATATCAAATCCATATCCATATCCATGAAGACACTCTTTGCCCGCCCATGAAAAAATCCATGGGTGAAAAATTATGTCCATGTCCAAATTCGATGGATATCCATATCCACAGGATATCCATTGGGTCCTCTCGAGACATATAAATAAGACTTAACACAATATTAACATAAACTCTTCCATTCTTCACCTCGTGGCAGGCTAGGCTTCACTTATGGTAAATCAACATCCAGTAACAACCTAAGATCATTTAGTATTTTCTAGCAGATGAGAATTATGAGTCATTTAAGAAGGAGATAAAAATAAGGGAAGAAGTGTTGGAGTATGTTACAGAGGGGATTGATTTTCAACTTTAAAAGTTATGATGGGGATTGTGTAATTTCTTATGCATGTTTTAGATTAAAAAAGTGTAAAATTGCCGTGGGACATGTGAACGTGGGGCAGGGATGACAGATTTTTTTCCCATTAAGTCATACTATCGGGTCGGATTTGGATATATCCATGGGTACAACATTATATCCCTGCCCTACCCACGAACAATCGGATCGGGTTTGGACGCCGCCCATGGACACAAAAGCATATCCAAACCCTATCCATTCGGGTCGGATATCCATGGATATCCATGTCCATGGATAAAATTGCCATCCTTACTTGGCGCCGGCACGACTGGCGGTCTTGTTTGTGGGGTGGTGTCCCCTGCCCCCAAACGAATCTGGCTCTTCGGCCAAAGCAGGGGCCAGCTTACGCAGGCGCTGAGGGTCATCTCATCTTCTTCGTCGGCCCCAGCAGGTCGAATCAGAGGTAACAACTTGTCGCAGCCTGGCAGCACCCAAACCACTTCAACCCTATACACTATGGGTGGCATCGGATTACCGTGGAACACAGGGTTGCCCGGTTGAACGATTCTGCACTTGGCGACATCGACCAACTCGCCGCCCACGAAGTGCAGGAGAGTGCAAGGAACGTCAGTGGCGCCCTGCGAAAACATGTAGGGCATCAGGGATGCCCAGTCAAAGGCAAGGAGATGAAGTCATTGGTCGAGAGGCTTAGTTACCATGATGCCGTCGAGCTCGGCTAATGTCGAGGCACCGCCAACGGCGGGAGTGCAACTGAAGGAGGGGCCGCTTCCTGGCGAGGTGCCGGCCGGCGTACACCCGGGTGCATTAAGCTCCAATGCCCGTGCCGGCGCCGGAGACACGAATACCGCCTCCGCCGGAGACACCAATGGCGCCGCCTGCGCGTTGTGCGAGTTGCTGGCCATGAAGCTGGGAACCGGGGGAGGCCCTTGTTGGCCGCCCGCAATCCACGTCGTCAGCCGATGAATCAACGTATGCACCATGGCGTTGAGCGTCGTTCCCAGTTGTTGTTGCACTTGCTCTTGGACAATCTCCGGAATCTGCGCCACTTGTGCCTTGAGTGCTTCAACCTCACGCGACTGGCTTTCCGAGCTGGTCTTTTTCTCCTTTTGCCCACCGGTGGTATAGTATGACGACCATTTTGTGGACAAGCCTTTGCCGGCCACACGACCAACTGACGTCGGCTTACTGAGCTTACCCTTGTTTTTCATTACGTTCAACGCCCTATTTAAAGGGGTGTCGAAAGGGGAGCTCTGAGACGACCCCGTGCTACTGCTTTCATTGTCCTGCGGAAGGAACGTGAACCATTTAGAAATATTGGGGATTAATTAGAATGCAACCATATGGAGCTAATTACGCGGGGGATGTATTCCTTACCAGAACAAGCTCAAGCTCCCTGGTCTTCGGATCCGTGGTAAGCTCATTTGTTACCGGGTCCTCCTTGTACCGGGCCCTGAGAAAGTTCCTGGTCTGCTTGTCACGGTATTTCTCGAAGCGGGTCGGTAGGCCTTGCTCGGCACGCTCCGCGTCCTCCTTGTCCCATATAGGCTCCGCCACTCTGTAACCACCGGGACCGAGTTGGTGGACCCCTAAGTTCAACTTCCGCATTTCTTTCCCCCACTGACTTGATTCGTAGGTTGCACTGCTCTCGCACTTGATCTTGAACTCCTTGTAGTCATCTTCGCTCATCAAAGGATATTTCGCCTTGATCTTCTCATAACTATCACCTTTTTCAATCATTGTCTTCACCGTGCTTTTCCAAGTAGACAGGGCCGTGATCATCCTCGTGAGGGCGACACCGTTCACTTTATTCCCTGAGAGGCGTGTGTTTGCAAACTCAGCGGGGAACTTGTATCGTTCATGCAGCTTCATGAAGAGGAGGCCGCGCAAATTCCCTCGGTCCTTATGCCTTAGGTTCTCGGTGTTGATCGAGACGGTGCTCTGGAGAATGCACCCGAGCTGAACCGAGTACCCCTTGACTACGTGTTTGGGCGCCATCGGAGGCCCGTCAGAGTTCACTTCAGTAAATTCCTCCCTGACGGTGCCGAGCACGCTCGGGCGCCGGTCCTTCCATTGCCTCTTCGGTTGGCTGCCATCTGTGCATGCGCCGCCATCATCAGTGGTGGCATCCACGGCGCCATCATCAGTGGTGTCATCCCCGACACCACTAGGGGTTGTGTAGTCAGGATCGGTGTCTTCCGCGGCGTCCTCATAGCGGTGAGGTTCTTCCTCCAACTCCTGGGACAGCTCCCAGAATTTCTTGCCGCCCGAACCGCCGGCCTCATCGTTGTGGGCCATGTTTCGCTCTAAATAAGAAAAAAGTTTGGTTAAAAAGTTGGTTATTGTCAAGGAACAAGATCATGGTCTCATCATTTAGGGTTGTTCGACACCGAGGCATCCTAAAAGCTAAGCTTTTATCATTTAGGGTTTGTCGACGCCGAGGCACCCTAAAAGCCTAAGCATACACCATTTAGGTTCTCATCAACACCGAGGCACCCTATAGAAGCCAAGTTAAGTTTTCATCATTTAGGGTTTATCGATGCCGAGGCACCCTAGGTTGGGCCTAATCACTTGGCACTAATCACTTGTCTCTATTGCCACCTATGTTGGGTTTATCATCTAGGGTTTATCGATGCTAAGGAGAATTCTAAGTTGGGCCTAATCACTTGGCTCTATGGCCACCTATGCTTTAATGCAGCAAGAATGGCGGGGCAGTTGATCCTACTTAACTAAGTACTAAGATACCCCGGCCCATGCATTAGTCGCAAGTACCCCATATGTCCTATTTTTAGCAAAGTCATGCTAAAATTCACTAAAAATTTCAGCATGACCTTTGCTGAAAATAGGACATATGGAGTGCCCAAATTTGCCGCAACGAAAGTTAATCGACATTCCAGCAAACTCAAGGGCCTCTTGGGGTACCTGCAAATTCATCAGGACACAATGGTCAGAGACAAAAACCCAGCAACTTTACAAGTCTTTCACAAATTTGTTTGCAAGTTCTGATATGTAATAAAGATGAGCCTCAAAGATGAGCCTCCAATGCTGATTTGTTTGCCTCAAGACAAGATGAACCTCCAATGCAACAAGTAATAAAATGTTTGCAAGTTCTGATATGTTTGCAAGATGAACCTCCAATGCAACATTCTTAGACATTAGGACACTACAATGATCTACAACCTTATGTAAAGTGCCAACTCCACATATTTCTTTTTCATAGCTTTTATATTATTTCTAGAAGCAACACAACAGGGTTAAACACCAGAATCTTGAGTCTAATTAAACCCTAAAATAAACATTTCTCTTTCCCCTGCCCCCTCCTATCCCTCTGTCTCTCTTTCCTAGCTCCAACCCCAAACAGAAATTAAGTTAGCCATGCTTTAAACACCAGCTCATTCATTCTCACCTCTGGTCCATGTGCTCTTCTCCTCCTCCTGCCTTTATCCTCTCCCTCAGCCCAGGAACACCCGCACATTCACAGCAAAAAGCAACAGCTTGTTCAGACACTTCTTTTTTACTGTGTTATTCCAGCTGTAGCCTGTAGTAGGCTTCAGTGGTAATTTAAAGCGGCGCATACAACTGTGCGCAGGTAAACTACTTGTACTGCCGCCGCTGGCTCGCGAAATGGCAACAAAAAGGACTCAAAAGGAGTTCTTCACTTTCCCTCTTTTGGGGTACGGTACTCTGGCTATTTAAAGCTTCATTCACATCAATCATGTGAGGTTTAGCCATTGGGGAAGCCAAAGTGAGCTCTTGACACCCAACCTTGGTTCCCTCTACTTCTAGAACTTCCCTGGCTTAAGCTATGGACACGCTGTGTTCTTGCGAGGTGTGTTGTGGCATCAGCTTTTCTCCATCAGTCCGGTGCAGATAGCAGCAGCGGAAAGAAAAGAGGGCACGAGCTGCAGGTCAGAGAAGGACAGGCGATGAGATGAGACACACATTCTAACATGGAAAGATAACAATCTTGCAAATGAGAAAAGCAATGAACCCAGCCCGGTAGCAAACCTGAAAGGGATTAAGGAGAGGCATAAATTTTTTGGCGTGTGGTTAACTCCTCAAAGAAATGGACACACAGACTCGAGCCTTGTGCTAGGAAAAAAAACTTTGCTTCAAAAGCAAATAAGAGCAGGAGTGCAAGCATCTAATGCTTGCTGCTCTTCTTCTTGCCACTTGCAGCACTGCAACTTGCCTCCTGATCCTCCTAATGCACCATCACAAAATTAGGTTCGGGTTAACCCAATGGTTCCAGATTATTTAATGTGTGTGGCCCAATTGATCTAGGGTTTACTCAATGGAGAGTAGTACTAGTATAGAAGTAAACAAAATCACGAGAGCTTGCGCCTGAATCTACCGACACCCAACCATGGCTAACTTAATGAGCTCCAATTCCCATTATTATACACTACTAGCTAAGGAGAGGAGGAAGAGAGGAGAAGAGAGGCAGAGGGAGGAGGGTTACCTGACCACGATGAGGTGGTGGCCGGAGGGGAGACGACGGAGGGCGGAGAAGGCGAGCTTGGGGGAGGTGGGGATAGACGGCGAGGAGGTCACAGGCCTCCTCTCCTGGTGGACGTGGGGTGGCTCTGAGGCTCCAAGTCTCCGGCGGCTTCGAGGCTCCAAATCTACGGCGGG
>NC_041386.1:480438625-480482318 GCF_002162155.2 Triticum dicoccoides | reverse complement strand
TCAAGGGGGAGGAAGGGGAGAGGGAGGCGGCGGGGGCGCGTGGGCGACTGCGGCGTAGTGGGTCGGGGCAGCGGCGGCGGCGGGGTGGTGGAGGGAGGGATGAGGGAGGGAGCAGCGTGGTGGAGGGAGAGGGACGAAGTGTCTGGCGAGAGGGAGGGACGAGGGAGGGACGAAGTGTATGGATGGGGGAAGATTACTAATGGCGCACCCCCTGGCGGTGCGCCATTAGAATGTTTTTTTCATAGCAATGGCGCACCAGCGGGACCGTGCTCCATAAGTATTCTTTTTTTAAATAGCAATGGCGCACCAGCGGGACCGTGCGCCATAAGTATTCTTTTTTAGATAGCAATGGCGCACCAGCCAGCCGTGCGCCATAAGTAAGATTTTTTATTATTATTTTGTTGCATCTAATATTTTTTTAGAAAATGAATATGAATATGAAATAGTAATAAATATTTATAAAAACAGTAATAATTTTTTTTTAAATATCATCAGATTTGTTATTTGAAAATATTATGAATATAAAAAATACCATCAAATTTGTTATTTGAAAATATAATCAAATTTGTTTTTTGAAAATATAATCAAATTTGTTTTTTTGGATTTTTAGTTGCATTCATTTGTGACGGTGGAGCGGGGGAGGGTGCGGGGGTCGTCGGCGGTGGTGGAGCGGGGGAGGGTGCAAGGGGGTGCTCAGCGGTGAGGGGGATCTGGCGAGGGGGGATAGCGATCGAGATGGAGGGGGATCAAGATCGAGTGTCCTCATGAATATTCAATATTTTTTCATGAATTCAAAAAGTGCCCATGAAATTTAAAAATATTCATGATAGTTCAAAAAGTGCCCATGAAATACAATCGAGAAATGAAGACTACAATTTAAATACAATCGATCTTAGCTAGCTAGCTATCCGTTCACAATCTTCTTGCCCTTCTTTTTCGCAAATGGAGTTCTTCTGTGGAACGGACGTCCTTTAGGCAGGGTGGTCCTGCTTCTTCTTGTGGTGTATGCTGCTACTTCATCGTCGTCGTCATGTTCGATCTTCTGGTCGCCGTACTTGTCGAAGTCTTGCTCATTGGCTAGTCCATCCATTCCGATGATCTTCCTTTTGCCCCTCCTCGCGACAACACGACTGGGCTTTGACAGGTCGGTAATGAAGAAGCATTGGTCCACTTGGGAAGCCAGTACCCATGGCTCATTTTTCGCGGTGACGTTTGCGCCTGCGGTCTTGGATTTTGCTTCGGGTATAACCATGGTGGTGAAATACCTGTCTTCTTTTAGGACTCTCTTGGCCCATCTGACACGGAACATCGGGACCTTCTCTCCAGCATAGCTCAACTCCCAGATCTCCTCGATCCTTTCGTAGTATCTGTCCTTGTCGTTACCGGTGTAGGATTCCATCGTTACCCCGGAGTTCTGATAACCATCGCTCTTCATGTCCTTGTCCTCGGTGTAGAATGTGTAGCCGTTGATATCGTACGCCTCATAGGTCATCAGGTTGTGCTCGGCGCCCTGTGACAAGGCGAATATGAGTTTTTCTTCCGCGGAATAATCCTCATGTAAAGGGTACGACCGAAGCTTCTGCTTGAACCAACGCGTGAAACATGAGTTGTGCTCTTTGATTATATCTCCGTCCGTCCTCTATTGGCCTCGGTTATTGTACGTCTTCTCAATAAAGGTTTTGTGCTCTACCACCCAAGGATCGACCACGTCTATGTGTTGTAGCGCGACTAGGTTTGCTCTTTCAAAGTCGGCGAGTCGACCCTCGAAGTCGACATGCATTTCACGGCGACCCTCACGGTGACCCCATCCAGCGAGCCTGCCGAGGTGCCTGTTGATGGGCAGACCAACAGGGTTCTCGATGCCTAGATAATTCGTGCAGTACGAGATGCACTCTTCGGTCAGAAAGCCCCTGGCTATACTTCCCTCTGGACGTGACATGTTGCGAACGTATCCTTTGATGACACCATTCATCCTTTCGAATGGCATCATGCTGGGTAGGAACGTCGGCCCGAGTTGGATGATATCTTCCACGATATGGACCAGCAGATGCATCATAACGTCGAAGAATGCGGGCGGGAAGTACATCTCAAGCTCGCATAGTATCACCATGATCTCTTCCTGTAGCCTTCTGAGTTGCCTCACGCCAACCGACTTCCGAGAGATGACGTTGAAAAAGTTGCATAGGCCAAATAGCATTTCACGGACGTGCACGTCCATGATCCCACGGATTGCAACTAGAAGTATCTGCGTCATCAGCATGTGACAGTCGTGAGACTTCATCCCGCTGAACTTCTGCTTCGCTGGGTCTAGGTATCTGCTTATCTTCCCCGCGTAACCGTAAGGAAGTTTTACTCCTACGAGGCAGGTGAAAAACTGCTCGATCTCCTCCTGACTTAGAGTGAAGCACGCGGGAGGGTTGTCATTTCCGGTCTTCTTGGCCTTTTTGCCTTTGCGACGACTTTCTGTGTCCTGCTTCGCCTCATCATCATCATCATCATCATTAGCGTGAAGCTCCTGCCTGATGCCCATTGATTTCAAGTCCGCCCTTGCTTTCGGCCCATCTTTGGTCCTCTCTGGTATGTTGAGCAGGGCACCAAGCAGACTCTCGCACACATTCTTCATGATATGCATGACATCAAGGCTGTGAGGCACACGGTGGATCTCCTAGTACGGCAAGTCCCAGAAAACAGACCTCGTTTTCCATACCTTCAGCAGCGGCTCTGGCGCCTTTCGCTTCTTTCCCAGCTCTGGCGCCTTTTGCTTCTTTCCCTGTAGTGGGCAATGTTTCCAATTTTTCAACAGCTCGTCTATTTCCTCGCCGCTCCTCGTACGCGGGCGTCTTCGGGGTTCGGTTTCACCATCGAACAGATCCTTGCGTTTCCTCCACGGGTCATCGTCACGAAGCCACCTTCGATGTCCCATGAACATGGTTTTTGAAGACACGGGATCTCTATCTAGCTAGCGATACGTTGTGTCATCCATGCACCTGACGCATCCAGAAAATCCGTGGACCACCTGCCCCGCGAGATATCCGTAACCGAGATAGTCGTGCACCGTCATGAGCAGTGCGGCTCTCATAGGGAAATATTCTTTCTCTGCGGCGTCCCATGTATTGGATGGCGTTTTCCACATTGTGTCTAGCTCCTCTTTCAGCAGCCCCAGATCTAGATTGATGTCGTTCCCTGGTTGTTTCGGCCCTTCAATTAGCATACTCATGTGAATGTACTTCCTCTTCATGCACAACCAGGGGGGAGGTTGTACATCCACACAAACACAGGCCAGGTGCTATGTGTGATTCTCTGGCTTCCAAACGGATTGACTCCATCGGTGCTCGCGCCCAGCACGATGTTCCTTGGATCGTTCCCAAATTCTGGGTCTTTGAAGTTCAACGCTTGCCACTCGCTCGCATCCTTAGGGTGACTCAGCATCTTGTCTTTTTATTTATCTCTGGATCATTTCCGTCATCTTCCCGCTTCTTCTCCTCCCTATCCGCGTGCCAATGCAGGAGCTTTTCTACCTTAGGGTTCGCAAAATACCGCTGCAGACGAGGAGTGATCGGAAAGTACCACACCACTTTTCGAGGAGCTTTCTTCCTCTTCTTGTATCGAGTGACACCGCACACCGGACATATGGTAGACTCTGCGTGCTCGTCCCGATAAATGATGCAATTGTTCATGCACACATGGTATTTCACGTGCGGTAAATCCAGAGGACACACAATTTTCTTCGCCTCCTCGAAACTGGTAGGGCACTTGTTCCCCTTGGGAAGACGTTCGTGCCAGAATGACATGTTCTCGTCGAAGCATGCGTCGGTCATTTTGTGTTTTACCTTCATCTCCAGAGCCATGAGCCTTACTTTCAGGCGGGTATCCTCGGGCCTGCATCCTTCATACAATGGAGTAACCGCGTCTATCTCCAGTTGATCCAGCTTGGCTTTCTCTCGGGCGGTAGCTCTTGCGTTATCTATCTGCTTGAGAAGCATCTCTTGAATATGAGGGTCCTGCACCCAGCCTCCATCGTCGTCTGCTCCGGCATCTTCATCTTCATGATCATGCCCTTCGTCTTGATCTTCCTTATCATCATGTCCGGCATCTTCTACATGATGACTGTGTACAGCATCACCATCGTGATCATGTCCTGGAGATTCTTCGTCTTCTCGCCCACCCGAGCCGTGGTGGTTGTCTTGCTGCCCTTCCTCATTTCTTACCCGGCCCCCATGGACGACTTCATAGTCATCTTCATCACCTTGCCACCGATAGCCATCCATGAAACCACGCAAGAGCAGGTGGTCCCGCACTTGCCTGGAATCTGGGTCCGCAATAAGGCTCTTCAGCTTGCATCTTCGACACGAATATCTTATCTCTGTCTCGTTCTTTTGAAGCATCTCGGCCTTCGCAGAGCTCAAAAACCTATTCATGATGCATTCGGTCATCGTGCGGACCATGGTCGCCTGCGAGGTAGAGCAAAACGATATTTTAGAACCAAGAAAAGTTTTGGCATGACTTTCCCTAAAAATAGGACCAAAAAGAATGCATAGTGCCAAAGTTCTCGCCGAAACGGAAATGAATCAACATTCTGGCAAAATATTGGCAACTATCGCATTTCAAATACCGGTACCTGCAAACACAAACATATATGCAACACCACAAACATATGCAACACTACAAACATACATAGATCTAGCTAGGCCACAAAAAGTGCATGTGCACGTTGTTGGAGCGAGCTAGGGAGAAAAAACTAGATCTACAATATAAAGATAGCTTTCCCCTTACTTACCTATCAAAAAAGGTAATTTAACCACTTAATTTTGATGAATCTATGGTGCAAATGAGGTGAGGAGGAGGAGGTAGCCGACAAGCTTGGAGAAGGAGGTGGAGGGAATGAAGTGGGGAAAGTGAGTGTGTAGGTGTGGCTGTCCAAAATATCTAGCTGGTCCCAGGTTACTAATGGCGCACCACCCACACATGCGCCATTAGTAGTTTTGCAAAAAATAAAAAATAATATATATATATATATACTAATGGCGCACCGTTGCGTAGTGCGCCATTACTAGTTTAAACTAGTAATGGCGCACTATGCCATGATGCGCCATTAGTAGTTTTGCAAAAAAAAATACAGTAGTGGCGCACTGTGTTGTTGGTGCGCCATTACTGCGCATTAGTATGTTTGAAAAAATGAAAAAAAATGTTACTAGTGGCGCACTGTGTGTCTGGTGCGCCATTACTTTCTTCCACACTAATGGCGCATCATCACATGGTGCGCCATTAGTATATAGTAGTGGCGCACCACTTGTCTGGTGCGCCATTAGTGTCAGTTTCATCTATAGCCCTTTTCCTAGTAGTGATATTTACAAAAACAAGAGGGGTCGAGTTCATACCAGCTTTTCTCATCTCAATAAGTTCATCATATAATCATCATTATTGCCTTTCACTTGCACGGTCGAATATTGTGGAAAATAATAATAGTGCACGTGCATTGGACTAAGCCGGAATCTGCAAGCATTCAATTCAAGAGAGAAGACAAGGTAATACAGGCTCTTTGTTAGATCAACAGTAATGCATATGAGAGCCACTCAACATTTTCATCATGTTCTTCTCCTCTCACCCCCAAAGAACAAGAAAAGAAATAAAACTATTTGCACGGGAAAGCTCCCAACAAGCAAAAGAAGAATGAGAAATCTTTTTGGGTCTTCTTTTTAATTACTACTACTACTGGCATGGAAAGTAAACTAGCTAAAAGCTACAACTAATTTTTTTGTTTTTATTAAGGTTTTTCAAACACACAAGAAGAAACCGAGAAAAATAAGATAAACTAGCATGGATGATATAATGAAAAAGTATGAGCACCGACAACTAGCATGAGTGTGTGAGCATGAATGTAATGTCGGTGAGAGATACGTACTCCCCCAAGCTTAGGCCTTTGGCCTAAGTTGGTCTATGCCCAAGGATGTCCTGGTGGATATCCGAAGTTGAAGCTGGGGTCGTACGGAGATGCATCAGCTACTGCCTGAAGGGCTGCAGCTTGGAGGCGGGCTGCCTCCGTCCTCCTCTCGTATTCGTCCGCCTCCTCCCTGGTTATAACATATCTCCTTTTTGCCTGAAAGTCAAAGAAAGCAGGAGCAGGGAGAGCGACGTGATAGGTGTGTCGTCTGTCAAAGATTAGTCGGTACTGGAGGGACTGATTGTTCCTCTCAATGAACTGATGATGAACCATAACATCATAATCTAAATAAGCAGGAGACAACTCAATATCATATCCACGAATGGGTATCTCAAGAAAATCAGCTATACAGGTTGCATAAATTCCACCAAATAAATATCCATTAATTTTGTTATTATGCAACCTACGTGCAACAATGCCCCCCAAGTTAAATTGTCTATCTCCTAATACAACACTCTCGAGAACACTAAGATCTGGCACATACATGTGACATGCCTCATCCTTACCATTTATGCATCTACCTATAAAGAGAGCAAAATAATGTATAGCAGGAAAATGAATGCTCCCTATGGTAGCTTGCGTGATTTCCCTAGATTCCCCCATAGTGATACTAGCAAGAAAATCCTTATATTCAGATTTACGAGGTTCACTAACATTACCCCACTGTGGGAGTTTGCAAGCAGTATTAAAATCCTCTAAGTCCATGGTATAAGATTTATTATAAAGGTCAAACAGGACAGTTTGAGAATTGCGTGATGATGTAAATTCAAACCTTCTCACAAAGGAATCAGTGAGGTAGTAGTACTGACGACACTTATCTGCCTCGAAGCTCTCAAGATCAGCGTTACACACATATGCGTCAAATTCCTCCTTGATTCCTGCTCGAACCATGAAGTCCTCTAACGGACATTCACAAGGCCGCACTTGAGCCTCCGTTGGTAGTTCATTGTCCGGCTCGCGTATTGCGGGCTTGGGTCCTTGTTTCCTTGAGGAACCACCTTCATACATTTTCCTAAACATATTTATTCCTCTGAAAAATTTCTGAAATTTTTAGTGACTCAAAATAAAAATGAACCAAACTCAACAAAATTGATAGAAACTACTCCTACCAGTGCCTAGAGGCCATATCATGCATTAAAACTACTTTTGACCACATAAATTTGACATGCAAGCTCAAGAACAGGGTCACCTAAGCAGCAAAATTTTTCAATGAATAAAGCACTAGAACAAAAACTAATTGGACCATTGGAGGAGTCACATACCGAAGAACAATCCCCCAAAGCAGTTTTGTGAATGGAGCTTTGAGCAAGGAGATCGAAAATGGCAGCAAGATGAGCAAGAACTCGGGTTTGAGCTGGCTAGTGAATTTTTTGGGAGGAAGAAGGCGTGTGTGGTGGCTGGAATAAGTGGAGGGAGGCCACCAAGGGCCCACGAGGCAGGGGGCGCGCCCAGGGGGGTGGGCGCGCCCTGGACCCTCGTGGCCAGGTGCTGGCTCCCCCTGATGTGTTCTTAGTGCCAAATATTCTCAAATATTCTAGAAAAAACATATTTCCTTTTCAGGGCTTTTGAAGAACTTTTATTTTCGGGGTATTTTTTACCGCATGGATAATTCAGAAAACAGAGAGAAAATACTATTTTTACTTTATTTAATATAAATAACAGAAAGTAAAAAGAGGGTACAGAGAGTTGTGTTTTCTAACTTCATCCATCTCATGCTCATCAAAAGGAATCCACTAACAAGGTTGATCATGTCTTGTTAACAAACTCATTTCGAATAACATGAAACCAGAGAAATTTCGAATAACACTAGGTTACCTCTACGGGGATATGCACATCCCCAACAATAAGAGTATCATATTTATTCTTGACAGTAGGAAGAGGAAATTCAAAACCTCCAATAGTGATTGTGGAGAATTTTCCAATAGAATTGATACTGTGGACTTGAGGTTGTTTCCTCGGAAAGTGTACCATATGCTCATTACCATTAACATGAAAAGTGACATTGCCTTTGTTGCAATCAATAACAGCCCCTGCAGTATTCAAAAAGGGTCTTCCAAGAATAATAGACATACTATCGTCCTCGGGAATATCAAGAATAACAAACTCCGTTAAAATAGTAACATTTGCAACCACAACAGGCACATCCTCACAAATACCGACATGTATAGCAGTTGATTTATCAGCCATTTGCAAAGATATTTCAGTAGGTGTCAACTTATTCAAATCAAGTCTACGATATAAAGAGAGAGGCATAACACTAACACCGGCTCCAAGATCACATAAGGCAGTTTTAACATAGTTTCTTTTAATGGAGCATGGTATAGTTGGTACTCCTAGATCTCCAAGTTTCTTTGCTATTCCACCTTTAAAAGTACAATTAGCAAGCATGGTGGAAAATTCAGCTTCCGTTATCTTTCTTTAATTTGTAACAATTTCTTTCATGTACTTAGCATAAGGATTCATTTTAAGCATATCAGTCAAATGCATACGCAAAAAAATAGCTATAATCATTTCGGCAAAGCGCTCAAAATCCTCATCATCCTTTTTCTTGGATGGTTTAGGAGGAAAAGGCATGGGTTTGTGAACCCATGGTTCTTTTTCTTTCATGTGCTTCCTAGCAACAAAGTCTCTCTTATAATAACATTGATTCTTTGATTGTGGGTTATCAAGATCAACAACAGGTTCAATCTCTACATCATTATCATTGCTAGGTTGAGCATCAACATGAACATCATTATTAACATTATCACTAGGTTCATGTTCATTACCAGATTGTGTTTCAGCATCAGAAATAGAAATATCATTGGGATTCTCAGGTGTGTCAACAATAGGTTCAGTTGAAGCATGCAAAGTCCTATCATTTTTCTTTCTTCCTCTTAGAAGAACTAGGTGCATCAATATTAGTTCTCTGAGAATCTTGCTCGATTCTCTTAGGGTGGCCCTCAGGATACAAAGGTTCCTGAGTCATTTTACCACCTCTAGTCATAACTCTAACAAAATTATCATTTTTCTTATTATTTAGTTCATTGAGCAAATCATTCTGAGCCTTAAGTACTTGTTCTACTTGAGTGGTAACCATAGAAGCATGTTTACTAATAAGTTTAAGTTCACCTTTAACTCTAGCCATATACTCACTCAAGTGTTCTAGCATATCAGCATTGTGTTTCAATTGTCTACCAACATAAGCATTGAAGTTTTCTTGTTTAACCATAAAGTCATCAAACTCATCCAAGCATTGGCTAGCAAACTTAGTAAATGGAATTTCACATTTATCAAATCTATAGAGAGAATTTACCTTTACTACCTGTGTCGGGTTATCAAGACCATGTATTTCTTCAATAGGTGGTAAATTCTTAACATCTCCAGCTTTAATACCTTTTTCTTTCATAGATTTCTTTGCCTCTTGCATAACTTCAGGACTGAGAAACAGAATACCCCTTTTCTTCGGAGTTGTCTTAGGAGTTGGTTCAGGAAGTGTCCAATTATTTTCATTAGTCAACATATTATTCAATATCAATTCAGCTTGATCAACAATTCTTTCCTTGAAAACACAACCAGCACAACTATCTAGGTAGTCTCTGGAAGCATCGGTTAGTCCATTATAAAAGATATCAAGTATTTCATTTTTCTTAAGAGGATGATCAGGGAAAGCATTAAGTAATCGGAGAAGCCTCCCCCAAGCTTGTGGAGACTCTCTTCTTCAATTTGCACAAAATTATATATTTCCCTTAAGGCAGCTTGTTTCTTATGAGCGGGGAACTATTTAGCAGAGAAGTAATAAATCATATCCTGGGGACTACGCACACAACCATGATCAAGAGAATTAAACCATGTTTTAGCATCACCCTTTAATGAGAATGGAAACAACTTAAGGATAAAGTAATAGCGAGTTTTCTCATCATGTGTAAACAGGGTGGCTATATCATTTAGTATAGTAGGATGTGCCACAATAGTTTCAGATTCATAGCCATATAAAGGATCAGATTCAACCAAAGTAATTAACTAAGGATCAACAGAGAAATCATAATCCTTATCAGTAATAAAGATAGGTGAAGTAGCAAAAGGAGGGTCATATTTCATTCTAGCATTCAAAGACTTTTGTTTAAGCTTAGCTAATAATTTCTTTAGATCAGATCTATCATTGCAAGCTAAGAAGTCTCTAGCAGTTTCTTCATCCATAAAATAACCCTTAGGCACAACAGGCAATTCATATCTAGGGGGAGAATCTTCATCATCACTTTCATCAATATTATCAGATTCAATAGTTTCATTCTCTCTAACCCTAGCAAGTTGATCATCTAGAAATTCACCTAGTGGCACAGTATTATCAAGCATAGAATTAGTTTCATCATAAGTATCATGCAAAGTAGAAGTGGCATCATCAATAACATGCACCATATCAGAATGAATAGCATGTGTAGGTGTCGCAAGTTTACTCAAAACAGAAGGCGAATCAAGTGCAGAACTAGATGGCAGTTCCTCACCTCCCCTCATAGTTAAGGGAAAATCTTGGTTGTTTGATCTTTCAAGTCCTTCATAGTGACCAGCAGATATAAATCCCAAGTGACTCAAAGAATAGAGCTATGCTCCCCGGCAACGACGCCAGAAAATAGTTTTGATAACCCACAAGTATAGGGGATTGCAATAGTTTTCGAGGGTAGAGTATTCAACCCAAATTTATTAATTCGACACAAGGGGAGCCAAAGAATATTCTCAAGTATTAGCAGCTGAGTTGTCAATTCAACCACACCTGGAAACTTAATATCTGCAGCAAAGTGTTTAGTAGCAAAGTAATATGATAATAGTGGTAACGGTAGCAAAAGTAATATTTTTGGTTTTATAGTGATTGTAACAGTAGCAACGAAAAAGTAAATAAGCGAAGAACAATGTATAAAAAGCTCGTAGTCATTGGATCGGTGATGGAGAATTATGTCGGATGCGATTCCTCATGCAATGGTTATAACATAGGTTGACACAGAACTAGCTCTAGTTCATCAATGTAATGTAGGCATGTATTCCGAATACAGTCATACGTGCTTATGGAAAAGAACTTGCATGCCATCTTTTGTCCTACCCTCCCATGGCAGCGGGGCACTATTGGAAACTAAGGGATATTAAGGCCTCCTTTTAATAGAGTACCGGACCAAAGCATTAACACATAGTGAATACATGAACTCCTCAAACTACGGTCATCACTGGTAAGTATCCCGATTATTGTCACTTCGTGGTTAACGGATCATAACACATAATAGGTGACTATAGACTTGCAAGATAGGATCAATAACTCTCATATATTCATGAAAACATAATAGGTTCAGATCTGAAATCATGGCACTCAGGCCCTAGTGACAAGCATTAAGCATAGCAAAGTCATAGCAACATCAATCTCAGAACATAGTGGATACTAGGGATCAAACCCTAACAAAACTAACTCGATTACATGATAAATCTCACCCAACCCATCACCGTCCAGCAAGCCTACGATGGAATTACTCACGCACGGTGGTGAGAATCATGAAATTGGTGATGGAGGAAGGTTGATGATGACGATGGCGACGGATTCCCCTCTCCGGAACCCCGAACGGACTCCAGATCAGCCCTCCCGAGAGAGTTTAGGGCTTGGCGGCGGCTTTGTATCGTAAAACGTGATGAATCCTTCTCTCTATTTTTTCTCCTCGAAAGTGAATATATGGAGTCAAGGTGGACGTCGGTGGAGCATTAGGGGGCCTACGAGGCAGGGGCGCGCCTAGGGCGGTAGGCGCGCCCCCACCCTCGTGGACATGGTGTGGGCCCCCTGACGTGGATTCTTCTTCCAATATTTTTTATATATTCCAAAAATAATCTCCGTTGATTTTCAGGTCATTCCGAGAACTTTTATTTCTGCACAAAAATAACACCATGGCAATTCTGCTAAAAACAGCGTCAGTCCGGGTTAGTTCCATTCAAATCATGCAAGTTAGAGTCCAAAACAAGGGCAAAAGTGTTTGGAAAAGTAGATACGACGAAGACGTATCATATGCCTCGACATGGTGGCTTCACACACCTTCGGAAAGCTACGACATGAGTTGGCCCAAGACGAAGAGACCTTTGCGGCAAGAGTTCGTGCCTCCAACCTTCACAGAACAACGTCTACACCAATTGGAGAACACGACCCAAGGATCCAAGTCCATCGACGAGTACTTCAAGGAGATGACGAATGCCTTGCGACGAGCCGGTGTGAATGACCCCATTTGGATGAAGTTCCACTTCATTATGGGATTGAACAACGACATCTCCAAGACTATCTTCCTTGAGAACTACAAGTCCCTCGATGACTACTACATTGGTGCTCTCAAGGAGGAACAAGAACTCATGAAGGCGAAGGCTTCTCGACCCCAAGCACACTTCTCGAAGACCAAGCTCCAACACGACGGGCATGAGGCTAGTACCACACCGGTGTCCAAGCCTGATGAGCTCCAAGACGATGCTCCCAAGTTCAACTTCACCGCCATCCTTCTTGGTGGCATTGATGATGCCGAGTCTACTTCGACTCTTTTTCAAGACGGTGCGGCGACGAGTATGGCTACGGAGACCCTCAAGGACCAAGCTTTGGAGACGAGTGACAAGGTGGCGAGCAAGGATGATGCTTCCATCTTTGGAGGCGAGCGTGATGATGTGCCATCTTCGGCCTTCATCCACGGCGATGATGACGAGATGGTTGAGCATGGGATTTTCACTTCGACCACGACAATGTATGATGACTTGAGTGACTTGTGCCACCATATTGAGAGTGAGAGTGGCTTCACCACTAGCCCGACATATGATGAGTTGCCACACTTCTCATGTGAGGAGATCCACAACCCCCACCACTTGAGTGAGATGAGTGACTCTACCATATGCGAGTTTGAGTGCACCTACCTTGAGGGAGTGAGTGAACCACCACATAGAGAGAGTGAGATAGTTGATAGGTCATGTGAGGCCACTTTCAACACTAACGACTTAAACTCTACCTCTACTGTGTCTTCTCATTTGGTGCTAGGTCCCATTTATGATGACGCGCCGATCCTTGACAACTTCGTCCTCCCTTTGGACAAGACGATGGCCATGGTGGAATATGATGCACCCCCACATGGTTCCATCAAGATGAAGATGACCACCATTTGGTCTTTCCCACCTCACCTACACCACTTGAGTGGAATGGAAAAGGTAACATAGGTGAATGTGATGCTCTAGTCCCACTAGTGGACATTCTTGACATTGATTCCTTGCATGATGTTGATCAACCTGTTTCCATGCTTCATGCTAGTGCGACTTCCTCATGTGATGATTTCTTGCCCATTTACGATGAGTATGATGATTCTCATGTGGAGTCTATTAGTTGTGATGCCATGTTACATATGATTTCTTGTGACAATTCTTTAGGTCACATCATGTTTGGCAATCCGCTTGACTTGTCATATGCTATGCATGAGATCAACAATATGTTATATTTGCAATCTCTTCATGTTGACTATGCATATGCCATTAAAATTAACCCAATTTGCACATATGGCATAGATGACAAGCCCATGGTTATTGGCAGTTGTTTTTCTTGTGATGATATTGATATGCTCCCTTTGCATCATTTATCTCATATGCCATGCCATGACTACCTAGCTTCGGTTATGCATTATTTTGGATGTTGTCCATTTCTCCATATGATGTTTCCAATATTGCTCATGTGGAGACCACCATAGTTTCCTCATACATGTTAGGAGATTTTGATCCATCCCATCCATTGCATGATCACAATAATTATGTGCACCATATGTTTCCCATGAATGAAAATGCTATTGATGTGCCATATATTTGTATGCTCAAATTGCATCCCCATCGTGTTATACATAACAACTATTCTTTCATGATGGATGACATGTTCTTATACCATGCATCAAATTTCTTCGAGCATTTCTTATCTTGTGCTAACTCACACGCGCACATACACGTCATGATGGATGATGTGTACATTTACCACACACACAATTTCTTTTGTTTGTGTATTTGTTGTGTAGGTACCCATGCTTACTTGTCAACCTCACAATCCCATGAGTTGACAAAACGAGCTCTAGAGAGCAACGATGACTTGGGATCCCATGGATGGTCTTTCCCACCGCTCCCTTCGCGCCAAGACTTCGCGCATTTCTTCTACATGTCCCTCACTTGGCTATGGGTTATTGTCCTTTACATATTATATGCCCATCTCGCCATGTTCACTTTGCATGATAT
Source organism: Triticum dicoccoides (assembly GCF_002162155.2). Taxonomy (NCBI): domain Eukaryota; kingdom Viridiplantae; phylum Streptophyta; class Magnoliopsida; order Poales; family Poaceae; genus Triticum; species Triticum dicoccoides. The sequence continues at coordinate 480,468,133 of NC_041386.1, read as the reverse complement.
GCTTATTCCTATGCCTTTGCCATGCATTTGTGACCCATGCTTTGCATTACACATGATGATTGATTCTAGTACCCATATGTGTATTTGCAAGCTTGGTGGAGATATTGCTTGTTCTTGCCATGTTTACTTTGTGCCCAATGCTTATGATCATGCTTTGATCTTGATTTGTGATCATGCTTGCGATATGTCATGTGCATTACCCATGCCCATTAATTTCTCACATGACATGATTGCCATGATTTCCTCTAGTGTGTTGCATCTTCGCTCCACTAGTTTGCACGACTTGATTACTATGCTTGCTTATGTTGCATCACCGATGATTCATACTTGATCATTTCATGCGGTTGATGACAACCATCTACATGCTTTACACATGATTGCCATTGCTTCTTGCCATATATCTCCATATGTTGCCTCTCTCATGCTAGATGATTTTCCATGTATTGAGTGCAACAATGCTTTTAGTCTTCCTCATGAGATTGACCCCATAGCATTCTCACATATAATTGGAGATTTTGACATATTTCTTGTGAAGCATGCTTGCCTTCCTTCTTTGCACCATATACCTAGTGCCATGAATATAGCCATTGTTGCATCATATTGTTCATGCACTTGTGCTTCTAGTGATTACATGCAAGAGAAGAGAACCATCATGATGGATGATGTGTTTATCTACCATGTGCATACTTTCTTTGTTTTGTTTTGTGCATGTGTAGGATATTTGGACATTGTGTCGACTTCCACTTCACGTGAATTGACCATTCGAGCTCTTGAGGGCGCACCACCTTCTACCACAACGATTCTACATCGCACTTGCTTGTGCTTCGGCATTGTGAAGGACGCACAAGGACACGCTTTCAAGGTGATATCCTTCTCTTTCGAGAAACCCAAAACCATGAGCATGCATATTGTGTATCATACTACTTGTGTTTCTTGCACCATGAGACTTATTTGTCATCTTGGACCCCTTCATTGCGCACATGTTAGAGATCTTGCTTCAACTTGTCATTTTCACCGTTCCATGCATCGTGATATATATGCCTTGTGTGTTGCATCCAAATTCTTGGATTACTTGCTCCTATCATATGTTTGGTTGCAACAATATCATTTCTTCACATATGCCATGTCCCATTGATTGCTACATGCTTGTCTTGATTGCCTCACACATGATGAACAATTGCTCTTTCTATTGTGTTGAGTGCCACTCTATATTCACTACACCCTATGCACATTATGCTTGGATTGTCTTGCACTTGACCCATGTGTTTAGACATATGATATTCTTTGGTTTTTTGAATGATAAATATGCCTACCATAGACCTTTCATTGAGCAATTTGTGAATGCTTGCTATGACCTTGAGGTAGATGCTTATTATCTTGTCACACATATTTGCATCACAACCTCACATTTACATGCTTGTCCCCATGATATCTTTGCTTGTGCTCGATTGATATGCTTACATGCCATGTCACAATCCTTTGTAAAACCATATGCCATGCTTGATAACGACACTTGTGTGGTGAATCACCTCTTGAATGCTTGGTTTTGCCCTAACGCTCACCACATTTGTTTTTCCAAGTGTTTGTTGTTTCTACTCCTTTTGAAGGAGTCAGTAGACGGTGCGACATTGGAGCGTGCCCATTCCGAGCTTGAAGATGATGAGTATTGGGTGATCGTCCACTCCTACACAGCGAAACCATCTCTTTCCCATGGTGATTTGGTTTTCGATCCGAGGTCAGATCTTTCCCAAGGGGGAGGGGATGATGTGGAGCATCCTATGGTGATCTCCATGTACACCTTCATAGCCCCTCAAGCCCCAAGTGGACCTACCAGACTTAAGGTGAACCCGCTCCTCTTTGAGATTTACATGAATATCCATTAGACTTGGGTGCTACCTGTAACGCCCTCGATGCGGCTATATCTCCTACGTGTCGAAGCACGACTTAGAGGCATAACCGCATTGAAAGCAATGTCGCAAGTAAGGTAATCTTCACAACAACCCATGTAAATAGATAATAAGGGGAAAGGTATATAGTTGGCTTACACTCGCCACGTCACACAAAGTACATAAATAGCATTACATCATCCAATACACTCATGGTCCGACTACGATACCAAAATAAAAGATCAACCCCAACATGCGACATGGTCCCAATCGCCCCAACTGGGCACCACTACTGATCATCAGGGAAAGACACATAGTAAAGGCGTGAGTCTTCGTCGAACTGCCACTTGAGCTCAAGTGCATCATCTGGAACAAAGTCATCGGGCCCTGCATCTGGTTTGGAAGTAAACTGTGAGCCGCGGGGACTCAGCAATCTCGCACCCTCGCGATGAAGACTATTTAAGCTTATAGGAAAGGCAAGGTAATATGTGGAGCTGCAGCAAGCGACTAGCATATTTGGTTGCTAACCTGTTCGCACAAGAGAGCGAGAAGAGAAGGCAAAGCACGAACGAAGAACTAGAGAACAACCTACGGCAAACATTACTCCAACACCGTGTTCACTTCCCGGACTCCGGCAAGAAGAGACCATCACGGTTACACACGCAGTTGATTCATTTTAATTAAGTTAAGGTTCAAGTTATCTACAACCGGACATTAAAAAATTCCCATCTGCCCATAACCGCGGGCACGGCTTTCGAAAGTTCAAATCCCTGCACGGGAGTCCCAACTTAGCCCATGACAAGCTCTCACGGTCAACAAAGGATATACCTTCTCCCGAGACATTCCGATCAGACTCGGTATCCCGGTTCTACAAGACAACTTTGACAAGTTAAAACAAATCCAGCAACACCGCCCGAATGTGCCGACAAATCCCGATAGGAGCTGCACATATCTCGTTCTCAGGGCACACTCAGATGAGCTCTCCATACAACTAAAACCAAACCTCGAGTTTCCCCGAGGGGCGCTACACAGGACTCTAGTTTGGACCAACACTCGGAGGAGCACTGGCCCGGGGGGTTTAAAATAAGATGACCCTTGGGCTCTGGAAACCCAAGGGAAAAAGAGGCTAGGTGGCAAATGGTAAAACCAAGGTTGGGCATTGCTGGAGGAGTTTTATTCAAGGCGAACTGTCAAGGGGTTCCCTTTATTACCCAACCGCGTAAGGAACGCAAAATCCGGGAACATAACACCGATATGACGGAAACTAGGGCGGCAAGAGTGGAACAAAACACTAGGCAAAAGTCCGAGCCTTCCACCCTTTACCAATTATATAGATGCATTAAGATAACAAGATAATATAATGATATCCCAACAATAAACAATGTTCCAACAAGGAACGATCTCCAATCTTCACCTGCAACTAGCAACGCTATAAGAGGGGCTGAGCAAAGCAGTAACATAGCCAGTCAACGGTTTGCTAGGACATGGTGGGTTAGAGGTTTGACATGGCAATTTGGGAGGCATGATAAGCAAGTGGTAGGCATCGTAGCATATGCATAGCAAAAGAGCGAGCAACTAGCAAGCAAAGATAGAAGTGATTTCGAGGGTATGATCATCTTGCCTGCAAAGTTGTCAGAGTTGATTGGATCCTCGAAAGCAAACTCAACGGGCTCCTCGTTAGAGAACTCGTCTCCCGGCTCTACCCAAACAAGACAAACAAGCAAAAGGAACACAATCAACCACGTGCAAAGCTCAAACAACATGATGCAAACATGGTATGCTATGCGGGATGCGATATGTGATGCATATGCAAGATTCGACAAGGAACGAATGAACCTGGACTCAATTTGGAAATCCAAAAGTGCCACTGGAAAGATGAGGTGATTTCGGTTGAAATCGATATAAAGAACACCGGAATCAGATGCACGGTTTGGAAATGGCAAGCAAAACAAATATGGCACCGATCTACGATAGACAGCAAGTAGCCATCTAAATGCAACAAGATAAACATGCTAAAGCACCCAAACATGACAACAAAATACATGGCAGGGATCCACTCATGATGCTTGACAAAAGATGAACACTGAGATACGGCCAATTCGTCCATTAACAGGTTCAAACAAGCATGGCAAAAGTGCAATTGGTAAACAGGTTTTAGACTTAGTGAAATTAACACAAGCCTGGAATTTCAGATCAGGTAGCACACTTTGGATCATGAAAACTATGTGCTACACGAACTTAACATGGCAAAGCAAGGCATGACATCAAGATACTCCAATAGATTAACAAAAATCCCTTAGTGACCTTGCGCCAAAAGGCATCAGAAAATACAATTGCAACCATGTGAACATGGCAAAAACATAATCAGATCTAAGACTTAGAAAAACTGGAGCATGCAAATCTGTTAACAAGTAGGCATGTTTACGAGCTCGATGCACTCACTACAGAGCAAGGCATGACAATCTAAGCATTCACTCATCAAGAATACATATTATATAAGCTAGACATGGCCAGAACAACAACATAGCATGCACGGATCAACAACAACATCCTCGGAAAAATCGCTAACAAGTAGACCATTTGCCAGGATTCACGAAATAGCAAAAGTAGAGCTCGATTGACTCAAGCTAGGGTGCTCCATAATTGTAAACAAGGACATGGATGGATAGAGCACCACAATATTAACAAATCATCCTTACTGATCATCCTCAAAAGAGGCACGGATCACTAGGAAACAACATGAACATATGGCATATTGATTAAAATAGATCAAGGACTTAGAGAAATTCTAAGTCCCTGAAATCAGCATTAACGAATGCACCACTTTGCAAGCTTGTGATAGTAACCACACATATCACAAAAATACATGGATGGAACCTCTGTAAACATGGAAAAGCATATAAAATAACTCATGTAGAGCTCAGGAGCATATCATGCACACATTAATCATGGCAAAAATGACAAATAGCTATTTGGTGCAGCAGATCTGACAATTAACTCAAATAGCTCTCTTCCAACAGCATTTCTGGCACCAAGATGAGCTCAAATGAAAATGATGCAATGAGATGAAATGATGTACTCTCTGAGACAAACATTTTTATATTCTACACGTGCAAAACGGAGCTAGGGATGCCGAGTTACGATGCGTCAAAGTTTGCCAAAAATACTGGAAAACTGGGGACTTAGAGAAATTATACCCTCCGGATCTAGGGTTTACTGTACACTGATCCGGATCCACTTTTCACCGGCGAAGACCCGAGGTCACCGGCGAGGATCTCCTACTCCGGCGAGGAAGAGACGCCGCTCCGGCGCGGGGGAAGCCAGATCCGGCGAGAGGGAGGACGGGGCGGCGACGGCGGTCGTCGGGCGCGGCCCCGACGCGGATTAGCGGCAGCGGGCGATGGAGGGGAAGCCCGCCGGAGCGAGGTGGCGGCAGGCCAGCGAATGGATGGGGGCGGTGGTCCGGCGCCGCCGCTGGGAGAGGAGAAGCGGCGCGGGGCGCTCGGGCGACGGTGGGGCAATGGGCTCGCGGGGGTCCAACTCGGGCCTCCCGGGCCGGTGATGTGGGGCGAAGCGGGTGCCGAATGGGACGCGGACATGTGGCGGTGGAGGGGCAAGTCGGACACGTCCGGCCCGGTTCGGACGCGTCCGGCGGCACGGGGAAGATGGATCTAGTGTTTCAGGGGAGAAGAACCCGTGGATTTCGGAGGGGGTGCTATTTATAGACATAGGAGGAGCTAGGAGAGTCCAAATGAGGTGCGGTTTTCGGCCACGCAATCGTGATCAAACGCTCTAGATGATGGAGAGGGTTTTGGTGGGTTTTGGGCCAAAATGGAAGGCTGTTGGGCTGCAACGCACACGAGGCCTTCTTAGTCCCTCGGTTAACCGTTGGAGCATCAAACGAAGTCCAAATGGTACGAAACTTGACAGTCGGTCTACCGGTAGTAAACCAAGGCTGCTTGGAAAGTCTCGGTCCAATCCGGAAATGTTTAACCCCCACACATGAAAGAAAGGTAGAAAGGACCACCGGAGGAGATAGGAGCGCCGGAATGCAAAACGGACAACGGGGAAAATGCTCGGATGCATGATACGAACATGTATGCAAATGCATGCACATGATGACATGATATGAGATGCATGACAATGACAACAACACACGGAGACAAAAACCCGAACCCGAGGAAATAAAATAACTTAGCGCCAGAAACAGCAAGAGTTGGAGTACATATTAGGTAAATAACATCCGGGGTGTTACACTACCTCACCATGAAATGTTGTGCATCATTAGGTGCAAGGGCAACCACCACCAAGCAGCTAGGAAGCTTCCCAGAGGCCAAGGAGAAGGACCCTAAGACCCAAGAGCTGACCGGAGGTGTTAAGATGAAGAAGACGAAGCGTGCAGAAATTGCACTACCGGACAGTCCGATCCCCACAGTGGACTGTCCGGTCGCACATAAATGGAACTACCGGACAGTCCGGTCCCCACAATGGACAGTCCAGTGGCACCCGAAAATGGATCTGTACTTAACAGACTGTCCGGTCCTTAGCACCGGACTGTCCGGTAGGCCCAGTTTCGCTACGAATTGGATCATCAAGACCTCATCTCCTTTGGATTTGGGATGAACTTTACCTTTTATCTTTCCCTTTGTTGTTCTTGTACCTTTGTGGACCTTATGTGATTGTGAGTCTAGTGGATGTGTGATTCGACTTGTTCTTGAGAGTTTTCCTCTTGTTCTTCATGTTCTTCGTGGATTCCCCTCCAATTCGTGAAAGATCTATGCTTAGGGTCTCCACCTACAACATCTTGGTATCATGAGCCACGTTGATCATGAATTTGGAGTCTCCCCCACCGTTTTCTAGCCTTGTTTTGCTTGATTTCGTCCTAAAATCCAAAAATCCCCACCAAAAATAGCCCCAATTTTTTTTGTGATTTGTTGGTTTGATGATGTTTTGTTGATTTTGATCCATGGATTCATTGTGTTTTGAGTGGATCTAGCTTCCCCACAAGTTTCCCCACCTTCCATCCACGAAATCTCCTCAATTTTGACCTCAAAATCATCCATTTCCGCCCAAAAATTTCAATTTCGTGCCTCCCCACCCGCACCAAACTGTCCGGACCCCCGTACCGGACTGTCCGCTCGCATTAGGAGGAAATCGCTCACAGACCGGCTTGTCCCCTATCCATCTACATGTGTTCCAACATCATTTGACTCCACCAAAATTTTGACATTTTGACATCTTTGCCTAGGCCCTCCACCATATCTTCCACACAACCACCATAGCTTTCCTCAACCTAACCCATTTTGATCCATATAGCATTTGTGGTTGCTTGAGCGATGACTTGAGTCTCCTAAGGTGTTTCGGCTACTTAGGGACGATTGCGTCTTCATCAACCACTACCACCACTTCGGACCCTACATTCTGGCTGGTTCTGAATTTAAATTCGGACCCTGCATCTGTATTTTGTTTGTCTTGAAAATAGACTAAGTACAATGAAGTTTTAACTAACACAGATTTTCATCAGTACTTTCTAATCGCACGAACCAGGAAACCATCACAATGACAATGTCCATCTAATTTTACATGGTGCTATTTCTTTTTCTGTTTGTATACCAGAAGCCACTCATTTAATTTATGTCTGTGGCTGCTGCATAATATCATTTGTAGGATTTGTCACTATTGTTCCTATTCTGAACGTAAAGGATTCAATAGAAGTGGAAACATCAGTACTAAATTCTGTTGTGTAAACAATCTTCGTTACAATCTAAGACACCACAACCTTTCCATCCATCTTAAAAGACCATTCACAAGATTTTTGTACAAAATTCTCAAATGAGCACACTAGACCCTAGTGCACACATCTCATGTGAAAGAAACAGAGTAAAAACTAATGGTAGCACTCACTACAAAAGTCTCTTGTGAAACAAAGTAAAAAACTAATGCTATCAATTACTATAGAAGCACCAAACAGTGGGCTCATTTGCTCAAACTATGGAGCTAGATGTTCGTCTCCTTTGCTATAACAAGGAAGCCCTTCTTCTTGCAACTTTCAATCCCAACTCCCTTGTGCGACCTGCTGATATGATGAACAATCTGAAAGGAAAATCAATGGCATTTAGTCTTAAAATTTATTACGAGAGAGTGTTCACAATATTTTTACAAACTCCTCAAAAGAGATTCCTGCAAATTCTAAAGGCTATAACAAGGGCATCCTTCATGCTAACTAGAGCATAATCTTCATGAAGTGCAGAGGATATACCGTTTTACTTGCTGATGCCATGACAATAGTACTGGTGCTTCCCTAGCTGGCTCTTGTCCTTGCCAATCACAAAGCAACCCGCTTCTTGCAGTGTTCCACACCCGCTTTGTGACGATTCGGGATATGGCGATCCCTCTAAAAAGAAGGAAACAAACAAAAACCTAGGTTAGTCCCTAAATTTAGTTTACCACACTTGAGGGAGTCCTGGATTAGGGGGTGTTCGGGTAGCCGGACTATACCTTCAGCCGGACTCCTGGACTATGAAGATACAAGATTGAAGACTTCGTCCCGTGTCCGGATGGGACTTTCCTTGGCGTGGAAGGCAAGCTTGCTGATGCGGATATTCAAGATCTCCTACCATTGTAACCGACTCTGTGTAACCCTAACCCTATCCGGTGTCTATATAAACCAGAGGGTTGTAGTCCGTAGGCAATAAACTCCATACACAACAATCATACCATAGGCTAGCTTCTAGGGTTTAAAATAATATGACCCTTGGGCTCCGGAAACCCAAGGGAAAAAGAGGCTAGGTGACAAATGGTAAAACCAAGGTTGGGCATTGCTGGAGGAGTTTTATTGAAGGCGAACTGTCAAGGGGTTCCCATTATTACCCAACCGCGTAAGGAACGCAAAATCTGGGAACATAACACCGATATGACGGAAACTAGGGAGACAAGAATGGAACAAAACACTAGGCAAAAGGCCGAGCCTTCCACCCTTTACCAAGTATATAGATGCATTAAGATAACAAGATAATATAATGATATCCCAACAATAAACAATGTTCCAACAAGGAACGATCTCCAATCTTCACCTGCAACTAGCAACGCTATAAGAGGGGCTGAGCAAAGCGGTAACATAGCCAATCAACGGTTTGCTAGGACATGGTGGGTTAGAGGTTTGACATGGAAATTTGGGAGGCATGATAAGCAAGTGGTAGGCATCGTAGCATAGGCATAGCAAAAGAGCGAGCAACTAGCAAGCAAAGATAGAAGTGATTTCGAGGGTATGATCATCTTGCCTGCAAAGTTGTCAGAGTTGACTGGATCCTCGAAAGCAAACTCAACGGGCTCCTCGTTAGTGAACTCGTCTCCCGGCTCTACCCAAACAAGACAAACAAGCAAAAGGAACACAATCAACCACGTGCAAAGCTCAAACAACATGATGCAAATATGGTATGCTATGCGGGATGCGATATGTGATGCATATGCAAGATTTGACAACGAATGAATGAACCTGGCCTCAACATGGAAATCCAAGAGTTCCACTCGAAAGGTCAGGTGATTTCAATTGAAATCGATATAAAGAACACCGGAATCAGATGCACGATTTGGAAATGGCAAGCAAAACAAATATGGCACCGATCTGCGATAAACAGCAAGTAGCCATCTAAATGCAACAAGATAAACATGCTAAAGCACCCAAACATGACAACAAAATACATGGCAGGGATCCACTCATGATGCTTGACAAAAGATGAACACTGAGATACGGCCAATTCGTCCATTAACAGGTTCAAACAAGCATGGCAAAAGTGCAATTGGTAAACATGTTTCAGACTTAGTGAAATTAACACAAGCCTGGAATTTCAGATCAGGTAGCACACTTTGGAGCATGAAAACTATATGCTACACGAACTTAACATGGCAAAGCAAGGCATGACATGAAGCTACTCCAATAGATTAACAAAAATCCCTTAGTGACATTGAGCCAAAAGGGATCAGAAAATACAATTGCAACCATGTGAACATGGCAAAAACATAATCAGATCTCAGACTTACAGAAAAACTGGAGCATGCAAATCTGTTAACGAGTAGGCATGTTTACGAGCTCGATGCACTCACTACAGAGCAAGGCATGACAATCTAAGCATTCACTCATCAAGAATACATATTATATAAGCTAGACATGGCAATAACAACAACATAGCATGCACGGATCAACAACAACATCCTCGGCAAAATCGCTAACAAGTAGACCATCTGCCAGGATTCACGAAATAGCAAAAATAGAGCTCGATTAACTCAAGCTAGGTTGTTCCATAATTTCAAACAAGGACATGGATTGATAGAGCACCACCATATTAACAAATCATCTTTACTGATCATCCTCAAAAGAGGCACGGATCACTAGGAAACAACATGAACATATGGCATATTGATAAAAACAGATCAAGGACTTGGAGAAATTCTAAGTCCCTGAAATCAGCATTAACGAATGCACCATTTGCAAGCTTGTGCTAGTCACCACACATATCACAAAAATACATGGATAGCACCTCTGAAAAGATGGCAAAGCATATAACAAAACTCATGTAGAGCTCAGGAGCATATCATGCACACATTAATCATGGCAAAAAAGACAAATAGCTATTTGGTGCAGCAGATCTGACAATTAACTCAAATAGCTCTCTTCCAACAGCATTTCTAGCACCAAGATGAGCTCAAATGAAAATGATGCAATGAGATGAAATGATGTACTCTCTGAGACAAACATTTTTATATTCTACACGTGCAAAACGGAGCTAGGGATGCCGAGTTACGATGCGTCAAAGTTTGCCAAAAATACTGGAAAACTGGGGACTTAGAGAAATTATACCCTCCGGATCTAGGGTTTACTGTACACTGATCCGGATCCACTTTTCACCGGCGAAGACCCGAGGTCACCGGCGAGGATCTCCTACTCCGGCGAGGAAGAGACGCCGCTCCGGCGCGGGGGAAGCCAGATCCGGCGAGAAGGAGGACGGGGCGGCGACGGTGGTCGTCGGGCGCGGCCCCGACGCGGATTGGCGGCAGCGGGCGATGGAGGGGAAGCCCGCCGGAGCGAGGCGGCGGCAGGCTGGCGAATGGATGGCGGCGGTGGTCCGGCGCCGCCGCTGGGAGAGGAGAAGCGGCACGGGGTGCTCGGGCGACGGTGGGGCGATGGGCTCGCTGGGGTCCAACTCGGGCCTCCCGGGCCGGCGATGTGGGGCGAAGGGGGCGCCGAATGGGAGGCGGACACGTGGCGGCGGAGGGGCAAGTCGGACACATCCGGCCCGGTTCGGACACGTCCGGCGGCGCGGGGAAGATGGATCTAGTGTTTCGGGGGAGAAGAACCCGTGGATTTCGGAGGGGGTGCTATTTATAGACATAGGAGGAGCTAGGAGAGTCAAAATGAGGTGCGGTTTTCGGCCACGCAATCGTGATCAAACGCTCTAGATGATGGAGAGGGTTTTGGTGGGTTTTGGGCCGAAATGGAAGGCTGTTGGGCTGCAACGCACACGAGGCCTTCTCAGTCCCTCGGTTAACCGTTGGAGCATCAAACGAAGTCCAAATGGTACGAAACTTGACAGTCAGTCTACCGGTAGTAAACCAAGGCCGCTTGGCAAGTCTCGGTCCAATCCGGAAATGTTTAACCCCCACACATGAAAGAAAGGTAGAAAGGACCACCGGAGGAGATAGGAGCGCCAGAATGCAAAACGGACAACGGGGAAAATGCTCGGATGCATGAGACGAACACGTATGCAAATGCAATGCACATGATGACATGATATGAGATGCATGACAACGACAACAACACACGGAGACAAAAACCCGAACCCGAGGAAATAAAATAACTTAGCGCCAGAAACAGCAAGAGTTGGAGTACATATTAGGTAAATAACATCCGGGGTGTTACACTACCTCACCATGAAATGTTGTGCATCATTAGGTGCAAGGGCAACCACCACCAAGCAGCTAGGAAGCTTCCCAGAGGCCAAGGAGAAGGACCCTAAGAACCAAGAGCGGACCGGAGGTGTTAATATGAAGAAGACGAAGCGTGCAGAAATTGCACTACTGGACAGTCCGGTCCCCACAGTGGACTGTCCGGTCGCACATAAATGGCACTACCGGACAGTCCGGTCCCCACAACGGACAGTCCGGTGGCACCCGAAAATGGATCTGTACTCAACAGACTGTCCGGTCCTTAGCACCGGACTATCCGGTAGGCCCAGTTTCGCTACGAATTGGATCATCAAGACCTCATCTCCTTTGGATTTGGGATGAACTTTACCTTGTATCTTTCCCTTTGTTGTTCTTGTACCTTTGTGGACCTTATGTGATTGTGAGTCTAGTGGATGTGTGATTCGACTTGTTCTTGAGAGTTTTCCTCTTGTTCTTCATGTTCTTCGTGGATTCCCCTCCAATTCGTGAAAGATCTACGCTTAGGGTCTCCACCTACAACATCTTGGTATCATGAGCCACGTTGATCATGAATTTGGAGTCTCCCCCACCGTTTTCTAGCCTTGTTTTGCTTGATATCGTCCTAAAATCCAAAAATCCCCACCAAAAATAGCCCCAATTTTTTTTTGTGATTTGTTGGTTTGATGATGTTTTGTTGATTTTGATCCATGGATTCATTGTGTTTTGAGTGGATCTAGCTTCCCCACAAGTTTCCCCACCTTCCATCCACGAAATCTCCTCAATTTTGACCTCAAAATCATCCATTTCCGCCCAAAAATTTCAATTTCGTGCCTCCCCACCCGCACCAGACTGTCCGGACCCTCGTACCGGACTGTCCGCTCGCATTAGGAGAAAATCGCTCACAGACCGGACTGTCCCCTATCCATCTACATGTGTTCCAACATCATTTGACTCCACCAAAAATTTGACATTTTGACATCTTTGCCTAGGCACAACCACCATAGCTTTCCTCAACCTAACCCATTTTGATCCATATAGCATTTGTGGTTGCTTGAGCGGTGACTTGAGTCTCCTAAGGTGTTTCGGCTACTTAGGGATGATTGCGTCTTCATCAATCACTACCACCACTTAGGACCCTACATTCTGGCTGGTTCTGAATTTAAATTCGGACCCTGCATCTGTATTTTGCTTGTCTTGAAAATAGACTAAGTACAATGAAGTTTTAACTAACACAGATTTTCATCAGTACTTTCTCATCGCACGAACCAGGAAACCATCACAATGACAATGTCCATCTAATTTTACATGGTGATATTTCTTTTTCTGTTTGTATACCAGAAGCCACTCATTTAATTTATGTCTGTGGCTGCTGCATAGTATCATTTGTAGGATTTGCCACTATTGTTCCTATTCTGAACATAAAGGATTCAATAGAAGTGGAAACATCAGTACTAAATTCTGTTGTGTAAACAATCTTCGTTACAATCTAAGACACCAAAACCTTTCCATCCATCATAAAAGACCATTCACAAGATTTTTGTACAAAATTCTCAAATGAGCACACTAGACCCTAGTGCACACATCTCATGTGAAAGAAACAGAGTAAAAACTAATGGTAGCACTCACTACAAAAGTCTCTTGTGAAACAAAGTAAAAAACTAATGCTATCAATTACTACAGAAGCACCAAAGAGTGGGCTCATTTGCTCAAACTATGGAGCTAGATGTTCGTCTCCTTTGCTATAACAAGGAAGCCCTTCTTCTTGCAACTTTCAATCCCAACTCCCTTGTGCGACCTGCTGATATGATGAACAATCTGAAAGGAAAATCAATGGCATTTAGTCTTAAAATTTATTACGAGAGAGTGTTCACAATATTTTTACAAATTCCTCAAAAGAGATTCCTGCAAATTCTAAAGGCTATAACAAGGGCATCCTTCATGCTAACTAGAGCATAATCTTCATGAAGTGCAGAGGATATACCGTTTTACTTGCTGATGCCATGACAATAGTACCGGTGCTTCCCTAGCTGGCTCTTGTCCTTGCCAATCACAAAGCAACCCGGCTTCTTGCAGTGTTCCACTCCCGCTTTGTGATGATTTCGGATATGGCGATCCCTCTAAAAAGAATGAAACAAACAAAAACCTAGGTTAGTCCCTATATTTAGTTTACCACACTTGAGGGAGTCCTGGATTAGGGGGTGTTCGGGTAGCCGGACTATACCTTCAGCCGGACTCCTGGACTATGAAGATACAAGATTGAAGACTTCATCCCGTGTCCGGATGGGACTTTCTTTGGCGTGGAAGGAAAGCTTGCCGATGCGGATATTCAAGATCTCCTACCATTGTAACCGACTCTGTGTAACCCTAACCCTATCCGGTGTCTATATAAACCGGAGGGTTGTAGTCCGTAGGCAATCAACTCCATACACAACAATCATACCATAGGCTAGCTTCTAGGGTTTAGCCTCCTTGATCTCGTGGTAGATCTACTCTTGTACTACCCATATCATCAATATTAATCAAGCAGGAGTAGGGTATTACCTCCATCGAGAGGGCCTGAACCTGGGTAAAACAGAGTGTTCCCTGCCTCCTGTTACCATCCGGCCTAGACGCACAGTTCGGGACCCCCTACCCGAGATCTCCAGGTTTTGACACCGACATTGGTGCTTTCATTGAGAGTTCCTCTGTGTCGTCGCTTTTAGGCCCGCTAGCTCCTTCGATCATCGACAACGATGCAGTCCAGGGTGAGACTTTTCTCCTCGGACAGATCTTCGTCTTCGGCGCCTTCGCACTGCGGTCCAATCCGCTTGGCCACCTTGAGCAAATCGAAAGCTACGCCCCTGGCCATCAGGTCAGGTTTGGAAGCCTAAACTACACGGCTGACATCCACGGGGACTTGATCTTCGACGTATTCGAGCCACAGCCAAGCGCGCCGCACTGTCTCGATGGGCATGATATAGCTCAGCCACCGAACAACGCCTTGGAGGCTGCACACGCATCGGTTTTGACCATTGATTCGGAGCCTACTACACCGATCGAGGATCAGCGGTTAGACGCTGCCTCAGGGGCTGCGATCTCAGAGGTGATTGAGCCGAACTCTAGCCCCGCACTCCACATGGCCCGTGACTCTGAGGATCCGGATTCCTCTCCGAGCTCCGAGCCCCCCGCGCCCCTGCCGATCGAATTCGATTGGGCGCCGATCATGGAGTTCACCACCGCGGACATCTTTTAGCACTCGCCCTTCGGCGACATCCTGAATTCTCTAAAGTCTCTCTCTTTATCAGGAGAGCCCTGGCCGGACTATGGTCAGCAAGGTTGGGATACGGACGACGAAAAAATTCAAAGCCCACCCACCACCCACTTCATAGCCACTGTCGATGACTTAACCGACATGCTTGACTTCGATTCCGAAGACATCGACGTCATGGACGACGATGCAGGAGACGAACAAGAACCAGCACCTGTAGGGCGCTGGAAGGCCACCTCGTCATATGACATATATATGGTGGATACTCCAAAAGATGGAGATGGCGATGGAACAGTGGGGGATGACGCCCCAAAGAAACTGCAAAAGCGCCAGCGTCAGCAGCGCCGCTCTAAATCCCGCCAAAGCAAAAACGGTGTTTCCGGCACGGGAGATAATACTACCCCGGATAGCGCCGAAGAACACCCGCCGCAGCAATATTCGGCACAGGAAGATGGAGAAACCAGCCCTCATGAAAGAGTGGCAGACCGAGAGGTCGAGGATGATAACTATATGCCTCCCTCCGAAGACGAGGCTAGCCTCGATGACGACGAATTCGTCATACCATCAGACCCCGCCGAACAAGAGCGTCTTAAATGCATGCTTTTAGCTACGGCAAGCAGCCTCAAGAAAAAGCAGCAAGAGCTTAGAGCTGCCCAAGAATTGCTAGCTGACAGATGGACTGAAGACCTTGCGGCCGAAGAGTACGAACTCGAACGCCCCTCCAAGAGTTACCCGAAGCGCAGGCCACTACCCCGATCAGAGGAGGAAGCACCTACATCACCAGCGCATGACATGGCAGACCGGCCACCTCACGGCCGTGACAGAGAGACCTGTCGACCCTCCACCCAAGCCATGCCCTGACGCCGCTCAACTAAGGCACGGGAAAATGCGCCCGACCTGCGAGACATACTGGAGGATAAGGCAAGACAAACAAGATCGATCTATGGATCGCGCAGGCGCCCTACGGCATGTGACAATGATCTTCACTCTGGATACAACAAATCCAGCCGGGCCGAACACAACAGACATAGCTCTTCCGAGCTGCGTCGTGATATAGCCCAGTACAGAGGCGCCGCACACCCGCTATGCTTCACGAATGAAGTAATGGATCATAAAATCCCAGAGGGTTTCAAACCCGTAAACATGGAATCATACGATGGCACAACAGACCCGGCGGTATGGATAGAGGATTATCTCCTTCACATCCACATGGCACGCGGCGATGATCTACACGCCATCAAATACCTCCCGCTCAAACTTAAAGGACTAGCCCGGCATTGGCTCAACAGCCTGCCAGCAGACTCAATCGGTTCTTGGGAGGACCTGGAAGCCGCATTCCTCGACAACTTCCAGGGCACTTACATGCGACCGCCGGATGCTGACGACTTAAGCCACATAATTCAGCAGCCAGAAGAATCGGCCAGACAATTCTGGACATGGTTCCTAACAAAGAAAAACCAGATAGTCGACTGTCCGGACGCAGAGGCCCTAGCAGCCTTCAAACATAACATCCGCGACGAGTGGCTTGCCCGACACCTGGGACAGGAAAAGCCGAAATCCATGGCAGCCCTCACGACACTCATGACCCGCTTTTGCGCGGGAGAAGACAGCTGGCTAGCTCACAGTAACAACTTATCGAAGAACCCTTGTAATTCGGATACCAAGGACAAAAGTGGCAGGACATGTCAGAATAAGCAAAAGCGCCGCATTAACAGCGACAACAATGAAGACACGGCAGTCAATGCCGGATTCAAAGGCTATAAATCTGGTCAGCGGAAAAAGCCATTCAAAAAGAATACTCAGGGCCCGTCCAGTTTGGACCGAATACTCGATCGCTTGTGCCAAATACATGGCACCCCTGAAAGGCCAGCCAATCACACTAACAGGGATTGTTGGGTGTTCAAGCAGGCAGACAAGTTAAGGGCCGAAAACAGAGACAAGGGGCTGCACAGCGACGACAAGGAGCCCAAGCCGCCGAACAACAATGGACAGAAGGGCTTTCCCCCACAAGTGCGGACGGTGAACATCATATACGCAACCCACATTCCCAAGCGGGAGCGGAAGCGTGCGCTATGGGACGTATACGCGATGGAGCCAGTCGCCCCAAAGTTCAACCCATGGTCCTCCTGCCCGATCACTTTTGATCGAAGGGACCATCCCACTAGCATCCGTCATGGCGGCTTCGCCGCATTGGTTCTCGACCCAATCATCGACGGATTTCATCTCACAAGAGTCCTCATGGACGGCGGCAGTAGCCTGAACCTGCTTTATCAGGATACAGTGCAGAAAATGGGCATAGATCCCTCAAGGATTAAACCCACAAGAACGACCTTTAAAGGCATTATACCAGGAGTAGAAGCCAACTGTACAGGCTCAGTAACACTTGACGTGGTCTTCGGATCCAATGACAATTTCTGAAGCGAAGAGTTAATCTTCGATATAGTCCCGTTTCGCAGTGGCTATCACGCCCTGCTCGGACGAACCGCATTCGCAAAGTTCAATGCGGTGCCGCACTACGCATATCTCAAGCTCAAGATGCCAGGCCCTCGAGGAGTAATTACGGTCAACGGAAACACCGATCGCTCCCTCCGTACAGAGGAGCATATGGCGGCTCTCGCAGCAGAGGTACAAAGTAGCCTTCTCAAGCAATTCTCCAGTCCGCCATTAAAAATCCAGACACTGCCAAGCGCGCCCGGAGTAATCCACAGCAGGACCGCCTGGCACGCTCTGAGCAAGCATAGCTATGCGGCCCCAACCCCAGCTTTCGCAACATAGCGAAACCAGTACCTCGCGTACATAACTATGCCCTGGAAATACCATGGTCACAGGGGAAGGGGCACAATAACGGCACACCCAAAATACGGCTTAAAACGTACTAGGGGCTGCCGGATTCTTTTTTTCATTTTTTCTTACTTTCAGGACTCGATACTTCGGACGACCTGTTCGGCAATTCGACTGCCGCACAAACGATGCAAGATCCAGGGAGGCAGACAAGCCATGCCGCATTATGGAACTCCCAGGTGGTCTCTGTTACGAGCGGTATACCTGTTTTAAATACAATTCCGCGGCCTGCCCCTGGTCAGGACATACTGAATAATCCAAATATCCTTTTTTCTTATCGCACCCCTTGTATCGTTCGGCTTTGATAAATAGCCTCTCTATAAACAATGCATAGCTTTTGTCTATTTTCTGCATTACTCTCTTTTATATATGTTCATTAATGACATGTTGCACCCGTACACTATGGTACGGCAAGTACGCCAGGGGCTTCAGTACCCTTTAATATGGTGTGAGAAGCTCATACACTTTCACAAGTGCGGCACCCCGAACTTATAGCACTATATGCATCGGCTCCGAATCATGATTTGGGTCAATAGTTGGGTTTGCCCGGCTCCTATGTTTTGGTGCCTTACGTTCCGCTCTATCAGCTAAGGTAGCACTAGGAGAACCACCGCGATTGTGCCCCGGTTGAGCTGGGTTAAGCACCTCAGTGGAGAAAGCTAAAACTGACTGTCATGAAGAGGCGAGCGACCGGTCGCTGTTCGAGAGGTTTTTCGAGTCCCTAAAGACTTATGCCGCTTCGAGCGAGGAGCTGGATAACCCCAGCCAAGGCGTGGATAGCGCCCCGAACTCGGTCTTTCGAACTAGGGGCTTTGCCGAAATTTAATATTATAAAGTTCTATGGCTAAGTGAGAATGTTCAAGCATTATAGTCCGATTGCCTGGTTCGTCGTGCTGAGCGCCTCCCTCGAAGGACCCAACCATGGGAAAAAGAGCGCTCAGGTTTATCACCGAACACCCCAGCACTAGTGGCATGGGGGCAGAATCCGACGACTGGCCATCTCTCAATTTTTGATAAACGGCCGCACAAAAAATAATATTTTAAATTCAATAAGCATTGCTTAAAGCGCCTATGAACAAGTTTTCAGCGCACAGGATAAAAACGAGCGAGTTTATTCAAAAATTACATCCTTGGTACATTCATCCGCCACAAGGCGGGCACCTGCAAGAACATCCTTCTAATAGTTCTCGGGCTTGCGATGCTCCTTCCCCGGCGGCGGCCCGTCCCTCACAAGCTTCTCACCGTCCAGCTTACCCCAGTTCACCTTCGCACGGGCAAGGGCCCTAGAGGCTCCTTCGATGCAGACGGACCACTTGATGACCTTGAGCCTTGGACAGGCCTCCACCAGCCGCCACACCAGCCCGAAGTAGCTCCTAGGCAGGACCTCTCCGGGCCACAGCCGAACTATGAAGCCCTTCATGGCCTGTTCGGCCGCCTTGTGGAGCTCGACCAGCTGTTTCAGCTGGTCGGTCAAGGGCACAGGGTGTCCGGCCTCAGCATACTGAGACCAGAACACCTTCTCCGTTGAGCTGCCCTCTTCAGCTCGGTAGAATGCGACGGCGTCGGATACGCTGCGGGGAAGATTTGCGAACGCCCCTGGAGAGCTCCGGATTCGGGTAAGTAACAAGTAGTTTACTCTTATATTTCTGCTTTGCATAAAGAATGCCTTACCCACTGCTATCTTCTTCATCTCCTCCAACTCTTGGAGGGCCTTTTGGGCTTCGGCCTTGGCAGACTTGGCAGTCTCAAGGGCCGCCGCGAGCTCGGACGCTTGGGTCTTTGACTCAAGCTCCAAACTCTCATGTTTTTTCATGAGAGCCTGAAGCTCTTGCTGCACCTTGCCGACCTGAGCCCCAAGTTTCTCTCGCTCGGTGCGCTCCATAGCGCTTACTTGAGGGTCGCCACCTCAGTCGTGGCCCCTATAATAAGCAGTGCAATCCTGTTATTTTTTGCAATCATGCCTCTCTATAGGCACTTTTTTGTAAGGTATTTCTTACCTTCTTTCTCCTCGAGTCGCCGCTTGGCAAGGCTGAGCTCTTGCTCGGTCCGCTCGAGGTCCTGCTTTAGGACACCCACCTCCATAGTCAGTGCGGCGGTGGATAGCAGCGAAGCCTGCATACGCATATTGACTCTTTATTGTTAGACTCCTGCGAAATTTAATAGATCCTCTATTCGGCTTTTCTTTCCGAACACCAAACAGAGCATCAGGGGCTACTGTCTATGTGGTAATATTTTTACATATTTTTTACTTACCTTGAAGCCTGTTAGGAGGCTAGCACAAGCTTCACTCAGTCCACTCTTGGCGGACTGAACCTTCTGGATCACCGTACTCATAATAGTATGGTGCTCCTCGTCGATGGAGGCGCCTTCAAGCACCTCCAGCAGATTGTCCGGCACCTCCGGTTGGACGGAGGCTGCCGGCTCATAAGGCTTGCTCCTCTTGGAAGGAGTTCGCCTGCCGCAGTCCGGAATCGTTGAAGATTCCGGCACGGTGTCCGGATCAAAGCCGGACTTGGAGCCCTGGGGGGTCTTGTCCCCTTTACTCCTGGAGTCCGGGAGGTCGCCTTGCGACTCCTCCAGGACCACCACCTCCTGCCCCGGAGCTCGTTGCGACGCCACTTCGGCGTCATCCGCAGTGCGGGGGGAGACAACAGGCGGAACTGAGTTCACGTCCGATGAATCCAGGGAGTCGCTCGACGACTCGTTGAGTTCGGCCCGGGGCGGGCTGCATGATTATATTCAACATTAGGGAAAGCTGTGCAACAAAAGGAATATCATGAGTTACTCTGGTATCCGAACACTTACGATTTCGCCGGACGCCTGGCCCTGTCCGGCCACTCCTCTTCGTCCTCGTCGGTGTTGGGGGCGTAGGTCGGCGGAGGGGTCTTCCTCTTCTTGGACCCTTCGGCCTTCCCCCTTGGGGCGGCCTTCCTTTTCTTTCCTCCCTCCACTGGGGGGAGAGCTTTCTTCTTCCTCCTCCTCGTTTTCACGGGAGGAGGGCGTCTCGGACTCGTCGGATGATGAGTCCGACAACACCACGTTGCGGGTACTCTTTTGAGTCCCCGTGGTCTTCTTCTTCTTGGCCTTCTTTTCCGGCACCACATAAGGCGCCGGAGCCAGCAACTTCACTAGTAGAGCTGGGGCTGGGTCTTCGGGCAGTGGAGCCGGATAGTTAATCGGTCCGGATACCGCCCGCCAAGCCTGTCAAAGGTAAGGGAGTTTAGATCCCGCATAGAGTTAAACTATGAAAAAAGCTGAACATCCTGTAAAAGGTGAGAATAACTTACCTCGCTAGCGTGACGCTGCGAGCTGTATCCGCGGTCCTCGGAAGCGGATGCGGGAGCCTCGGCACCTTTGATTAGCGCCTTCCAGACGTCTTCATACATCGTGTCGAAGAGCCTGTTAAGGGTTCGGTGCCATGCCGGGTTGAACTCCCATAGAGTAAAGTCCCGTTGTTGACACGAGAGGATTCGGCGAACGAGCATGACCTGGACTACATTTACAAGCCTGATTGACTTGTTTACCAGGGACTGGATGCATGTATTCAGTCCTCTCACCTCTTTCTCGTTACCCCACGATAGGCCCGTCTCTTTCCAGGACATGATCCGCGTGGGGGGTCCGGATCGGAACTCGGGGGCTGCGATCTTGTAGCGACCAGACCTCAAACAGTCTGATCTCTGTGCTCCGGTGTCATCCCTGGATCAGTAATGCTGACACCACACAGTACTCGGAGGATTTATAGCATAGTAGCAATCACACACTTATTACATCGAATGTCTCAAAAGAGAACTTATTACAATAAATATGGCTTAAGGCCATCTAATAACGATAACAGCGGAAGGCTCGGAAGATAGGTGAGTCCATCAACTCCAACAGCATCACTGAGTATAGAACCACGACCTAAAAACTCCTTAATCGTCGTCTGAAAAGTCTGCAACATTAACGTTGCAGCCCGAAAACGGGTCAGCACATGGAATATGCTGGCAAGGTAACACATAGAGAGTAATGGAATGCAACAGCTATACTATATGCATATTTGGCTGGTGGAAAGCTCTATGGTTACAGTTTTTGCGTAAAGCCAATTTTTCCCTACTTCAAAGGAATAAATTTAATTACTATCATGGTGGTTGTTAAACATTGAGAATGGTTGACAGCATTCTCAATCCCAATTAAGCATCATTAACCCAACAAAATTAACTTTAGAGTAACATGTTGAGATTCAAATGAAAATCCAGGTACTAGATACTCAAGATGTCCATAACCGGGGACACGGCTAACCATGATTAGTTTATTACACTCTCCAGAGGTTTGCGCACTTTTCCCCACAACACTCGATCGCCTCCGTTTGTTTTCTCGCACTACATGGTGTTTGAGAAGATGGATGACCGAGACATAGTCTTTCAAAAGCGCTAGCACCTTACGATCGGGTAGATCGTACCACCTACATCCCCTACATCTGCTAGTCTACCACTATAAGAGTTCGCACAACTTAATCAACTATGCCAGAGCCCATAATGGCTTGTGGTTGCACACGGAAGTTTCTAGTAAGAATAATCTCATGATCCCTTTGAGCCTGGGTGGCGGTCCAAAAGAAAAACAGGCAAGTCCTGGAATACCCAGGTGCCTCAATCCACCCAGATGTGTGTTTAGGTTGCCACCTTAGATAAACCATTAATTAACAATCTCACATCTGTCATGGATATCACTCACCCAATCCACGTCTACTAGCGTAGCATGGTATAATAAGCAAACGTAGAAGTAACTCCCAAAGGTTTGATAATAAACAGGTAATAGGTACTACCTCATCTACTTCCCATCCCACAATTTAATTAGATCCTAATCATGCAATGTGTGAGGATTGATCTAATGCAATAAAACTGGGTTGTAGAAAAGGTATGATCAAAGTGTTACTTGCCTTGCTGATGATCCGTGAAACCTAGAGATTCAAAGTAACAGGCGGCGCACTCCGGGTATTCTATCGCAGACAAACAAACAAGCATACAATAAGTACTCATCTAATGCACAGGTAAAACTCAAATAGAAGATCTAACCAGAAAGTTCAACTTAAGAACACTGGTTTGCAAAAAGAATCAAATCGAACGAAGCAAAAGAAATCAAACGGCAAAAGAAAACAACTTTGTTCTAGAAATCTTGATCTAAATCAAATTTTACAGTAGCAAAAACTTGTTTAAGTTGATTATTCGGAAAGAGGGTTTCGAGACGAAACTCCAGGCACTTGAATCGCCTGATTCCGATAAACGAGCGAAAAGTTATACTAAAACGAAAATCGGATCAGAGATCGCGATCAGAAAATAAACGAGGAAAAATCCGACGAAAAAGAAAAACGACAAACAATTTTTTTTTAAACGGCCTGGATTTCGAGGCGGCGAACCTCGGGCGGCGCGCGGCTCCGGCGGATCGGCGGCAGCGACGGCGGCGGCGGCTAGCTAGGGTTTTGGGCGCGGGGCTGGTGTGGGCTCTCGGGCCCCGGGCGGCGCCTTATAAAGGCCCCGGCCAGGGGAGTCCTGGCCGAGTACGGCCCATAGTCGGTTCCGCTGTTTTTTTTAATAATTACGCTCGGAACAAAAATAAAAAGAAATACTAAACGGACTCCAAAAATCACGAAATAAATTTTCCCGGGTTTCTAAAATAAAGCCCGATAATGTCACACCCTAGCTAGTTATGCATTAGAGTGTTGCATCATGTTTACTCATTCATCAGAAACTTGAAATGGGGATGACAGAACCCCCAGTCCCCTCTGAAACCAACTAGGGTTTACTAAAATAATTTTTCAATGAACCTGAAATGCCCTTCTAAAATGCCCATCATTTTTGCCTTGGTTCAGAACCTCTGCCAAAAGTGGTGCACATTTTCCTAGGCCATCCTAGGGTTTTGAATTAAATCATAACTATTTGAATTTGGGCATTTAAAATTATATAAAATATTTAAATGCTCAAATATCTCCAAACTAAAATGTTTCATGTTGGAAATAATCCAACTATGGACCAGGAGTAGTTTGGTGATTTTTGGAGTTGCCTAGGTATTTTATTTAATTCAACAAAGTTGCAGTTATATTAAATAAAAACAGAAAACAGAAAAGAAAGGGGAAGACTTACCTGTGCGGCCCAGCCAGCTGGCCGGCCCAGCCAGCAACCGACCCAGCCCAGCACTGTAGCTCCTCGTCGTCTTCCTCCCCTCGCCCCGAAGCTGCTGCGTGCTCGCGCGCGCGCGGCCGCGCGACCACCTCCTGCTTGCCGACGCCCTCCTGGCCGCGTGGACGACGCCCGCAGCCCGTCCCGATCCCCCCTGCTCTCTCTCACTCTCCCCGGCTCTCTCCTTCCTCTCCCTCACTCTCTCTCTCTCACGGCCGAAGCTCAACGTCGCCGCCGTTCGCCTTAGCCACCGTCTCCGACCACCCCTCGCTTCCCCGACCAGCTCAGAAGCTCCGCCTCGACTCCTTCTTCCTCCCCACCGCTCCACGGGTCCCCGGAAGCCCTGCATCGCCGCCACGTCGCCGTTCCCCTCTTCGGACTCCGACCACCGTCGCCGTCAAATTCGTCGTCTCCGACGCGTCCCCGAGCCCGCTTCGACGCCCACTGCAACCGCGGTGAGCTACGCCACCGTTTCCCCCTTCTCCCCTGCTCTCTCCCGACCCCTAGGCCCTAGCCCCACCGCGGCCGAAAGCTTCATGCCGCTGGCGATGTCGCCGTCGTGGCCACGATCGCCGTAGCGCCCAACCGAGCACGCCATCGTGCTCCACATCTCACTAGGAGCACGTAGCACGCTCCAACACCCCCCCTAACACCCTGCAACACCGTTCCCGTGCACGACCGAACCCCGGCCGCCGCAGCCGAGCTCGCCGCCGTCGACTCCGGCCACCCCGACCCCAACGGACTCCGCCAAGAGCCGCGGGTCGTCCTCAGCTTCACTCCGGTGGCCTCCGCGGTTCATTTGGTGGCCGAAACGACCAAAACCACTATCGCCGCTGCACTGATGGTCGCCGCCGGCCAGAACTCCGGCGAGCTGACATGGCCTAGTTAATTAGCCACTAAACCACCACCTACTGACGCTGACAAGTGGGCCCCAGGGCTTAGTCAAAGGTAACCAGCCCGGGTCAACACGGGATTAGCCCCTGTGTCACTGACGTGTGGACCCCACACGTCAGGTTTGACCCGAGCCAGCCCTGTTGACCTGCTGATGTCACTGTGACGTCAGGCTGACGCAGTAAATGATATTTCTGGATTTAAATTAAATCAGGAAATTCCAGAATATTAATTAAACTTCAAAAATTCATAACTTTTATTCTGTAACTCCAAATTGGACAAATTATATATGAAAAATGATCAGAAAAATCCAATCTATCCATCTGTACTATTTTCATGCATGATCCAACAAGTTAAATGGATGTTTTAATCAGAACAAGGAAAAGCACTTTAAAAGGCCATATTTGAAATTGAAATTTGAATCTTTGATTCAAATTTGTTCAAACCCTTCTGGCTTTAGTTGCATTAGCCCAACACACTCATATTGCCATGTTTCATGCATGCATCATATTGTTGCACATTGTTTGGTGATGCCTGTGTATCGTTATCCTTTACGACAGGATCTGTCCCCGAGGAGTACCGTGACTACCCTAACGAAGAACTGTATCCGTGCATCGAACCATCAGGCAAGCAACCAACCATTTGATCATATCGATACAATCCCATGTTCTCGCTCCTGCTCTCTTTTACTGCATTAAGACAACGCGATTCAAACTGCTGTGTGCTACGGTAGTTGAACCCATTTCCTCTGCATGACCTGTCATTGCCACAGTAACTAGATGAAACCCACTAGCATGTGTAGGAGTTGATTGAGCCATATGTATGTGTTGTTCCTACCTTGCTATGCCTGCTATGCTTAGAGTCGTGTCAGGTCTGGTTCATCTGGGTGATGGGCTAGAGTGAAATGATTATGTCGGTAATGAGAGTGGTGTGTTGAACACGATTTGGTAAAGGTATCGATGAGAGGCCATGTAGGAGTACATGGTGGGTTGTTTCATTGAAGCCGACCTTAAGCACTGAGATCTGTATGTGTGATTTAAGAATCAGCTACTACCATGCATTGGGCCCGAAACCAATGGACCCTCTCGACTTCTTATTCACCCTAGTTCTCCGTCCAGGAGTTGCAAGTAGTTTCTGGTGTTTGTAGCCTACTGGAGGCCGTGGACAGCGCTGACCGTAGGGGTGGGCTGTGATGCGGTAGGTACATGGCCGGGTGTACCGAATACCCGTTAGGTATCTCGGGAACCCTGTTCACATCGTTCGGGGCCGTATGGGAAACCTCGGCCGGACTCCCTGCGGATGGAACCTGAATAGGCGATAAACCTGGACTGGAGGCTTAGGTGATTAGGTAGGTCGTGGCCGACACCCACGTTGGGCTTCCGCTTGAAGGTTGCCGAGTACATGTCGTGTAAACGATGGTAAGTGGTGAGAGCGTGTATGAAGAAGTACCCCATGCAGGGTTAACATGATCTATTCGAATAGCCGCGTCCGCGGTAAAGGACTACTTGGTTGCCTATACAGTTCATAGACAAGTAAATGGAAACTACTAAAAGCCTCAAGATAAGTGTGAGTGCCGAGGATGGCTCCTCCGTAGGTGGACGGAGGTGGATCCTCGGTAGTGTATTGAAGTGGTGAATAGTGGACTCGTGTGCGCAAAACTATTTCAAGTTGAAGTATCGTAGGATAGCCTAGCCAAGAGTCAAAGCTGGCTTGCTGCAATAACTCCACCAACCCTTCTTGATACTATGCATGTATGTAGGATCTGATGTAAGTCTTGCTGAGTACCTTTGTACTCATGTTGCTATAATCTACATTTTTACAGAAGACGCTGCAACCCCTTCTGATGGGTTCTATGTAGACGTTGACATCAACGAGTAGGCTAAAGACCCAGGTGGTGACCCTGAGCTTGTGAAGGACCACATAGTATAGCCAGAGGCTTTCCAAGCCTCTTTTATTTTACTAGTTGTCTGTACTCAGACAAGTTACTTCCGCTGCTGGCTTGTATGATTGTATGACTTGTATGTTGGGTCGTGAGACCCGTACCTTTGTGTGTATGTTATGTATGGCTCATTGAGCCTTAAATAAAGTACTTGTGTCATAGAGTCATGTTGTGATGTTTCGTTGTATTTGCACATATCGAGCATATTGTGTGTATGATTGAAATGCTTGGTATGTGTGGGATCTGACTATCTAGTTGTTTATCTTTAGTAGCCTCTCTTACCGGGAAATGTCTCCTAGTGTTACCGCTGAGCCATGGTAGCTTGCTACTGCTCTGGAACACTTAGGCTGGCCGGCATGTGTCCTTCTTCGTTCCTGTGTCTGTCCCTTCGGGGAAATGTCACACTTTGAGTACCGGAGTCCTGTTAGCCCGCTACAGCCCGGTTTACCGGAGTCCTGCTAGCCCAGTGCTACAACCCGGACCCACTTGCTGATGACCGACACGTTCGAAGCTGGGTCATGGATGCCTGTCCCTGTAAGTCTGTGCCACTTTGGGTTTACGACTAGTCATGTCAGCCCGGGCTCTTTATCATATGGATGCTAGCGACACTTTCATATACGCGAGCCAAAAGGCGCAAACGGTCCCGGGAAAAGGTAAGACGACACCCGTGGGGATACCGTGCGTGAGGCCGCAAAGTGATATGAGGTGTTACCAGCTAGATCGATGTGACATCGAGTCGGGGTCCTGACAGCGTTGGCATCAGAGCAGGACTGCCTGTAGGTTCTCCAAGCCAAACTGGTCGATGTTGAGTCTAGAAATTCTTTAGTTATATGTAGGGGAATTGTTTGTGGGTTGGAACGTAAGGCTCTTTTTACTCCTTATACCTTATGACTTTCTGATCTGAGTCAGTCCATTCTTCCACCGGGGGTTAAGGAATTAGGATCTACTCTCTCTATCAGGATCACGTGTTACTAATAAGTAGTACCTTATAAGTTTGATGGTTACAAGCCTAGTTCAGTTCTACTACCACATTATGTTGTTAGAATGGTTCCAGAACTTTGATATGATGATGTTGGGTGTGTACGAAATCCTTTGTCAAAAGTCTCAATATCCTTTTTGAGCATTTACAGCTGTTATGCTGCCGAAATTTTGCTAGAAATTCTAATGCCTTGCATTATGATTATGCTTTCAGATGGCCACTCGCGACCTCAATCAAGTGGTTCGCCTAACTCGATGCCTAGATGTACCCGGCCATACTGCTAAGTTGGTCAGGGTAATGACTGAGGCTGGATACCGCTGGTATCCTGAGTACACGGTCGAAGAGCAATTCCGAGATTTTAATCAAAGCCAGTATCTCTGCACTGTCAGGATATTTCCATCTTATCCTGGATCCACTGAGCCTCTTCACTGCTCCTATGGACTCAGGGTTACTATCGAGATGGCTGTGCAGGATGCCGCCTACTCTATGATGACCATTATGCGAGTCAGATCTGGTTTATTTCGGGACTCTGACTTCCGGTATATGCCAGGATCACTTCCGGGAGCACAAGGATATCTCCAAGCTATTTATGCTGACTCCACTCAGGAGGATTCACGGACTCGCACCACTGCTGAGATGCTCGAGGATAAGGACCGTGAAAATCGGGCCTTAAGGTTAGAGCTCTTCAATACCCGTGCCGATCACTGGGCCACTTTGACTCGGTTCGCACCGGCGGTGCAAGCTGGATATTCGGATATGCGCGATCTCTATCCTGTGAGATCTGCTCTGCCGGACGTGATGGTTTGGCGTGATGTAGGAGGCATCACCCCACCTCGCGGTCCCCGTAGGCCACCGTTTGTTGGTCCAAGGCCTCATCCTAGCCCCTATGGTCCACAAGCTCCGCGATATCGTCTGTTTCCGGATGAACATGTTGAGCTTCCAGGCTATGGAGGTGACTTTTATGAGGACTACTACGGATCGGTCTGAGTTAGGGGTAGCATCACTAGTTCGCACTAGCTGTGTCATCTATCGTTCCGCGTGACTCATGGGATATGTCCTAGTTTGTACTCTTTCCGGAGGTGTAGAAAATAATGTATAGGAGCTTGGAATGCCTCTGACGAGATGTAATCCTTTTCTCACCATAATAGTACTTTGTTTGGTCTTGTACTAAACCTTGTATGGTGTGCATGACGATGGAATAAAGAAGCAGTTTATGTATCTACCATGTCATACGGATGATCATCTTGCATTTCGAGTTATTCCTTACCTTATGTATCCTATGTCGGAATTTTACCATCCTGACTAAATCATTGTCTTGTCTACCTAGGATGGTCAACACGCGCGCTAATCCTGCTTCCCAAGAGCAGGCCGAAGGCAGTGAAGCCAGGAATGAAAATCTGCCTCATCCTCCTTCACTAGCCGAGGTGATGATGGAAGCTGAGAGAAACAAGCGGGAGACAAACCGTTTGTTGGAGCGTATAGAACAGAATACAGCACACCATCAGAGGGCTAACGTGGTGTCACTCAGTGATTTTATCAAATTGCATCCACCCACGTTCCACCACTCCGTCGAGCCTCTCGACGCTGATGACTGGCTTCGCAGTATCTCTCACAAGCTGCGTTCCGCGTTGGTAGCGGAGGCTGACAAGGTC